>NC_091472.1:240766100-241114477 GCF_036971445.1 Narcine bancroftii
AAAATAATCCAAGTGAATTCATTCCATAAAATCTGTTAGCAAGGTTAGAAGCTGCAGAGTGAATTGTGTGGGACTTTGCTGGGAGCAATGTAAAAATGTTCGCAGTACATGCCTGCAATTCAAGGGACTTTAGAACTGCTGGGTGGGATTTGAGTTGCATACACACAGCAGGGAGAGAGAGAATAATCTGGACATCCTGGTTCAGATAGTATCAGTTTCACAACTGTTTATGTTTTGATTTGTGATCAGGGAATGTGACTACAACAGGGAATTTATGCAACCACAGCTGCATCAGGAAAAGGGCTTTTGTTTTTGTGATTGTCCAGCATATTTGAGGCACATTACAGATGTGGAGGAGAACTACCACTGGCAAATTGACCAAGGTACAGGAGGCAATTTGGATGTGCTGCATGACCAGGAAGGATGTTGTGGTGGGGGATGATAATTACTTTGTGCGTCCATGACTGAACAAGAAATAACTGGAAAGTAAATGCCATTTCAATTTCCCCCTCCCATTCCCAATTAATTTCTCACCTGGGCCTTTCCCACAACCAGGCTGAGGCCCAACTTAAACAAGAAAACAACACTTCATATTCCTCCGGGGCAGTCCACAGTCCCATAGCATGAGCATAAGGATTCTTCTGCTCCCTTTCTCCCCACCCCTCTCTTTTGGTTCTATCTGGACTCTCTTTATCCCACCATTCCCACCTTCTCTACATCAGATTCCAGCACTGCAGTCTTCTGATCATCCACTCTGTAGGACTCATCTTGTTCCAAATGACCCCATGATTTTCTTGCCCCTCTCCATCCCTTTGATTGGCATCTGCCAATCCTACTGCTTCTTAACATCATGTTTTACCACCACCTGGTTCACTTTGTGGTTTTCCTTACTTGGCAAGACCTCTTGTGCTCCCCTGAGCTCCCCTTAGTCCTTTCTTAAGTTCCTTCCTGGCTACCATATAATTCTCTTGAGTCCTTCCTTTTCCTGCTTCCTAAATCTAATGTACGCTTCCTTCTTCCTCTTAGCAAGCTGCCTCATCTGCTTCGTCAACCACTGTTCCCTTTTCCTACCATCTTTTCCCTGTCTTAGAGGAACAAACGTATCCTGAACCCAGTCCAAGTGGTCCCTAACATCCTCCACATTAATTCTGTGTTAAAGCACAGTTCCCTGCCCACCGGCTATGAATGGAACTTCATCAGTTTTCTGGGAAAACGCCTGGTTTGAGGCTTACTCAGCGTGCAAAGACCTTTCATAGCAGGGCTACCACGTTCGTCCAGTTTGCGTTGATCTTGGGAAAGGGCCCCTTGCTCATGCAAGGAGCACTTAGCAACTTTCGTGTTCAGGCTTTGGGCTACCCCAGTAGCTTTGCAGTTTCCATACTAGTTTGGCCACTCCACGCCAGGAGCAGGGTGGACCCTTGGCTGATAATGATCCTTCCACAAGTTCACCTATAGAAACCTTGTTTCGACTTTTACTTTGATCATCTTATTGACGCTCCATCAGAGCCTACTCAGACTCTGGCAGGGCTGATCCAAGGTCCTCACTAAACCATCCAATGGGTAGTAGCGACAGGCGGTGTGTAGAAGGGGTAGGGACAATTAAAGCAAGCTTATGAACCACACTTACCGGGACTTCCTTGTTCATGGCCAACAATTGTAATCTCAAATCCCAAGCACACTTTGAGTTTCAGCAGGTTACCCACACTTGGTGGTGCTGGGTGGACATGCTGATCCAGTCAGTGTAGTGTGTGTGCAGCCCCAGAAACCTAAGGGAAACACAGACCTGTTATTGCTCAATCTCACATGGTTGGCCACCAGTTGTCCCTCTAAGAATTGAATGGATAAGGGCTTCCACAACAGGACATCCGAAATGCCCAATTTATTTAATGAACACGGATAAACCCGCACCTTCCCCATTTCTCATAATTCTGTCCTCACCTCACCTCCCCCAGGCTGAACAGGGACAGATCCCCCCTCGACCTCACTTTCCACCCCACCAGCTCCCACATCCAGCACATCATCCTTAAATTCCACCATCTTCAGTATAATCCCACTAACAGCTACATTTGCCCTCTCTACCTCTCTTCATTTTTCACAATGATTCTGTGAGACTCTTGAGTCTGCTCTTCCTTCCCCACCGATCCCTCCACCCCCTTAGGCATTTCCCATTGTTAAACCTTGACGCTACATCGTCTTCACCTCCATCCTGGGCCTCTAGCAGATGAGGAACGAGGCAGAGCTTTCATGCATTTCATCCAACTTAATTACTGGATTTAGTGAACTCATTATGGCCTCCTCCAAATCAGTGAGATTGAACACAGATTGGGCGACAGCTTTGCTGAACACCTATGCTCTTTTTGTGGGTCTAAGTTTGAGCTTCCTGCAGCCAGCCATTCCAACTTCCCCAACCAATCCTGCAATGACCTGACTACTCTTGGCCTCATTCATAGTTGGGGCAAGACACAGCATAAACTTGAGGATCAGCACAGAGCTGACTTCAGTCTAAAACCATAAACATTGATTTTTCTAATTTTGGGTAATCCCATACCCCATCTTATTCCACTGTTACTATTCTTCTTTGCCAACTCCACTACAGGTACACAATCCTTTATCCGGACATCTAAAATCCAGAAAGCTCCAAAATCCGGCAAGTGAGGAGAGAGGCAACAGCGTGAGTCGGGCGGGCAAGAGGGGAGACCGGCAGCACGAGTTAGGTGGGCAAGAGACTGGCAGCGGGAGTCGGCGGGCGAGGGGGGGGGGGAGACAGCAAGGCGACTGGAAGGGGGTGGGGGTGGATACGGCAGCACAATTTGGATGGGCTTAAATCTGGCTTTCTGAAATCCCAGGGTTCCAGATAAAGGATCATGTACCTGTACTTACTTCTCCCTCTCTTACTTCTTTCCCCACCCCCTTTCCTCATGGTTTCTCCCTCTATCTGTCTCTCTATCTTTGGCCCAATACTCTTAACATGTCCAGGCTCTACCCCAGGTTCTTTACCCCTTTATATTTTACCTATTATTATCTTTGTATTGGTCAATATTTCAGACCCAAAACATGGACTTGTGGGCCAAAATGGCCTGTTACAGTGCTGTATGTCTAAATTTTAAAAAAAATTAAATTGACCATTTCTACCTATGGATGCTCTATGCCTTGTTGAAACCTCTAGCAATTCTTTATCTGCACAAGATTCCAGCATCTTTGTATTTTGCTCTACAATAGGATTAGGATGGGTCAGCATAATTTTATTATATCCCTTAGACAAGTCTGTTTTTGGTGATGTAATCAGTAGGGTAGAAAAAGGAGAACTTGAGCAAATAACATATTTAGTGTTTCAGAAGGCACCAAATAGCAACCGATTGTGTAATTAAAGCTCATCAGTTTGGGATAATAATTCATTAATTGACAGCAGCATGGAAATGAATGCATTATTTCGATGTTGTGGTAGAGCGGTGTAGATCAAAGAGATTTGGGGTGCAGACACATAGTTCCACGAAAGTATCAACATAGGTAGATAGTGTGATGAAGAATGCATTTGGCACTCTTGCCTTCATCAGTCAGGGCAATGAATACAGGAGCAGCTGGCACATCTGTACTTGACATTGGTGTACGTAACATTGTAGACAGTCTGGTTGTCCATTGATAGAAAATATAAAGCTGGAAATGTGCAGAGAACATTCATGAGAAGCTGGCCAGGACTGGGGTAGCTTGAATTATGAGAAGGGGGTAGATATCTTGGGCCTTTTCTCACTAGAGCATAATAGGGTAAGAAGGGGGAGGGGGTTTATAACTTTTGAGGAACATTGACAATGGAAATAGTCATGGCCAAATCTAGAGGGCATGGATTTGTGAGAGAGGAAAGATTTAAAAGGGAGCTGAAGGACATCTTCCTTCACACAGAGGGTGGTATATGGTATGATTTGGCAGAAGAAATGGTAGAGCTGGGACATTGAAGACATTTAGACAGGTAGATGAATGGAAATATGGGCTGAATGCAGGCAGATGGGGCAAGATGGGCCAAAAGGGCCTGTTTCCTGGCTGTAGACTCTATGACTATGATGCAGCTTTGGGTTCTGCAAGGATCAGCTATTTATTTTAGTATCAATAAATCTGACAAGGAGATAAAGTGAAATGCATTGACATTTTATGATGGCACAAAGTTTGGAGGAAGAGAAGTGGCAGATAAATTGTACTATGACAAAGTGTAAAATTGGTCAATTTGGTTCCTCAATTTTCTGAGGAAAGTTGTGGCAGTTCAGAGTAGCCTGGGTATAATAACTCACTGAAAGTTTAGCTGCAGTTGTTTGTGGTATCGCTGATTCATCTGGAGCACTGTGTAACAGTTATGAATTCAAGACAAGTTCACGAGCATAATTGATGTAGTGAGAGGGCAACTCACAGAGGATGATTGAATAGAATTACCTCTTATTCTCCAGGGTTTTAGTAGAAGTAACACAATGTGATTGAAACAAGATTGTCCAGAGTTTGAAGTGATAGGCTGTTTCCCTGGCTCCAGAATCTAGACCAATGGGTAGAATGTCAGTAATATGTCTGCCATGTAAGCTAATGAGGAGGAACTCCTTCACAGAATGCTGCAGACCTTTGCCAATTTCCTTCTTAGAAGCCTGTGTGTGTGGTAAGTGTATTCAAGTAATAAGACTGATATACTTTTGAGTACTACAGGAGTCGAGAGATAATGGGACATTCTGTGATCGTGTTGAAGGGAAAAGCAGGCTTATCAGGCACATGGTCCATTCATGTACTTTCTTGTGCTTCCATGTGCCTGTGTGAACTTTTTATTATTTCTCTTTCTGCAGACTCCAAGCATTTTAAGTTTTTAAAGGCTGCAGAGCAGCCCAATAACACATGGCCCACCGCTGCTGCATTACTTTTCTCTGCACTAATGTACTTTATTTGTTGCATGAAATATATATTCTCTGAAGCTTGTTGCATTTTTAAAATAAATTCATTATTTTTAGGCAAGTTGCAAGGTGTTAACAGCAGTTTAGTGGCTGCAGCCTTGCATCTGGGACAAAACGTTGTGTATCCAATTCCCTTTCCAGGAACTGGAGCAAAGACCCAACCTGATATTTGGGTGGAGCACAAGCACAGGTGCTGTTTTGGCATGGCATGCCTTCTCAGATTAAGCATTATTTTGAAGTGATAAATGTAGTCCTGCCCAGTACCTGTTGTTCAGGTAACAATCACCAAGTAGATGAAATTGTCACTAACTCTGCAGAGTTCGAGATCAAACTGTGCTGTCACAGCGCGTTCAATATTTAATCTGGTGTAAAGCACCAATGCTAATAAAATATTTATTAAAAAAAACATCAATGTTATGAAAGCAAATGCAAGTCAGTCTTAAAGTGAGTTTAGGATTATTCTGATCAACCTTCAGTTTAAACTAGGGCCTACAAAAGCAAGAAATAATATCTTTAAAAAAGCTGCAGATACTGGAAATCAAAACAAAAATAAAAATGGCTAGAAATACCAGATATAGTACTATTTCGAAAACAAAAACATAAAATGCTGGACATGGTCAGCAGATCAGGTCACATATGTGGGAACAGAAACAGAGCTAATATCTCAGGTCAAACACCATTCATCAGAACTGATAGCTCTTCAAATGTTTCTTCGACCTAAAAAAGTTAACTCTATTTCCCTTCCCACTGATATGGCCTGACTGCTAAGTATTTCCAGCATCTTCTGTTTACAAAATGGTACCTAGTATTTCAGAAGTATTTATGCAGCTATATCTCAATAATAAATCTGTAAGTTTGGAGAAAGTTGTATATTCTATTGATGTTAATGTTTGGAACAATATGTTGGCAATACAAGTTCAGTGTCCTTGGTTCATGATCAGAGAACATTATTGTTTTGTCAACAGCTCTTCAACACAAAGTTAAAACCAACCAAACATTGTCTCTATATCCATGTAGTTAATATTATTTTGTTAAGTTGAGCCAATTAGTATATCTTAAAAATTGAAACATTTTGAAGTATTCACTATATTGTTACAATGTTGGCAACTTTATTCATTACTAATTTGTTTCTCTACATTATTTTTTTTCAAACCCACATTGCTGAACAGATAGTGTTCTTTCTTTGGCTTGGCTTCGCGGACGAAGATTTATGGAGGGGTATTGTCCACGTCAGCTGCAGGCTCGTTTGTGGCTGACAAGTCCGATGCAGGACAGGCAGACACGGTTGCAGTGGTTGCAAGGGAAAATTGGTTGGTTGGGGTTGGGTGTTGGGTTTTTCCTCCTTTGTCTTTTGTCAGTGAGGTGGGCTCTGCGGTCTTCTTCAAAGGAAGTTGCTGCCCGCCAAACTGTGAGGCGCCAAGATGCACGGTTGGAGGCGATATCAGCCCACTGGCGGTGGTCAATGTGGCAGGCACCAAGAGATTTCTTTAGGCAGTCCTTGTACCTCTTCTTTGGTGCACCTCTGTCTCGGTGGCCAGTGGAGAGCTCGCCATAGTGTTACTGAAAGAGATAATGACAAACAATTCACTTTTTTCACTTATGGGCAATTACTCACTTCTCCATGCTGATTGTATTAGGAGAGCTTTAGAGAATTTTTGGTATCAGAGGATGGTCCTGGATTTAGGAGCCTTCGAAAGGACAATGGAGTTTGTGGGCAAGGAAAAGGGTCTGATATTTTAGCCATGAGGAAAGTTGGGCAACAAATTGTTAGTCTCAGTGATGCATGGCTGCAAATGTAATACTTTAAGGACAAAGTACATAATTTTATCCTTCATGCCAATCTCACATACTTATGTTTTAAAACAAATGGACCCCTCGCTCACTTTTCAGCCACAGTCACCCTGGAAAGTCTATGCTGAACACAAAGAACTATAGCACAGAGGTTTATCTGGTTTCTAAGCAATTAGCCTGGGGACATCTGTTAGTTGATCAAAGGCTCTAGTAAATGTTTTCATTTTATTGTTTGTTTGTATGTATGTATGATATAGTGAAAGAGCACACTGGGTGTTTTAATAAAGCAACAGCCAAATCCCACCTAAGTGACAGAAAGCTAATGACTGAGAGCTGTGGAAGATGGATTAGTTAGTTGGCCTAGCCTTCAGAGGAGATTAACTGGTGTCCGTGCATGAGTGAAAAACAGCAAGAGTGGGAGGGAGGTGAATTCATTCAAAGGCTTGTGGGAGGATGGAGTACAAAGGTACAAAAGTAAAGATGGTCACAAAATGCACTAAATACTACAAAATAGGAATGCTTTGAGAAGACACTGCTTCAAACAGGAGAGAGCCATTGTGTCCAGGAAGAAACACAAAGCCAGATAGTTGTTCATGTGGAGAGTAAAAAGGGCCTTCTCACAGTTTACACACTTTTTAAAGAAAAGAGAGACCTGGAAAGTTGAATGATGGCAAATCACAGCAATGCACTTGAGCCTCATCATTGAGAAAAAAAAAGACTCTTTGCTTGAGAGCAATTTTGAATATTTTGTAAACATTGAGTACTGAAGAGCTGTTAACATGACCCTGGCCAACAGTTTAGTTGATACAGACCTTGTATTAGCTCTTTTTAGCATATAATTGTAATATGTGAGATGTTAGCACCTGGGTCAAATGTTCAGTGAAATATTTAGAAGGTCGTACTTCTGAAGAGGGAGATAATGAGTTATAGCAGCTAACAATGAGACATAAATGGCAGTGATGTCTCTGAGACTCACTGGTCTGCTCTCCCCCCTCCACCCATATCTGCTTTTTGCTGGGATCAGTTGCTCCAACTCCTTCGTCTGCTCTTCCCTACCTACTGCCACCCATTTCCTTTGGCACTCCTTGCTGTTACCACAGAAAGTGTAAGCCTTGCCCTTACATCTCCTCTCTCGCCTCCATCCAGGGCCACAAACAGATCTTCCAGATGGAGCAGAGTTTTATATGCACATTATACCACCAAATCTACCGCATTTGATGTACCCAGTATGGTGTTCATCTGGTGAATACCAGAGCTCTGTGTGTCGATCTAATCTTGAGCTTCCTCCATTGCCAACCATTGCAGCTCCCTTCCCCCCCCCCCCCCCCCCAACTATTCCTGCAGTTATGTGTCTGCCCTCAGCTTTATCCATTGTCAGGGCAAGATTGAACATAAACTTGAGGAACAACACATTGTATTCTGGACAGTCTTAAACCTATCGGCAAGAAAATTGACCCCCTACCCCTCTGCACCATCTGATTCTATCTCTTCTTTACCTACATAATCTCTTTCCCTCTCTAACATTTCTTCCCCCCTGCCCCCCACCCGCACACCCCTCCTAGTTTCTTCCTCTACCTGTCTTACACCTTCTCAGCTCCTCCCACAGCTTATTTTCCCTCTTTTGTATTATCACCTCCTCCCCTCTAGTCTTGATAAAGGATTTAGACCCAAAACATTGACAGACTATTTCAACCCTTGGATACTGTCTGACTTGCTGAGTTTCTCCACCAATTCCTTCTCAGCGCAAGATTCAAGCATCTTCAGCTTCTGTGTTTCTTTAGCATTTATCAAGAGCCATGTTCTTGGTCCGCTTTGAGGTTGAAGTCAATCCTCCAGAGAAGAGAAGTAGCAGAAAAGCTTGGTTGAAGGTGGCCAAGGATTGAGCAATGGTTCATCTCGGACTTGAGAGAAAATGAATTTGTAGCACCATGACAACTGATCTGTTCTTCCCATTGGCACTGGCATGACTTACTAAGCTATCGTGCATTTCCATGGCAGTCCATTAGTGTATTACTTATGGCAAATAACAAACAGAAAACTTAATGCTGAGACCTTTAGTTTTGTAATAACACACATGCACATCAAATTCTTTCCTAACATGATTATGTTGGATGCAAAATAACTTGTTCATACTGTTAAAAATGCAAAGTCATCTAACTTTGAGTTCACCCTTGCTTTGTCATCTTAACCAGTGAATACAATCGTACATTATGTTCTTTGATTAAAGTTAAACATGAAAGTCAAAACTGACAAATAGTCCAAGCCTGAAATGTTGATCACCATTTACTTCCTTTGAGTTTTTCCAGCAGATTTGTTCTTTCTTTAAAATGTAGTCTCAAAATGCTTTCTTTGTTAACCATCATGAAAATATGGAGTAGACACAGGCAAATTGGGGTAGCTTAGGTATCGGCAAGTTGGCTGAAGGGTTGGTTTCTATGGTGTAAAACTCTCTAGGTCCTCATTTCATAATCACAGGTGTTCTTGCTCACATATAATGTTTGCCTGTGTGCAATTAACAGCAGAAAAGCAAAGTCAATGCATGTATCTCAAAATAATTCACCCGAGCAAATAACTCTTCGAAAATTTCATCTCCAGTTCCTTTCAAAGGGGTGAGAAAGAAAAATAAAGAAATTAGACTCCTTAGATTTTGAAATTAATTGGTACTCAAACTGTGGTGGGAAACCCTGCAAACTGCTTTTATTCAAAATGGAGAGTGTGTCATGGGCAAAAAGATCTATTCTACTTTTTGATCAGTCTCCAGTTTTGTGCCTTATATTAAAAGGCAATATGGCAATTCAACATGTAAAATATAATTATGATATTGCAAAATATATACTTAATTTTGGCAGTGGAAGTTATAGTTATTAGAAAATAATTAAATCTACTACTTTAACAATCGGGAGTGGTTTTGGTGAGGATGTAACGAGGATACTCAACAAAAATACTTGGGTTCCAGGTCCATAGACCCATCAAGGTTACACACAAGTTGATGGGATATTTAAGAAAGTGTACGGTGTATTGGCTTTCATTAGTGAGGGGACTAAGTTCAAGAGCCATGAGATAATGTTGCAGCTCTACAAAACTCTGGTTAGACCATACTTGGAGTGTTGCATTCAGTACTGATCACCGCATTGCAGGAAGGATGTTGATGCTGTGGAGAGGGTGCAGAAGAGAACATGTATGAAGCCAGGATGACAGAGCAGGGGCTTATCTCTTTGGTGTGATGAAGGATGAGAGGTGACTTAGAGGAATATAATATTATGAGGGGCTTTGATGCAGTATTCAGCCAGCAACTTTTTCCAGGGATTGCAATGTCCAATTCCGGAGGGCATTAGCTTAAAGTGAATGAAGGAAAGGGTTTAAGAGAGATGCCGAAGATGTATTTTTATACTCAGAGTGGTGGGTCCCTGGAATGTATTTCTGGGAATGGTGACGGAGTCTTGTACAATAGGGACATTCAAGAGAATCTTAAATAGGCACATGAATGTGGGAAAAATTAGATTGTTGTGAAGTAAATTAACATGGGTCTGCTCAACATCATACAGGCTAAAAGGCCTGTATGGTTCTGTAATGCTCTTTGTCAAAACTGCCCTCTCCTGTGAGAGCAATGAATTCAGACAGCTTGCATTCTTACAAAGCACCACCTCAAATGTATGGCTACCCTGGGCTGATATTTACTTATTTTGTTAGGAATAATTAAAATTGTTTTTCTCTGCAACCAGATATTATGTGTCAACATTAAACTTGCTTTCAAGAACCCTCTTGAGAAACTTAAGATTCTGTGAGAGTTCAACAGTTGGTCCAGCTGATTCCTTTGCCCAGTGGTGAAGCTGACTAAGGACTTGCAAATAAGCACTCAACAGGTCAGGAAGCATCCGTGGCAAGAGAATCAGTACATTGCTTTAGGTTGAAGATTCATTATTAGGACGAGATCAGAGTTGCCTAATATTTGACCACATTGCAATAATGGTGGAAAGAATAAATGTTTAATGTGATCGATGAGGTGCCAATCAAATGGATGTTCTTATCCCCAGAATGGTGATCTTTCCTGTCTGGTGAGGGAGCTCCAATTTTGATGAAAGGTTCTTGACCTGGAATCTTAACTCACAGATGTTATGTGACCTCATGATTCAAACAGAATCAAAGTATAGAAGACCTTCTGTGAAATAAAAGTAAACTATTTAATGCATTTTCAGCATTTTCCAAATTTATTTTAGATCTACAGGTTTTTTTATTTCTAAAAATGGGAAAACCTTCAGATCCTTTTGATGCATCGGTGCAGTAAAATAGCCTACACTGATCAAATCACATCCTCCAGTAACGTTGGACCAATTCCAGTTAGCCTATTGTCCAAACTGATCTACAGATGATGCTCCAGCTTTGACCCTGCTCTCCATCCTAGAGAACAATGTCTCATATGCCAGGCTATCATTCATTGACTCAGCGTTCAACATGAATGTACCTGAGGGGCTGGTGGATGATCAGTTCTTGCTGGGACTCAAAACCCCCCTCTGCACCTGGACCTGGGCTTCTTGAAAGAAAGACCACATTTTGGGTTGGCAGCAAAATCTCGACCCATCACGTTGAGCAGGGCTGTGTGCTCCACTTGCTACTGTTCATGTTGCTGACTCATGACCACATTTCCAGATTCAGTTCAAAGAGAATCCTCTTATTCAAATGATATAACAGTAGTTGGCCTCGTCGGCAACATTAATGAGTCGCATTACTGAGAGGAGGTTGGAAGGCTCATTCAAATGGTGAAAGCAATAACGCAAGTCTCAAAATGGACAATACAAAGGAGATGATTGTAGACTTCAGGAAGATGAAGGTCGAACATTCCCCATTGCACATCATTAGTTCTGTTGTGGAGAGAATTTTGTGAAAGTTCCTTGGTGTGCATATAAAGACTGACCTATCCTGGACCCAAAACACCTTCTCATAGTTAGGAAGGTGCAGAAGTGCCTACTCTTCCAAAGGAGGTTGAGGAGGGCAAGGCTACTGGCTCCCATATCAACACCATTTTACAGGAGAACAATTGAGAGTGTCCTGTCTGGCTGCATTATTGTGGGGGATGGTAGCTGCAAAGCATTGGACCAGAAGTCGATAAAGAGGATCATCAAAAAGGCTGAGAAGATCATGTGGGTCATCCTTTCCTCTATTAATGACGTTCACTGGGACCATGGCTTAAATGGGGCTCAAAGGACCCTTTCCATCCATCACACATTATCTTTGACCAACTACCTTCAAAATCAGGACTGCTGGGCTGGATAATAGCTTCTTCCCGAAGGCTGTGTGATTGATGCATGTTATCCTGTAACTAAGTAAATTATTCCAAAATATTTTTATAGATTTATTTTATGTTTATGTGTGGAGATAGATATGTACGTCACTATGAGTTATGCATTTATTTGTGTGCACTGTTTTGACTGGTTATACGTGTACAGTTACCTGATAATAAACTTGAACTTGGTGACATGCCACTTTCAAGTGGAAGGAACTTTCAGTTCTACCAAACCAGAAACTTTGCTTCAGATATCTATGGCTCAGTCTGGAGTGCTCAAGGACAGCCAGTAAATCAGTGGAAAATTTATTATAAACATTCAAAGGTACAAATTTGAGGTCCCTCAACCATGGCAGGTGAAGACCGTCTGCTTTAGTTATCCGTGTATCTGCATTTGGTGAATGTTCATGCGCTGCCAATGGAAGCCTAGTCCATGTGCCAAGGTTGGTTAGGGATATCCATTATGTGTAAATCAATTTGAATGATCAAAATCTATAGAAATGTAAACTAAACAAATAACAATCAGCTCAAAAGTATCTGTTGACTGAACCAATTGGCATACTGTTCCACACATGCATTTACAACCAACTTACACTTCAACAGAGATTTCTTTTCCTAAAGAAATCTCTTGGTGCCTGCCACATTGACCACCGCCAGTGGGCTGATAACGCCTCAAACCGTGCATCTTGGCGCCTCACAGTTTGGCGGGCAGCAACCTCCTTTGAAGAAGACCGCAGAGCCCACCTCACTGACAAAAGGCAAAGGAGGAAAAACCCAACACCCAACCCCAACCAACCAATTTTCCCTTGCAACCGCTGCAATCGTGTCTGCCTGTCCCGCATCGGACTTGTCAGCCACAAACGAGCCTGCAGCTGACGTGGACTTTTTACCCCCTCCATAAATCTTCGTCCACGAAGCCAAGCCAAAGAAGAAGAACACTTCAACAACAAAAGGGATCTTTATGTGTGCGACCCAAAATAAAATATACACAACTCATAAAACTATTCATATTTCATTATGATTAATTTATACAAGTGTGTGTTGCAATTGTTGTTCAACTTAAAACATCCTTAGAAAGCAGGGATTAGTCACCTGCTATAGACAATTATGCTAGTGGGTATGAAGGAATGTGATACTTTAAGTTGTTCAGGAACATGCTAAATGTTGCATTCCATTGTTCCTGGTGATCTTGCCCTTTTCAAAATTACTTTATTTTCATGTAATAATGCAGAAAATATATTACCATGAAATTTCCTTTTGCTTACACTATTAGTATTGTCAGTGCCCATTACAGTAAGAGAAGAAGTGGCCCTTCAGAATCATTGAGTGTCGTGGATTTGCCTCCAGTGCTCCCGTTCAATCCATTGGCAAACCTCCAACATGGAGGAAGTCTTCGGGAGCCCTTCTTGCCCTCAGCCCCCTAAAGAATTCCAGTTTTGTGAGTCCCTCGACCTCAAGTTGCTGACCACCTGATTGTAGGTTTGGAAGATGTTGTCAAAGTTACTTGGCAAGTATCTGCACTGTAGTCGACAATGCAGCAGTGATGGAGAATAAATATTGTAAGAAATGGTACCAATTCCTTGGCTATCTTTTCTGAATGGTATCAGTTTACTACATTTTTTTGTTGCGAAATTCATCCAATCAACTTGAAAATAGATATTCAATTAACTATGGTTTGTAGTTGACAGGATTAGGGGAGTTGCTCTTCACTGGATTCCTGGTCTCTGATCTGTCACAGTGCTAAGATTTTGTACAGTGATGGCCTCTAAATGTTGATGTCAGATGGTTCAGTGTTGGTAATGAGAGATTAGACTGTCCATTGTTAATGGCAGTCATCATTTGTCTCTTGTGTGACTCGGTTAACATAGTGGTTAGTGCAATGTAATTACAGCACCAACGACCTGGGTTTGAATCCAGTGCTGTCTGTAAGGAGTTTGTATTTTCTCCTTGTGTCTGTGTGAGTTACTTCTAGGTGCCACAGTTTCCTCCCATCTTTCAAAACTTGCGGGGTATTTAGGCTGATTGGTGCATATGGACAGCACAGGCTTGTGGGCCAGAAGGGCTTGTAACTGTGCTGGATGTCTAAATTTAAGATCTAAAATAAATTCACTTGGCATTTATCACCTAGTTTCCTGAGTTACTTCGCAATCTGAGGAACTGTGAATGTAATAAACACGAAAGTCTGCAGATATTGTGATTGTTGTGAAAACACAGAAATGCTGGAGGAAGTCATCAGGTCCAACAGCATTCATGGGAGGTAAAAATATATGACCAACATTTCGGGCCTGTGCTCCTCCCCCCAGCCCTTTATTTCCACCTCCCAGCCTTTTAATTCAGACACCTGCATCCTTTCTATTGATACCCTGAAGGGCTCAGGCCTGAAACGTAGGTAATATATCTTTATGTGCTATGGATGCTGCAAGACCTGCTGAGTTTCTCCAGCATTTCTGTGTTTTAAGCTGTGAATGGAATTACAAAGATGTGTAATCATCAGGAAATATCCTCCTTCGAACAAATTGATGAAGACTTGAAGATTGGAAGTCCTGGAGTGATTTTACTCAGGCTTGGATAACCGGCCTCCGAGAATGAAAATCATCTTCCTTTGAGCACTGGCAGCAGGGAATGGAGAGTTTTCCTTTTGAATTCTGTTGTCTTCAGTTTTATTAAGGTTCCTTGATGCCAACAAAAGTTCATTGTTTTTAAAGTTCTTCACTTTGGTCCCAGATGGACAAAGGTTGTAATTAAATCTGGGATGTGCAGTCATGGTGAAATTATAATTGGAAATCGGTGAATAAATAGTACTTGATCGCATAGTCACTAACATTTACTGATACTGAAAGTCAGTTGATGGGGGATAATTAGCTGAATTGGATTTGTCCTTATTTTTGGTGATAGTTTGCAGGTTAGAAATCCTATCAGAGGACCCTATTCAAATATATATCCTTGAGATTCAAATCAGCAGTCCGGCACTACTTTCTATATATGACTGGGACAGTGTCTGAACCTGATCTGTTCAGGCCTCTCCAATTGTTTAAAGATCTTCATGACTTTCTTCACAAGTCCATTTACACAAATGGGATTCTTCAAAGAAAGGAGCCGAATAACTTTTATTCAAGAAAAAATATCGAAAAGTTATCGTCATGTACAGTAAAATACAGTAAGAAGTGTTGTTTTGCGTGCTATCCAGGCAGTCCAACTCGTAGTGCAAATAACAAATAAGTGAACAGTGTGGTAAGAGTCAAATTGTGCAGGGTATGGCGAAAGTACAAAAACATGGGGCAGGGAACAGAGAAACGTACCCTTATAAAATGTGAGGGCATTATCTTTTGCTTATGTGAGATCCATTCAAAAGACTCAAAAGAGTTGGAAAGAAACCACCCTTGGATTTGGAGGTTCAAGTTCTCAGCACGTATCTTTTACCCGAAAGAAGTGGTAGGGAGGGGAGGGAAAGAGTAGGGCTGAAGGGTACGAGTTCTTCCTATTTTAGCAACGTTCACAAGAGAGGAATAGAATCAGTGGGAGGGGGGATTGGTTTTCATGATGGCCTAAGCTACTTTTACTGTAAGATCTTGCGATCTTAGCAGAGCAGTTCCCGTACCAAGCTGTGATATATCAGGTCAGGATATTTTCTGTGGTGCACCTGTAAAAGTTGGTAGGAGACCTCGGGGACGTGCAGTATTTCCTCAGGCTTCTAAGAAAGTAGAGTTGTGGTGTGCTTTCTTGGATGTGACATCAACACAGTTAGGCCAGGTCAGAATAATGGTGATCATTGCTCTTGAGGACTTGAAACTCTCACCATCCCCTCAGCATTGCTGACGTATACTGCGACGTGTGCTTCTCTCCATTTCCTGAAATTGGCTTCTTGAGAAATTTCTTGTTTTTGAGGGAACCAAAAAGATTATTTTTAAAAAATGGCCAAGTTAATGTATCTTAAAACCACAACCATGCTCACATTGTCACAAGTAATACCTTGTGAAACCAGAGTGTAAGCTCCTGCATGTATCTGGTGACTGGTCGACAGTTATGCACAGATAATACATCTTATATAAAAATATGGTGTGTGTATATTAAAAAAACACTGAAGGATTTAGCATTCAACACTTATTTGGTACATTCAAAAAAAACTGCATTATGGAAATTAATATTAAGATCTAATGTGAAGTGTGGAGATATTTTCTAATCTGGGTTGTGTTTTGGAGATATATCAGTAAGGTATGCTCATTAACACTGATGTATTTCTAAAGTTCTAACTTTAAATCTAAATGATGGACTAAAGAGTTCTGGAATTCTTTGGTACAGGCATCAAATATTGATGTAGTGTTGTGATTACCAAAAGACAGTTTCAGGAATGCTATAGGAAAGAACTATGAATTAGCAACTATGATGTATGATTAGTATGAATATTTCAATTATCTGCATAACTTTTTAAACTAAACCTCAAGACACAATACTTCATTAACTGTCGAAACTGTATACTGACATTATTCTCCCACTGACTCCATAGCTACCTGGAATGCACCACCTCCTAACGTGTCTCTTGTAAGGATGTTCCACAATTTCCATCATATCCCTTTTCAGATGAGACCTAGTGCAGGGCATCTGAAATATCTTCTTCAAGAAACAAAATTTCCCCTCCACTGTCATTGATAAAGCCCTTACCTGCTTCTCCCACACGTCATGCACTATTGACCTTCCCTGCCTTCTCACAGGCGAAACAAGGTTAAAGTTCCCTTGGTCCTCACTTTTCACCCTCCAGCTTCTGCATTTGGCACATCCTTATCCCCACATCCATCCAGCACCTTGTCCAGCCTAGTCTACTGAATTCCAATGTGCCTTACTCTCTATTGGTGAAACCAAATGCAGATTGGGCGACTGCTTTGCTAAACCCTGCACTCTCTGTTGGTCCAGGCTGGAACTCCTAGTTGCCAGACATTCTAATTCCCTTCACCAGTCACACACAGCCATGTTTGTCCTCAGCCTCATCCATCACCAGAGTGAGACCAAATATAAACTTGAGGAACAACATTGCATGAAATATTCATACCCATCACACATCATTAGTTCTTTCCTGTAATATTTCTCCAAAGAACTCCAGAACTCTTCTCCAGTCCATCTTAAAGTTAGAACTTTAGCAAGATGTCAATGTTAATTCCAAAGTAAATCACTGTCGTAGAAGTAAAAACACAATGCTGGAGAAACTCTGCAGGTCATAGAGTTTACATTATAGAGCAAAGATAAAGATATATAACCAATATTTCAGGCTCGTGCCCAAACAAAATGGTGGGGGTGGGGAGGATAAAGGGAGGAGCACAGTCCCAAAGGCAGGAGATAAGGGAGGGAGGCCATAGCAGCAAGCAAGGGGAGGGGGGATGACTCTGTGAATGGAGAGGGAAGGGGGTGGAGAGCTGGGGAAAGGAGGAAAAACGGAGAACAGGTTAGTAGAAACCGGAGAAGTCAATGTGAACGCCATCTGGTTGGAGAGTGCCCAGACGGAAAATTGAGTGTTCTTCCTCCAATTCACGGATAGTTCATGAGGCCATGGGAAAATGGGAGTGGGGTGCAGAATTGATATGGTTGTCATTGATGGAGATAGAGTGAAGGTGCTCTGTGATGTGATCTCCCAGCCTTTCTGATGTAAAGAAAGCCACAAAGGGAGCAGCGGATGCAGTAGATCACTCCACAGATACAGAAGTATTGCTTCACTTGAAAGGTCTTTTTGGGGACCCAAATGGTGGTGAGGGAGGTGTCGGTACAAGTATGGCACTTTCTGTGGTCACAGAGGAAAGTGCCAGTGATTGGGGGGGGGTGGGGAAAGAGATGAGTGGATGAGGTAGCCACGGAGTGAGCCAAAGAGGGGGCCATCACTACGGAAGGCAAAGAGGGGAAGATGTGTCTAGTAGTGGGATCATGTTGTAGGTGGCAGAAATTACGGAGGATAATGTGTTGGACGTGGAGGCTGGAGGGGTGGGAGGTGAGGACAAGGCGAATCCTGTGTTTGCTATGTCTGGGGAGCAGAGGGTCCAGGGGAGATGAGTGAGAAATAGAGGAGATGCAGGTAAGGGCTAAGTTGATGGCGGTGGAGGGAAAACTACATTTGTGGAAGGCAGGAATTTCAGGTGATCTGGACCAGAAGACCTCATCTTGGGAATAGATATGGCGGAGATAGAGAAATTGCGAAAGGAGAATAGAATCCTTGTGAGGGAGATGCTGTGAGGAAGTGTAGATGAGGTAATTGTGAGAGATAGTGGTTTGTGAAATATGTCTATTGATATATGTCTCTCTTTGTTAATGCTGGGGTGTGAGGAGGGGATGAAAGGCAGGGGGTTGAGGAAAACAAGGACTCAATATAAACTGATCCGTAAAAATGGAGTGATCCCCTGTGATGTTTGTAAAGTTTTGAGTCTGTAAAATTACAAATAAAATTTTCAACAAGAAGTCTATGGAAAGCTTGCCTCCAGAGATGGAGACAGAGATCAAGAAAGGAGAGAGTGTTATCAGAGATGGACCGGGTGAATTTGAGATCGGGGTAGAAGATGGCAGTGAATGAGGTTTACACGCTCATTATGAGTGCATGAGGAAGCCCTAATGTTCTTGTCAATATAGCAGAGGAAGAGTTGAGGGGCCTTGCCTGTGTACGCCTGCTCAATCCCTGTGGTCTCTTCCCACTCTCCACCTTCATCTGTCCTCTATCCGATGACCTCTTGGCTACTCCCAGCCTCCTCCCCACCTCCACCCCACACCATAACTTTATGCTTGCTAGTTCCCCTTTCCCAGGTGATCTTGACTGAAACGTTGACTATTCATTTACCTCTGTGAATGCTGCCTGATCCACTGAGCCCCTTCAGCTGCTTACTGTACATGCACATCCTTGACTGCAGTTATTTAAAGCTCTAATGATTGTTTTACATAACACTGCTCGCATGGACCAAGATAAAAAGAAAAGGAAAAAAAGGCTTTCACAGAATATGCTGAAGAATCTTTGAATATCAAAAGTTCAGAAGGTATTACCTTAGGCCCTGCAGAGAGGAAAGTGACCATTTTAAATTGCTTTTCAAATGCCATAACTTTCTTCCTTTTTATAAAAGGTTCCTTTTAAAAACAAAAAGAAATACCTTGGAGTCCATAAAAGCCAACCACCATGATTATGCTTGATAGAAGCATAAATAGAAGTTGATGAACTTCTATTTATATAAAATGAAAAAATGCTTCTTGAAGCACTTCACAAAGAGGTGAACAGATTGTCTTCAGATGGTGTTAACTGTGGTTTTAAATCAAATGTTAAATTAACTGTGTCTCAACTAAATTGAAGATCATTCAGTTCTTGGAACTCAGTTGTGTCACAGAATACAACCTGTAAAAAGGCTATTCAGAACAACACCTCCATGACGACCGTGAGCACCCACCCATCTTCCGTCACGTGGCCCGTAGACTTCTATGCCTGGGTAATTTGTGTTAGTTTAGATAAATGCTCTCAACAGCTTTGCTCACACCACTCTCTCCAGCAGTGCATAGTCTCCACTCTCCGGGTGAAAAGGCTCCCTTTCAAATTTATTGTCATCACATACAACCCTGAGGTTCTTTTTCCAGCAGACCAGGCAGAGTCCCCATTAATTGATAGTGCAAAAATGATGTACACAATGTGTATATATATATATATATATATATGTAAGCAATATACAAATTTAAACAGATAATGAATGTTAAAAAAAGTGCAATACAGTGATAATTTAAAAAAATCAATGAAGTGCACAAGTAAGAGTCCTTAAATAAGTCCCTAATTGAGTTTGTTGTTGAGGAGTCTGATGGTGGAGGGGAAGCAGCTGTTCCTGAACTTGGTGGTGCAAGTCTTGTGGCCCCTAGACCTCTATCCTGATTGTAGCATGAGAACAGAGCATGTGCTGGGTGATGTGGATCCTTGATGATTGCTGCTGTTCTCCGATGGCAGCGTCCCCTGTAGATGTTTTCAATAGTGGGAAGAGTTTTTCCTGTGGTGTCCTGGACTGCGTCCACTATCTTTTGGAGGGCTTTGTGCTCAGGGGTATTGGTGTTCCCATCCAGTCAGCATGCTTTCCTCTACACATCTGCAGAAATTTGACAGGGTTTCTGGAGTCATACCAAATGTCCGCAAATTCTGCATATCCTCTCTGAATGTTTTATCCCTTTAACCAAATTCTATGTCCTCTAGTTTTAACTGTCCCTGATATAGGGGAACGTTTCCTGCAGTCTATCCTAATTGTTTCCTTCACAACTTTAGATACCTCAATCATGTCCTATCTTAACTAACTCTGCTCTAGAGAAACTGACCTAGCCTCTCCAGTCTCTTGGAACTGAAACATCAATGGTATTATTAATGAAAAGTACACAAGTGCTCAATAACATTTGTGTCATTGGTATTCATTCAAATTAATTCATGCCCAATAGATTAATAAATTCCTTGCTATTTGAAAATAACTTTTGTTCTTTATTGTCAGGTTAAATTTTTTTCGTGACATACCTGATTTCCGAATCTTGGCCTGTGGAGGAGATGGAACTGTCGGGTGGATTTTGGATTGTATTGGTATGTTCAACATTTATAAAAATTATATAAAATCACATTTTTTTCACACAAGGGTCATAAATAAATCTTCTACATTTGATTCTTAACTGTAGTCTTGTAATTAAAAACAAAAGTTTAAAAATAACTGTTCTGATGGTCTTTACATTATCCATGTGACCGAAACTATGCATAACTGTTTTTGTTTTATCCAGATAAAATCAGTCCAATAAAACACCCTCCTGTAGCTGTATTACCCCTGGGGACTGGAAATGACCTTGCTCGATGTTTGAGATGGGGAGGAGGTAAGGACAAAAAATGATTAACTGAAGAGAAACAAAAAATACTGCAGATGTAGAGCAAACAATGAGAAGCTGGAGGAACTCAGTGGGTCCAGCAGTATCCATGGGTAGAAATGGTCAGTGTGTGTTTCAGGTTGAGACCCAAAACATCTCAACAGAGGAATCCAACCTGAAGCATTGACTGACTGGCCATTTCTGTCCATGTATGCTGACTGACCCACTGAGTTCCTCCAATATCCCATGATTTACTGCAGCTTGAATTAGGCTGTCTTTGGCTTCAGTTGTGGAAATAAAGCACTTTTGTTGACATACTTAATGCAATTTTTCCAAACGTCACACTTGCAATGTTTAACATTGGCTGTTACAAATAATACTATTCCTGAATGAAGATCGTGCACAGCCAATTCAAAGAGAGTTATCTCATTTTTATTGGATATCTTGCAAGTATTTATTCTATTCCAAAATATAATTCTTAAAAGTTCTTGCCTTGAAAGACTAATGATAGATCAAATTTATTATGAAAACTATTCTGAAGATTGTCTGATGCTGCGATTTGTTGAACATTGTGTGTCTCTCTCTCGCTTCCCCCCCCCCCAACTTCAAGTTCAAGCTTATCATCTAACTGTACATAAACAACCTGACAGCAAAGCAGTGTTTCTCAGGATCATTGTACACAAGCATACACACACAAGTCACAGTACATAATAATTGTGACGACAAATAAAGGTATAATTTAAGATAAATATATCAATATTTTGGGATGATTTCCTTGGTTGCAGTTTAGTGTTCTTCTGCGGAAAGAAGCTGTTTCCCAGCCTGGCAGCTCTGATTTTGATGCTCCTGTACCTCCCTCCTGATGGTAGTGGATCAAAGATACTGTGTGATGGATGGAATGGGTCTTTATAATTCTTTGAGCCCTATTTAAGCAACAGTCCCAGTAATTGTTGACAATAAAGGAAAGTGAGACCCCAATGATCTTGTCCGCTGTTTTGATGATCCTCCGTATAGACTTTCAGTCCAATGCTTTGTAGTTACCATACCACACAATGATACAGCCAAACAGGACACTCTCAATTGTGCTCCTCTAAAACGTTTCAAGGTGGGAGACCAGTTGGCTTGGCCTCCTCAACCTACTAAGGAAGAGTAAGTCCCACTCTGCCTTCCTAACTAATGAGGAGGTACTGTAGGTCAGGATAGGTAGTCCTTTATATGTCCACCAAGGAACTTTGTGCTCTCCATTCTCTCTACAACAGAGCAATTGATGTGTAGTATAGAGTGGTAGGCCCTGCTTCACTATGGCATGCAGTAGGCTTGCACCCAATGAATGTAAATGCATTTGAAGCAATCACAGCTGGACACGAATTGAAAATGTTAAAAAAAAATGCAAACACTTAAAATCTGAAGTAAAAGAGAAAATGTTCAGATCTGTCAGGAGGTCAGGCAGCAAATGTGAAGAGAGAAGCAATTCAAATTTCAGATCTGAGACCTGAAAAGAGAGAAAACAAGTTAGTTTCAGTTGCAGAGAAGGTGGATGAGACAAACAGAATCATGTTTATTGTCATGAACATGTCACGACATTCGTTTTATGGCAACAGTATTGTGCATTATAGGTGCAAAACTGCAATACATTACAGTTCCATAAATATTATTTAAAAATATGTAATTAGTGCAGAAGAGAAAAAGTGTTTAGAGGTTCATTGTCAATTCAGAAATCTGATAGCAGTGGGGAAGAAGCTGCTTTTTGTATTGTTGGGTGTGCATCTTCAAGCTCCTTCCTGATGGTGTACCAGTGAGAAAAGGGCATAGCCTGGTTGGTGAGTGTCCTTGAGCATAGAGGCTGTTTTATTGAGACATTGCCTCTTGTAGATGTCCTTAATGGCTTGAAGACTAATGCCATTAGTCTTCATTAGATGGAGCTGGCCGAGTTTACAACCTTTTGTAGCCTTTTCCTGTCCTGTGTATTTGCATTTCCATACGAGACAGGGATGCAATCAGTCAGAATTCTCTACTTGGTACTCTGCAGAAATTTGCAAAAGTATGTTTTGTGACATACCAAAACTTCGCAAATTCCTAACAAATTATAGACACTGACAAGCCTTCTTCGTGATTGCATCAGTATGATGGCCGCAAGATAGATCTTCAGAGATGTTGACACCCAGGAATCTGAAGTTCTTTACCCTCTCTAATGCTAACCTTTTGATAAGAACTGGCTTGTTTTCTCCTGATTTACCTTACTATTCCTTTGTTTTGCTAACATTGAGTGCAAGGTTGTTGTTGTGACACCACTCAACGAGTTGATTTATCTCCCTGCTGTATGCTTTCTCATTGCCATCTGTGTATCTGCTGACAATTGTGGAGTCACTGGCAAATTTGGAGATGGCATTTGGATTGTGCCTCACTATAAAGTAATGGAGGGGGGGGGGGGAGAGAGCAGAGCAGAGGGCTAAACACATATCCTTGAAGTGTGCCTGTGTTTATTGTCAGTGAGGAGGAGATGTTGTTACCAATCTATGCTGACTGTGGTCTTCTGATGTTGAAGTCAAGGATCCAGTTGCAGAGGCCTAGATTTTGAAGCTTGCTGACCAGTACTGAGGGGATGATGGTGTTGAAAGTTGAGCTATAATGGTTGAAAAGCAACCTGATGTAGGTATTGCTGTTGTACAGGTGATCCAGGGCTGAGTGGAGATCCAGTGAGATTGCATCTGCTGTGGAACGATTGGTGTACTTAATACCTGCAGCATAGAAACAAGTCTAGCCAGTCCATGCCACACTATTTTTCCACCTACTCCCATCAACCTGCACGTGGACCATAGCCCTCCATACCCCTCCCATCCATGTACCTAGCCAATCCTCTCTAAAATGTCAAAATCAAACCCAAATCCACCACCTCCTCTGGCAACTCGTCCCATATTCTCACCACCCTTTGAGCGAAGAAGTCCCCCTTTCATCTTTCAACCTTAATCCATGTCCTCTAATTCTTGTTTCACCCGACCTCAGTGGATAAAGCCTGTACCCTATCTATACCCCTCAACATTTTAAATATCTCTATCAAATCTCTCCTAATTCTCTGACACTCCAGAGAATAAACCCCCAACCTATTCAACCCCTTTCTATAATGTACTCTTCCTTACAAAGTACAACGCCTCACACTTGTCTATATCAGATTCCATCTGTCATTTTACAGCCCATTCTTCCAGCTTGTTCAGATAATGCTGCAAGTTTTGAGGCTTCCTCACTGTCCACTGCACCCCCCAACCTTAGTGTCATCTCCAAATATGCTGCTCCAATTGATCATATTATCATCCAGATCATTGATATAGATAACAAACATAACTAACCTTTTAAGAGGTTATTGGATATATGTAAGCAATTATCAAATAAAGATTTTTAAACACATTTCTTTATTCCTCAAAGGATATGAAGGTGGAAATTTAGTGAAAATTCTTAAAGACATGGAAAACAGTATAGAAGTGATGCTGGATAGATGGAGTATAGAGGTTATACCAAACAACAAAGAAGAAAAGGGTGATCCAGTCCCTTACAATATCGTTAACAACTATTTCTCAATAGGTGTGGTAAGTGCCAAAATATTATTGTCCTTTTATTTTCTGAAGAGAAGTTTTGAAATTGCCGTTTACTTGCTCTTGTATCTTTTGCATGCCATTCTGTGTCCACTGATAGCACAAAATATTTGTTTTTGTTGCTGACCAGTATATTCAAAAAGTACCAACCACCTTTGTTTTACTTCTGCTATCAGAGATGATGATCATTGCAGTACAAGATGATAGAAACCTATTACACAGAGCAACAGTAGCAAGTCGAATTGTCAATTGGATTTCGCCATAATAACTGTGCAGGGACCAGAACAATGAGAATAAGTTTATTCAGTACTGGTCCCATGCATCATGCAACATCTATACAGGGTGCACCAAAATTCCTCCTTTCTGCAGCAAACACATTTTACCATTATATCTTTTGAATAATGTTGAGGGATTGCTCTGTGGAGTGTCCAAAGGGGCTGAAAATACATTTGATGAACAGAATAATAATAGTCAACGAAATGAACCAAAGCACTCAACTCCATTGGGCAAATTGAAGAATTAAGATTCTTTTGCCGGTGCTTCCAAGTCCTTTAACAGTTGAGAGAGGATCACTTTGTGGATAGTGATCCACAGCATGGAATGTCAAATGTAAGTCCCATTTCCAAAATTTATGCCAATTATAGCAAAACCACTAAATAAAAATTGCAAATACCTCAAAGGGACGTGCATTTTTGAAACCCTGTTTGACACTGGGTGGCAGCACAGTTAGTATATCAGTTAGTGCAATGCTATTACAGGGCCAGCGAACTTGGATCGAATCCGGCGTTGTCTGAAAGAGTTTGTACATTCCCCCTGTGTCTGAGTGGGTTTCCGTCCGGTGCTTTGGCTTCCTCTACTCAAAACATATGAGGCGGGAGGGGGTTTGTAGGCTAATTGGATGTATTTGGGCGGGACAGGCTCGTGGACAAAAGGGGCCTGTTACCGTGCTGTATGTTTAAATTGATTTAATTTAAATGGTTTTATTTGAAAAGGCTTCCAATACCAAAAGGATACAAATTTCATTTCCTGCATGTATACATCTTGTTCAGCTCAAAGCGTGGAAGAAAATGGTTTTGAAAATTTGGACAACAATTGGACAATACTTTGTCATGTATTCATTTGTTTAATTGCATAATTTTTAATTATATCTACTTCATGGTTATGTACATAATAATGTTTTAGATGAATACTAGTATCTTTATAAAAAAATCAGTCCTAGGTTGTTGTTCATAGCGAAATTATTAAATAGATTGACGTATAATATTCATGTTCGTATGAATTCTCTTATCGCATTACTGTCTCTTGCTGTTGTGTTTTCGAGAATGTCATTTCATTTAAGTTTGTTCTACAATCTCCAGGAATTATAATTGTTGGCTCGTTGCAAAAGACATCAGTTTTGCTTATTATTTGCTGAAGAATATTATTTGGCATGGACTAAGCTGGTCAGTTTCATCCTGGAGTGGAACCGAGGAGATTCTCAAATCTGATCATAAACCTATGCATGTGAATATCACATCAAAGCTAGGAATTATTTGCAGGTTAATTGCAAATTATTTCTCCTGATTGCTAATAGAACTTGGCGTTTTTGAAACTTCCCAATACTTTGAAGATTGTATATGCTACATTAGTATTTAATGTAAAAAAATATTGAAGCCCTTTGATGAGGTCATTTGTTTTGAGCCATGGTAGGCAGCTGACACTTCCTCTTGAGATATGTGCATGACAGAAAGGAGAAAGAAAGGTCATGGCATGTTGATCAAAGTTGGGGGGTGGGGTGGTGGAGGCTTTCGATGTCTGGTTACAGCCAACCAGATTGTCACATGAATACAATTCCTATGTGAATCTCCATAATAACCAGCATGCAAGATTCTTTAAATCACAAAATCCTATGAAATCTGCTGCCTGTTGATAAGCATGTGCAACGCAAGCACTTTTCCAGATTCAGCCATCCGACGCATCGTGTGATGTTATTTGCACTTAGCAAGTCTCCAACCTTGTCCTCTGTGGGCAAAGTTCAGACAGATGGAGTATGACGTTATTAAATGCGATATCATCCACTTTGGTAAGAAAAATAGAAGAGCAGATTATTATTTAAATGGAGAAAAACTGCAGCTTGCTGTAGTGCAAAAGGACTTGGGAGTGCTTGTGCATGAATCACAAAAAGGTGGGTTGCAGATACAGCAGGTTATTAAGTAGGCAAATGGAATGTTGGCTTTCATCGCGAGAGGAATTGAATTCAAGAGCAGGGAGGTCATGCTGCAACTGTACAAGGTACTGGTGAGGCTGCACTTGGAGTGCTGTGAGCAGTTCTGGTCTCCACACTTGAGGAAGGATATGCTGGTCTTGGAGGCAGACCAGAGGAGGTTCACCAGATTGAACCTGGAGATGAGGGGGTTGACCTATAAGGAGAGACTAAATAATCTGGGATTATACTCACTCAAATTCAGAAGAATGCGCGGAGATCTTATAGAAACATATTAAATTATGACAGGCATAGATAAGATAGAGCCAGAAAAAAATGTTTTCGCTGGTAGGTAAGAGCAGAACTAAGGGACACAGCCTCAAAATTCAGGAAAGTAGATTTAAGACGGAGATGAGGGAAAAACTGTTTTTTGCAGAGAGTAGTAAATCTCTCTGCCCGGACCAGTTTACCTATCTCGGCTGCACCATTTCATCAGATGCAAGGATCGACAACGAGATAGACAACAGACTCGCCAAGGCAAATAGCGTCTTTGGAAGACTACACAAAAGAGTCTGGAAAAACAACCAACTGAAAAACCTCACAAAGATAAGCATATACAGAGCCGATGTCATACCCACACCCCTGTTCGGCTCCGAATCATGGGTCCTCTACCGGCATCACCTACGGCTCCTAGAACGCTTCCACCAGCGTTGTCTCCGCTCCATCCTCAACATTCATTGGAGCGCCTTCATCCCTAACATCGAAGTACTCGAGATGGCAGAGGCCGACAGCATCGAGTCCACGCTGCTGAAGATCCAGCTGCGCTGGGTGGGTCACGTCTCCAGAATGGAGGACCATCGCTTTCCCAAGATCGTGTTATATGGCGAGCTCTCCACTGGCCACCGTGACAGAGGTGCACCAAAGAAGAGGTACAAGGACTGCCTAAAGAAATCTCTTGGTGCCTGCCACATTGACCACCGCCAGTGGGCTGATATCGCCTCAAACCGTGCATCTTGGCGCCTCACAGTTCGGCGGGCAGCAACCTCCTTTGAAGAAGACCACAGAGCCCACCTCACTGACAAAAGACAAAGGAGGAAAAACCCAACACCCAACCCCAACCAACAAATTTTCCCCTGCAACCGCTGCAACCGTGTCTGCCTGTCCCGCATCGGACTTGTCAGCCACAAACGAGCCTGCAGCTGACGTGGACATTTACCCCCTCCATAAATCTTCGTCTGCGAAGCCAAGCCAAAGAAAAAGAAGAGTAAATCTCTGGAATTCTCTGCCCAGGGAAGCAGTTGAGGCGACTTCATCAAACATATTTAATGTTCAGTTCGATAGATTTTTACATAAAAAAGGAATAACGAGATATGGAGAAAAGCCAGGTCGGTGGAGTTGAATCAATGATCAAATCAGCCGTGATCTTATTGAATGGCGGATCAGGCTCGATGGGCCGGATGGATGGATGGATGGAGGGAGGGAGGGAGTGACTTCGTTCTCTGAGCAGGAAGCAATAATAACGTCTCCATTTTGGAAACTTGTCCCTGTATTATTAGCAACAGGTCCTGAGCCTATATGATGTTAATTTTAAGCTCCTTTTCCACTGCCACCCGGTCCCAGGAATTTACTGTGACAGAGTCCAGTGGAAAAGGACACTGGGGATTAATCCCCACCTCTACCCCTACTCATATCCATTTGCTTTTCCACTGCGGTTCTCATAGCATTTGCTAACGCAGGTGTTCTCATAAAACCAATGGAAAAAGGAACTCTTACATCCCGGGACAGAAATGAAGTCTTTTTTAAACGTGATTATATTTCATCACATACTGAGGCCGACCAAATGGAAGGCGCAGGGGGCAACCAGGGGAGGCTATCAGCAGGCGACCAGGGCGGGCTGCCAATGGGGCAGTCAGCGGGGAGTTGGCAGAGCCAACAGGCTGGGCTGTTACAGCCACTCTGGCCTCTGGCACCTCATCGGGATGCTTCAGGGCTCCTTGTCAGCGCCAGAAGATCAATGGGTAAAATGGCTGTCTTCCCTACCCATAATCCCTCACACAGCTGGAACTGCTCTGCGTTTCCTAGGCTGGCGCTGGCAGTGCGTTTCAGGCTGCATGGGGGATTATGGGTAGGAAACACAGTCATTTTTCCCCATTGATACCGCATTGAGCTGCTGGTGCTGAGTAGCCATGAAGTGGCCTAATGAGATGTTGGCCCAGAGCGGCCCTGAAATAGCCTGATGAGATGTTGGCCCAGAGCAGCCCTGAAGTGCCCTGATAAGATGTTGGCCCAGAGCAGCAATCCAGAGTACTCAAGTGAGCCCCAGGAGCGCAGCGCTACACCCCTAGGAGGATGGAGAATAATTATTGGGCTAGGGACTCGTATATTGGGTGGGTAAGGCAAGGATAGATGCACCCCCCCCACCACGTGGAGCCCCTGTTCTCTGCCCCACTTGCCATACCCTAGATAGGGTGACCTGCCTGATGTCAGCCATTGTTCAGGTGAATGACAATGTCACTTCCTGCTATTGTATGTGAAGTCACACGGGATGTTTCAGGTTGCAGTAAGAACATCCCTGGGGATGAGTTGTGTTCAGTGGAAAAGCAATTAGTGTCCCAGTTAGGGGTGGCCCAGTGGAAAAAGCACAAACGGCTTCCTATCCTGGGACACTGCACAGCCAATTAACTGGGATGCCAGTGGAAAAGGGGCTTTAGTCTCTTCAGTTCGTAGCTAAAAGTGTTGGAACAAATGATGGTGTCTCCTCATTTTTACTGTCTAATTTGGATTGAATCATATGAAAGAAGTAATGTCATGCTTTGCAAATGCCCTCATTCTGTCCTGCACTTGGCCACGTGTTCAATAATGCTCTTTCTCATAATGATCTGGACTGCTTTTCTGCCATGCTAATTAAACATGGGTCTTCCAATTGTCCACTCAACTCATTGCCAGTATGTGCAAGCAACATGCAAGTGTCAGTAGCCCCTTTTACACTGAAAAGCCGCAGTATTTCCATTTACATGACCCATCTTTGGAAGCCAGCTTACTTATTCACACAGAACAGAAAAAAGTCAGTTGCGCAAGTCCTTTTACACCTCAAACTGGCTTCCTGAAGCAAAAGAGGCGGGACATGTAGCACAGCAGCGTCGGTGCCTAGTGTGACGTTGAGAAAAGAATCAGATTCATTGGGTCTGGACACAAGGGTTTGCAATCTCAATTATAAAAGAGTGTGGGAAAATGTTAACTAGAATAAAACAAACATACGCAACATTTATAAAGGAGCATGGGAAAATATTATAATTCTAAACACAATTTATAAATATAAAAAGTCCAGGATACATAAAAGAAATAAGAAAAATGTTAAATGTATTTAAAGTATTTCCTGTTTCGTCAAAAGTATCAGAGCCCAGGTTCCCTTCTCAGTAAACTTCCACCATTTCTTGGATCCACAATGCAGTTAATGTCTAAGTCCAGCAAACTCTATTTGTGGAGTGCTAGGCATGTGCAGATTCTAGGTCAATCTTGCAACAGCATGGGGAGTGCTGACTTCATGCGGTCCAATGTACTGCACAGTAAGTGTCCACGGTTATTTGTGCTGCAACATCCACTATTAGTTCTTGATGTAAATGATCAAAATGATTAAAAATGGAATGAGAAAATATAGTTCACTCAATGAGTAATGAGACTCTGGAACTGACTACCTGAAAGCGATGGTGGAAGAAACCCCCACTGTACACATTTACTACCTGATGACCATGAAGAGCTGACACATGCAAGTAATGGGTCCAGGAGCTAGGAATTGGATTCCACAAGCAGCTGTTTATGTCTTAGCCAATTTAACTCATACATGCTATAATAAATAATTACAGCTATAAGCTATGAATATTTTTAAATAACTAGAGGTAAAACACAGGATTCTGATGACACTGTGGTTAAATGGAAAAAAAAAACAAATGCTGGAGAAACTCAGTAGATCAAACAGTGCCTTTATGGAGCAAAGGTAGATACATCACCAACGTTGCTAACATAAAGACATTGTTTGACTTGCTGAGTTTCTCCAGCATTTGTGTGTTTTTTAAAATTACTATGTAATCTTGCTATGCATCCAGTTATTTTATTCCAGTAATTTTACTGAATCAAACTTGGCACTGAATTAAAATGAAAAGGTTATAATTGTTGTATTCCACTGTCTAGAACAGCACTTGTTTCTTCAACCACTGCATTTATCTTCTCTGCAAAACAAGTTGCAATCGACTCTTGAATTCACTCTGATTTCTGCATCATGTTGATTAATGATGGATGAAAGGAGCCTTTTGAAGTCTGTCTCCAATATTTCTTTTTAATGCCCCATTCCATTAATGATCTGCCAGTTTTAATGGACAATACTCCATCATTCTGCTTGTCATTACAGCACAGGCACAAATTGTGTGGTTTTGTGTCGAGTTTTATTAGAACTATAAAACCTATGCACTAACAATAATGTGAAACAATTTATTTTTATTTTGAAAGAAACATTTACTTGTGTTAATAGCCATGAGAACATAAAAAATTATGCATACGTTACATCAATTCCCATCTACAGAATGTGCCAAAGGTTTTTGGGGCTGCTTTTGAAGTGTAGATTCTGCTATTATTGTACAGTGAGATCCCTCAGAGCAGTGAAATGAGGGTTTTTATTAATATTCACTGAACTACAATTGTGAGTCAGGACTCAGACAGAATTTCTCTTTCTTTTTGGATCTTTTGCATATAGGCAGTCAGATCTAAGTTTATTGTATTTTTTTTTTAAAGTGCCACCTCTGACAATGCAGCATTCCCTCAACATTACCTACAAATAGAATATACAAAACACTTGTTTTAAAAAAAAACGAGAGTTCCTGGAGCAAAGACAAGCCTACTGTCACTGAGATTGGCATGACAGAGAAATTAACATCTTTACTGTTCATTGGGTCTGCATTTGACAAATGGAATTTAAATATGCGAGACCATAGCTTTTATGCTGTTGATCTTAATCCTTAAACAATTTGAATTAAATGGCTTAATATTGTAATAAGATGATGCACAGTATTTTTGCATTAGTATTGATTAGTATATTTCCAGAAGAGAGTAAATGCAATGTTGTTCATTTTGCTTTTATTCAGTGTTAGATTATCAAATTTGCTGTCATCTTCAAAAAGATATCTTGCATAAACTTCTGATCCTCTTCATTAGGTGCCTATACATTGAGCAAATTCCAAAATTCTGAATATATCTGACACTTTTATCATTACATACCTCCCTGCTGGATCTATTATTTCCTCCTCTATTTTGATTGGTACATTTTTATTGATTAATATAGCTACTCCTCTGGCTTTTGAATTATATGATGCTGCCGTTACGTGCCCTACCCAGTCTCTCCTTAATTTCTTGTGTTCCATTTCAGTTAGATGCATTTCCTGCACGAATGCTATATCATTTTTTTCTTTCTTCAGTAAATTTAACAGCTTCTTCCTTTTGATTTGGTTATGTATTTCATTAATATTTATAGTCATATAGTTCAACATGGCCATTTAAATTTGTTGTCATCTTGATTGCACAAGTATAACCCGACGAAACAGCATTCTCCAATCCTCGGTGCATAACACACAGACAAACATGCACATGCAGGACAAGTATTCATATATACAAATAAATAATTTTTAAAAAATCACTGTGAATATGAGAGTCCCACATGGTTAGTGTGAGTAGTTCCCTTGGTCGTTCAGCGTTCCCACTGCCCGTGGGAAGTAGCTGTTCCTCAGCCTAGTGGTGCTGGCTATCATACACCTGTATCTCCTCCCCAACGGGAGCAGCTGAAAGATGCTGTGTACGGGGTGGAAGGGGTCCTCATTAATTTTGTGCTCCCTCTTCAGACAATGATGCTAGTAGATCATGTCGATGGTTGGGGTGGGGGGGAGGTGGGGTGGTGAGGAAGGAGACTCCAGTGATCCTCTCTGCTGCTCTTATGGTCTTGTGGATTGCAGTAACCATATCACACTTATGTTTATTTTTACTTTGGAATTTTATATATTTGCTTCAGTTTTCTTCTTTCACCAGTTTCAGTCCACAATAACCAAATAACCACAAGACATTGATTTGAGAAGCAATGTCTTATTTAAATTTTTTTTGTTTTTTTATATAAAAGCTAGACCAGAGCTAATGCCATGCAAGTCTCTGTGAAGTAAATATGAAAGAGCTACATCTTTGAGTTATTTTAATTTGTGTAACAAAAGAAATAACACGGACAATCCCCAACTATTTCTTTACTCTATCAAAAATAGATCCATCTGAATGTAGTAACTATTTATATGCGATTAAGCAAAAACCCAACACCCAACCCCAACCAACCAATTTTCCCTTGCAACGGCTTCAACCGTATCTGCCTGTCCCGCATCGGACTTGTCAGCCACAAACGAGCCTGCAGCTGACGTGGATTTTACCCCTCCATAAGTCTTCGTCCGCGAAGCCAAGCCAAAGAAGGCATAATCTTTGGAAGGTACTGCTGGCTTAGACTGCTGATGTAACATGGTGACAGCATAAAAATGGCATTTTAAAAAAAGGTATGCTATATGGTACTTGAAAAAGGTTTTCAATTGTCTTTGGTGGGAAAAAAAAATTATTTTTTTCTCCCATTGTGGTACTCTCATTTTTCATCGGAAAGCCTGAATTGCTTGTCCATGTCAGCCTGGTTCAGTGTCTGTATTCTTTAAAGATTTGTTATGAAATATTGCAGTACTGAGCCACTGCTGCATTGTCTGGCGTGTTATCATTTCCCCAAAGCAGACTCATAAGGACACTATTTTATGAAGTACAGTGAAACCCCATTATAAGGCAATTGTTGTGGTCTATAAAAGCTCATCGTGAAAAAACAAGGTTGTGCTAAATCAGGGTTTCAATAGATTGTTGTTGTTACAGTTGAAATTAAAACAAATGAATTTTTAGTAAACCAGAAATGACAATTTCACAACAGGAAACAAATAAAGTGTGCAATGCTGAACGCTGACAGCTTAGCGCTGCTCATCAGCATGTTTAAATACGTTTTGAAGTAGCACGAACTACATTCGTGGAGAGAGCACTGGCAACTCTGCTCCGAAGTCAGTCAGATAACAAGTGGCAGACAGATGAATCAATTCTCTCTGGGTTGAGACAGTTCTGCATCGGAGTGTTTCAAAGCTCTCTGCGTTGCAAGGACGCATTTACCTGACCCTGTCAGGAGCCCGACATCCGCGCTCCTACTGGGAGCCCAACAACCCCGCACCTGCCAGGAGCCCGACACCCGAGTCCAATGACTCATTGCGTTGTATCTGAATTCATGTTAAATCGGGGTATGTAAAATATTGAAATCGTTCACTTAGCCAAGCCCACTAAAACAGATCGTACATTATCCTTACATTTAGCCTGTAAAGCCCAATCAGAATTTTATATGCTTCAGTGTAATCATCTCTCATTTTCCTAAATCTCTCCTCGTATCACAAAACGACTACCCCAAGAATCAAAAGTGGTAAAGCCTTCACTGCAATCCCATTCTAAATGTGTCCTTCTTTAAATAGATAGATCAAATATGTGCACAATGTTCCAGATAAAATCTCACCGGAGCCCTATGTAATTGGAGCAAAACATCTCTGCTGTTATGCTCAAATGCTCTTCCAATAAAGGCCAACGTTCAGTTTGTCTTCCTAATTACTTGCTGTTACTGCATGATGCCAAAGAAAGCTCCGTGTCCCCCAATTAATGGGTCCCCTGCATAGCCACAGCTGAGGTAAGGAGAACCCTATCCAAGATGAACCCCCACAAGGTGGTGGGACCAGCCAACATACCTGGTCGGGTACTGAAGGACACGACAGACCAATTGACAGACATATTCAATACCTCACTGCAGCAGTCCATCGTTTCCACAGGGTACAAGACAGCCATCATCATTCCTGTACCCAAGAGGGCGACAATAACAAGCCTCAATGACTACCACTCTGTGGAACGGACCTCCAACGTTATGAAATGGTTCAAGAGTCTAGTGATGGAACACATGAAAGTACTCTTCCCAGAGACGCTGAACCCATTTCAATTTGCCTATATTAGAAACCATTCCACAGACAATGCTAGAGCCTTGTCACTTCACTCTATCCTGACCCACCTGAAGAACAACCCTTTATTGACTTCAGCTCGGTGTTTAACACAGTTATTCCCCAGAGGCTGGTGGAGAAGCTGTACTCTCTGGGATGCAACACCCTTCTCTGTAATTGGATTCTGGACTTCCTAAAGGAAAGACCAGAGTCTGTCTGGGTCAGTAGCAGAACGTTTAGCACTGGCACACCTCAGGGCTCATCCTGTTCCTGGTCACGCTACTGATCCATGACTGCATCACCAATTACAGTGTAATCAAGTATGCAGATGACACAACATTAGTTGGCCTCATCAGCAACAATGATGAGACGGATTACAGAGAAGAAGTGAAAAATCTCATGAAATGGTACGAGAGTAACAACCTGAATTTCAACATGGACAAAACGAAGGAGATGATCGTGGACTTCAGGAAGACCAGGAATGACCACCCTCCACAATACGTCAACAACTTTGTAGTATTGGGAGTGGAGAGCACCAAGCTCCTTGGAGTTCTCTTAACTAGTGATCTATCGTGGACACTCTCATCTCCTAATTTGTCAGGAAGGCGCAACAGCAACTGAAATTCTTGAGAAGACTGAAGTGAGCAAGGCTACCGGCCACCATTATGTCATCCTTCTAAAGGAGTTCTAACAAGAGTGACCTAGCCCAACTGCATCACAGTGTGGTAGGGTTGCTGCAGAGAAATGGATCAGAGGTCAATTCATAGAATTGGCAAAGAGGGTCACAGGAGTCTCCTCTCTCTTTCCCCCCACCCCCACCCCCCCCAATCGACATGATCTACTGGGATCGTTGTCTGAAAATGGCATGCCAAATCATTGAGGACCCCTTCCACCTTGCACACACAGCATCTTTCAGTTGCTGCTGTTGGAGAAGAGAAACAGGAGTATCAGAGCCAGCACCACCAGGTTGAGGAACAGCTTCTTCTCAAGGGCAGTGAGAAGGCTGAACAACTAAAGGAACTACTCAAACTAACCATCCAAGACTCTCATATTCATGAATCAATATTTATTTATTTCTATAGGTGAAATACTTTTCCTGCTTACGTATTGTTTGTCTGTATGTGAGTTGTGGCTGTTTGTACATCTGCGTGTTTTGCACCAAGGACTGGAGAACATTGTACAAGTATAACCAACCCTACAAAGCAATCAGATGACAATGAACTTGCGTTAGGGTTCAGCAGTTTGTGTAAATTGTCACTCAAGTCGCTCAGAACAACCCACATCTTTTCATTCTTTCACCTTTCCAAAAATATATACCATGCTATAATAATTTTTCAATCATGACCCAACATTCACTTAAATTGTCTATATCTCCTGAAGTCTCTCTGTATTCTTTTACAGCCCACAGTACCAACCAAATTTGCATCGTAAGAAGCAGGACAAAGATGCACAAGTAATACAAAGTTCTAAATTGGGCAGAGGACAATTTCATACGAATATACGTGGCTGATTTGGCCTTGAATTCAAATCCACTTACTCGCCTTTTCCCCATCACCCTTAATTCCTCTTCTATGCAAAAAATCTATCCATCTGGTTCTTAAATATATTTAATGGGGCAGCTTCTGCTGCTTTCTTGGGCAGGGAATTCCACAGATTCATGATTTTCTGGAGAAGCAGTTATACCTCACCTCTGTATTGAATCTACTTCTCTGAATCTTGAGGCAATGTTCCCTTGTTCTAGTCTTGCCTACAAGTGGAAATTACTTTTCTGCCTTTATCTTATCTATTTTTATAATTCTATAAGATGCTCTCTCATTCTTCCAAACTCCAGTAAGTAAAGTCCTAGGTGACTCAATCTTTCCTCATCTCTAAAATCAAACTGGCAAATCAAGGTACTATCCCACATAGTTCAGATATGTTGTATCAAGCTTGGTCTTGAGGCCTGAACATGGACCTACAGTATTTTAAACAAGATATCTGCTTGAGTATGCTGTTATGGAGTCCAGAGGACCTCCAAAAGCAGAAGCAATAGATATGCACCACAATACAGGGTTACTTAAACAAAAGTAGTTTTTAATTATATTTGAACAAGGAAACAGAATTAAACTTTAACTCATTACTGTTAGGTAAAAACATCATGAGCTGGGAATGTAGAAGGAGTCACCCAGTGCTGGGCCGTAACAAGATGCAGTTGTGTCCTTGTACTCTCAAGATAAGAGTGGGGATGACAAATTGATGGGCAGGAAACTAGCAGAGAAGGATAGCAACAGTTTATTCATTGGACAATGTCATGGTATGATAATTTACTAAGTACGTATCCTAAGGTATGTAAAAAACACCACTTGCTGATAACGGCAGAATGCGCCTTCTCCAACTAACACTGTTAGTTGCAAGTGTTATAATCCCGGCAATGAACAACAAAGAACCTTGATTTCGACTCAGTCTGGTGTTTGATTCACTCATTCATGAACAAAGCAGACCTAACATTACTTAACCTACTTTATTCCCCCCCCCCTCTAATACTAAGTGCAGGTGTGTGTAATATATATTTAAGATTAGAAAAGTTCTTTAGATCACAGTCCAATCTCACTGGTTGCAGGCATTTCTTGTACTGTGCACAGAAGTTAGCATTAACTAAGTTCACCAGTCTTTGATGCTTAACAGGCAAGTGGTTACCACTCAGGAGGGTTCTTGTTGGTTTTCAAAGAGCGATTCCTTTTTGTTCCAGGACATCCGCACCTGATTCCTGTTTAATCATTCTTGCTGACGAAACTTGCCCCCTTCAGGGTTCTCCAGATGATCCTCCTTCTTTCAGATCACCTTTCAGGCAGCCAGCCTTCTCCTTTGACCAGACATTGCCACCTTTGTCCTTCAGCAACTGATTTCTGTCTCCTCTTTCTCTGTTTCACACCCTCCCTCTCTGAGAGCCCAACTGTTCTCCTCTACCTGCAAAAATCACTTGCTCTCCCAGGGAAGCTGTATGTTGATACTTTGTTGTTCCTCTGCAAAGAGCACTCTGCAAAAGTCCTGAGTTTGTGTGTCCAAGCTACTCTAGCAATTCCTCCCAAACCACCTCAAAATATTCTTGTCACACCTTCCCCCTTTAACGAAGCTATCTTAAAAAAATCACTAAAGAGATAACAATACACAATATTTAACATGTTATGATACAGTAATTCAATTTTAAAAGAATTTTCATACATGATCAATTTTAACATCTTGACAAACAACTGGCAATCACATTATTTACACCTTTGATATGATTAATTTGCAGATCATATTCTTGTACTATCAAACTCCAGTTTAACAACCTTCTATTTTTATTCTTCATGTTATTCAAAAACACCAGAGGATTGTGGTCAGTGAATATAACAATTGGTTCATGAGAGGTACCAAGATATACATCAAAATTCTGTAGAGCAAATATAATAGCCAACAGTTCTTTTTCAATAGTGGAATAGTTCTTTTGATGAACATTGAATTTTTTTGAAAAGTAGGCAACTGGATGTTCAATTTCATTATGTATTTGCAGTAAAACTGCACCTGCTTCTCCCTCATTGGCATCCGCTGCTACAGAAAATGGTCTGTCAAAATCAGGAGATTTTAACCAGGGCAATGACTTTAAATTTTCTAATGCTGCCTGACAATCTTAGTCCACACAAATTGGTTAAAGGAAGAGCAACCTCAACAAAATTTCTACAAAATTTCCTGTAATATCCTTCCATTCCTAAAAACCTTCTCTCTGCTCTCTTGCCATTGGAAGTAGGAAACTCAGAAATTGCATTGACTTTAGCTTGAATAGGTGCAACTTTGCCATGGCCAAATACATTGCCCAAGTATGTTACTGTGGCATTTGCAATTTCACTTTTTGCCAAATTAACAGTTAAGTTTGCTTTGGATAATCTTGCAAACAATTTGTCCAATTGCCTTAGATGTTCTTCCCATGTGTCACATTTTGTGACCAAGTCATCAATGTGAGCATCTGTATGAGTTAACCCTTGAATTACTGAATTAATAATCCTTTGTAATGTTGCAGGGGCATTTTTCATGCCAAAAGGTAACACATTATACTTGTCTAAACCAGATGGAGTTACAAAAGCTGAAATATCCTTTAAAGGCACACATCAGTAATCCTTCAACAAATCCAACTGAGTAAGAAATTTAGCTTTGCCAATTTTATCAATAGTCATCTATTCTCGGAATAGGATAAGCATCTGTTTTAGTTACTGAACTAACCTTCCTATAATGTGTACAGAACCTAACAGTTCCATCTGGTTTTGGTACCAGAACACAAGGAGAACTCCAATCTGAGTTCGAAGATCTAATTATGTCATTCCTCAACATATATTCCACCTCCTGATCTATGATTTTACTCTTTTGAATGTTTATTCTATATGGGTGATGTTTTATGGGATTTGCTTCTCCTACATCTTCATCATGGTAAATCACTTATATCTTTTTTGGAACATCAGAGAATAAATTTGAGTATTTCAAAAGTAATTCTTTCAACTGGATCTGCTTTTGTAACTTAAGATGTCCTAACATTTCTTCCAAATTTTCCGAGTTAGACTGGCACACAGGAACCATAGTTTCTATAAGGTTACCCTCACAAGATTCTGTTTCTATAATCTTATGATCCACCACTTCCTCTGTCAACAGCCAACACCTCTGATATAGATTGTTCTCCACTACCCTTATCATCGTAATAAGGTTTCATTAACAATTCACCCTCTGAGTCATATCCACAAGCCATTTCTTTAATCTCCTGTTCAGTTACTGCTTTCTCCCTTAAGATAGAAAGATCTATATTTATTTACTGTTGCTGAATTAACTCTTTCCTTGACAAAGAGAAATCCTTACTACCCACAATGACCCTGCTCTTTCAAATGTACTTCAGAAGTACTGGGCAAATCTCTATCAACTGGATTGTCTTCAGCTGTCATCATTTTCTTAGTCACAGATCTAGTTACCGCACATGCAAGATGTATCTCACAATTCTCTCTAGCCACATCCTTACTCGGCCAATTTGTCAATCTTAAAACTGACCCAACTTTATCCTCTGCCAAATCATTCCCCAACAAAAACGAGTCACCCTGCATGGATAACTTTGGAATTACTTCTACTGCAACAGGTCCTTTGACTAATTCTGAATTTAGCACAACCTTGTGAAGCGATATTGACTCTACCTCACCTCCAACACCTTTAATCAGTTTTCTCCTCTGTATCAATCCTTTGATCCACATGTAAAACACTTTCCAACAACAATGATTGAGCAGCCTGAGTATCTCTAAAAATTTTAACTGGAACCTGTGGCTCTCCATAATCAAAAGGAGGCACTAGATTTACCTCTCTACTAGCCAAGAACCCCTCCCCAGGAGTTACAGCCTCAGTTCTCGTACTTCTTTCTATCTCCATTCTTAACTTCTCTAATTGAAACTGCCTGTCCCTTTAAATTACCTCATTCATATTTCCTCCGTCTTTCAGCTTCCTCTGCTTCATATATCCTTTTTTTCTCTTTCTTCTTGCACCCTCCATTTCTCTCTTTTTGCACCCTCAATTTCTCCAATTCCAATTGCAATTCAAAAGATCTATTCTGTGGAAAAATTTCTCTTATTTATATAATATTTAACTATAATCCTCTGTATTTGTACTTTTCTCATCCAATATTTAACTTCAACAATTTTCAATGCCTTAGAAATATCCATCAGTTCCTCATTTCTCTTGCTCTGCAGGTGATGGTTATAAGAAAAATGTATCATCATCCATTGCTGCTGTTTTCCCAGGCACCAGTTTTAAGTTACCTTGCAAAAATGGCTTGCAAAAATTCCAGACACAATAGTTTGCAAAAAAAACCAATCAACTAATAAATCATAAAACTGCAATGTTCAAATCCTAAAATACGAGTCTCCATAAAATGTTACAGAGCCCAGAGGACCCCAAAAACCTACAACAATAGATATGCACCACAACACAGGGTTACTTAAACACAAGTAGTTTTTAATTATATTTGAACAAGAAAACAGAATTAAACTTTAACTTCTAACTTAACCTACTTTATCACCCCTCTGATACTAAGATTAGAAAAGTTCTTTGAATCACAGTCCAATCTCACTGGTTGCAGGCATTTCTTGTACTGTGCACAGAAGTTAGCATTAACAAAATTCACCAGTCTTTGGTGCTTAACAGGCAAATGGTTACCACTCAGGAGAGTTCTTTTTGGTCTTCAGAGAGAGATTCCTTTTTGTTTCAGGACATTCACAACTGATTCCTTCTCAATCATTCTTGCTGATGATACTTGCCCCCTTCAGGGTTCTCCAGATGATCCTCCTTCTTTCAGGTCACCTCAGACAGCCAGTCTTCTCCTTTGACCAGACAGTCTTCCAAAAGTTTGCCACCTTTGTCCTCCTCTCTCTCTGTTTCACACCCTCCCTCTCTGAGAGTCCAACTGTTCTCCTCTGCCTGCAAAAATCACATGCTCTCCCAGGGAAGCTGTATGTTGATACTTTGTTGCTCCTCTGCAAAAGTCCTGCAAAAATTCTGTGTTTTAAAATGTGTGTGTGCAAACTGCTCTAGCAATTCCTCCCAAACCACCTCAAAATACTCTGTCACAATGCACTGCTGCTGGGGAAACTGAACACTTGGGCTGTCCCTAACCCTAACCCAACACCATTTCAGTGCCAGCGATCAGGACCGGAGTTTGAATCCTGTGCTGTCTGTAAGGAGTTTATGTTCTCCCCATGTCAGTGTGGGTTTTCCTTAGGGGCTGCAGTTTACTCCCACAGTTCAAAACATTCTAAAGGTTGTAGGTTAATTAGGCAACACAGGCTCATGGGCTGGACTGGCCTGTTACCGTGCTGTATATCTAATTTTTTTTTAATTAAAATTTAAAAAATTGCTAATACTCCTACTGCAGTGAAATTATGATCTGGCTACACAGCTTGGTCTGGAGAGAACTAATCAGTAGAGTGCAGGAGTCACTTTGGCTGATGTTGGGTGAACGGTGTGCAGAGTCAGATCTGTACTCTGGCATGATGGTGAATGCAGGCCTTTACTAGGAATTGGTAGCTATTGACTGGCTGCCAGGTTAATCTATTCTCTCTTATAACTCAGAACCTCAGCTAAACCAGGTATCTGAGAGGTCTCCTAAACAGAGGAGAAGGCAAAGCTTCCATCTAATACGCAGGAGGTGCTGAGAGAGGCCAATCTGTCGACACATGGAGCGACTGCTGCTAGTCCCCCAGCAGTGAGGCTCTCATCTCACCACTGAGTGGTCTGTCATTCAGCCACTGTGAGCATTGCCCAGTTGATTTACTCCACACCAAGCAATGAGGCAGTGAGAGCACTTTAACCATTTCACTGCTGCAGAACAAACGAGATAGTTGACAAGAAGGATCTTGGAGAAATGAATGACTTGGTGTCATTGGTAACTGATGCAAGGATTAAGAGAGTGATGAGGAAATGTACATTAACCAAAATGATGTAGATATCAAGTACATACTACATGAAAGATGATAAAGGCAGAGCCCCTCAGCATGTTTATGAAGCAATTGGATGAGAATGTGATATCATCTGATCTAACGAGTCGTTAGATCAAAATCAGATGGATAATGATTTCATCTGGCATGGATTTCAAGATAAATGGTCTCTTTCTTTATTATCAGTTTCTGCTACATAGATTTTGGACAATGAGGATTTTTCTTCCTGAACACTTGTGGGTGCATTTTATGGATTTTGGGCTGCTGATCACAAAAATCACTAAAATTTTCCTATCATGTAATTTTTTTAAAGATATTGCCTATTTTTGTGTTATTTTGATCATATTTTAAGTCTACTAATATATTTCCCACAAAGCAAGCTGTTTTTATCAGTCCAGGCATGCCAACGCAGGCACTCAGTGCAGGTGCAATGATGTCTTAGGCCTGGACATGCTTAGTCAGAATAGATGCAGACAGGCTATAAAAGCAGCTCACATATACAGAAGCTGTGCATTACATTGATTATAGATTGAATACGTTGATACACATGTTCTTAAGGCAAGAGAATAGTGAGTGCACTTAACAATAGGATTTATTGTCTTCAGGAAGACTTCATACAGTAGAAATGTCTTGTCAATGTTGTAAAAACTGCAATACATTCTGTAATATTTGTGGTGAGTATACACTTTAGGCTCAAAAATATAGTATGGCTACATTTACTTCAGTTGTAAAAATTGGTGACCAAGACAAACACTGGCTCCTCACATTTGTTGTGCAACATGAGCAGTCAACCTGAGAGCTTGGTTCAGAGATATTCGGAATCAATGCTATTTGCAGTCCCAATGATATAGCGAGAATAGAAGGATCATGTGACAGATTGTTATCTCTGTCTGATTGGTGTATCTGACTTCTCTGCTAAAAATAAGAAATCTATTGAATACCCCAATCTGAATTCACCAGTTGGACCAGTGCCACATGATGACAGTTTGCCAGTTCTGAAGCCACCAGAGACATGGAGCCTAGATGAAACAGATGAAGATGCCATAATGCACGAACCAGATGTGGAAAAAGACACTGATCCAGATGTTGAACCATTTATACTTGATTATCCTCATCTGATAACACAGCCAAAATTAAATAACCTGGTCAGGTCTTTTTTTTTCTTTGGCTTGGCTTCGCGGACGAAGATTTATGGAGGGGGTAAAAAGTCCACGTCAGCTGCAGGCTCGTTTGTGGCTGACCAGTCCGATGCGGGACAGGCAGACACGATTGCAGCGGTTGCAAGGGAAAATTGGTTGGTTGGGGTTGGGTGTTGGGTTTTTCCTCCTTTGCCTTTTGTCAGTGAGGTGGGCTCTGCGGTCTTCTTCAAAGGAGGCTGCTGCCCGCCAAACTGTGAGGCGCCAAGATGCACGGTTTGAGGCGTTATCAGCCCACTGGCGGTGGTCAATGTGGCAGGCACCAAGAGATTTCTTTAGGCAGTCCTTGTACCTTTTCTTTGGTGCACCTCTGTCACGGTGGCCAGTGGAGAGCTCGCCATATAATACGATCTTGGGAAGGCGATGGTCCTCCATTCTGGAGACGTGACCCATCCAGCGCAGCTGGATCTTCAGCAGCGTGGACTCGATGCTGTCGACCTCTGCCATCTCGAGTACCTCGACGTTAGGGGTGTGAGCGCTCCAATGGATGTTGAGGATGGAGCGGAGACAACGCTGGTGGAAGCGTTCTAGGAGCCGTAGGTGGTGCCGGTAGAGGACCCATGATTCGGAGCCAAACAGGAGTGTGGGTATGACAACGGCTCTGTATACGCTTATCTTTGTGAGGTTTTTCAGTTGGTTGTTTTTCCAGACTCTTTTGTGTAGTCTTCCAAAGGCGCTATTTGCCTTGGCGAGTCTGTTGTCTATCTCATTGTCGATCCTTGCATCTGATGAAATGGTGCAGCCGAGATAGGTAAACTGGTTGACCGTTTTTAGTTTTGTGTGCCCGATGGAGATGTGGGGGGGCTGGTAGTCATGGTGGGGAGCTGGCTGATGGAGGACCTCAGTTTTCTTCAGGCTGACTTCCAGGCCAAACATTTTGGCAGTTTCCGCAAAGCAGGACGTCAAGCGCTGAAGAGCTGGCTCTGAATGGGCAACTAAAGCGGCATCATCTGCAAAGAGTAGTTCACGGACAAGTTTCTCTTGTGTCTTGGTGTGAGCTTGCAGGCGCCTCAGATTGAAGAGACTGCCATCCGTGCGGTACCGGATGTAAACAGCGTCTTCATTGTTGGGGTCTTTCATGGCTTGGTTCAGCATCATGCTGAAGAAGATTGAAAAGAGGGTTGGTGCGAGAACACAGCCTTGGTTCACGCCATTGTTAATGGAGAAGGGTTCAGAGAGCTCACCCGCTGTATCTGACCCGACCTTGTTGGTTTTCGTGCAGTTGGATAATCATGCTGAGGAACTTAGCTCAGACGGCAAAGTCCTCCTCAGCGACAAGATCTCCATCCTCAACCGATGGTCAGAACACTTCCAATCTCTTTTCAGTACCAACCGCCCCCACCTGGTCAGGTACATAGGTGTGATATTACAGGATACTATCACCAATGTATATTTGTATATATTTGCTTATAGTTGTTGTGATTGGCTGAGAGTCATAGCCACGCCTACTGGCAGGTCATAAAGGGCTGCTCCAAACTGACCCAGGTCAGTCTGGACTAGTCAACCGTGCTGTTGTAATACGCTCCAGTCTTTTGCTAATTAAAGCCTTGGTCTGAGCTAACAAGTCTTTGGGTCATTCGACGCGCTACAGTAGGTTTGTCAAAAGGAAAAGCAGAATCAGAATTTATTGTCATGAACAAGTCACAAAATTTGTTGTTTTGCAGCAGTATCACAGTGCAAACATTTCTATAAACCACCTTACAAAATTAAATAAATTTAGTGCACCAAAAGTCAAAGTAAAGCAGTGTCTTTGGTTCATTGATCATTCAGGAATCAGGTGGCTGAGGGAAAGAAGCTGACCTTGTAGTGCATATCTTTAGGCTCCTATACCTTTTTCCTGATGGTAGCAGAGTGAAGAGGGCATGACCTGGGTGGTGGGGGTCCTTGAGTATCGAGGCTGCTTTCTTAAGACACTGCCTCTTGTTGATGTCCTTGGTGGAGCCCTGTGATGTCACAGACTGAGTTAACAATCCTCTAGAGTTTTTCCTTGTCCTAATTGACACCTCCATACCAGACAATGATGCAACCAGCCAGAATGTTCTCAGTGGCACATCTGTAGAAGTTTTCGAGAGTCTTTGGTGACATACCGAATCTCCTCAAAAACCTCACAAAGTATAGCTGCTGGCGAGCCGCCTTCGTGATTGCATGGACATGGAGGCTCCAGGACAGATCCCCGGAGATGTTGACACCCAGAAATTTAAAGTTCTTGACCCTCTCCACTACTGAGCTCTCAATAAGAACTGGATCGTGTTCCCCTAACTTCCTCCTAAAGTCCACAATCATCTCCTTGGTTTTGCTAGCATTGAGTACAAGGTTATTGGTGTGATGCCACTCGAGAAGCTAATTTATCTCCCTCCTGTACTCTTCCTCATTGCCATTAGTGATTCTGCCGACACATGTTGTCATCGGCAAATTTGTAGATATCATTGAAATTGTGCATGGCCACACAGTCATGGGAATACAGTGAGTAGAGCAGTGGGCTAAGGACGCATTCTTGAGCTGCACCTGTGTTCATAATCAGTGAGGAGGAGACATTAGCCACTTTCAAGTGGCCAGAATACCCAACTGTAAAGCCACCTATTCTACCCCAATGTGGCTGTCGGGTGGCCACCTGAAAGTGGAGAACATGACCAGGAGGAGCACTTCACTTTCCTATAGGTATATTCTCCAGCTTGGAGAATCCCCCGATGCACCTGAAAGCAGCAAAGTAAAGCGACTAGCAGCTTTCAGGTGCCGAGCAGTCCCCGCTGCCTGACAGTCCCCCGGCACGGGACTACGGGCTGGGGCGTCCTTGCCCTGTTATCCCGTGCTGGGGGGGTGGGGGCGCTGTCAGACGGCTGCCCCTGCCCCGACTCAGGAGCCGCCATTTGCTCCACGGCACCTCTCCCTGCTGCAGAACTTTCAGCTGGCAGACCACTGCCTTCAGCGGTGCCACCTGAAAGTCCCTTCGCAGACACCCGCAACCACTCTGGAGCTGCATTCTCCTGGCGATTCCACCTGAAAGCGGCTATCGTTTCCAATTTGTGCAGACTGTGGGCTTCCAATGAGGAAGTCGAGGATCCAGTTGCAGAGGTGGGTACTGAGGCCCTGGGTTTGGAACTTGTTAAACAGCACTGAGGGAATAATGGTGTTGAAGGTTGAGCTGTAGTCAATGAAGAGCAGCCATTGTACGAGTTTCTATTTTCTTGGTGAACCAGAGCTGAGTGGAGAGCCAGCAATATTGCGTATTCTGTGGAGTGATTGTGATGCCAGGCGAATTGCAGTTGGTTTAGACCTTTGCTTAGGTACTTGTTAATTCTGGCCATGACCAGCCTCTCAAAGCATTTCATCCCAGTATATATGTTAGTGCTACTGGCCGATGGTCATTGGAAGCAGGTAGGAACCTCTGACTGGACCAATGAGAGGTTGAAAATGTCCATGAACACTCTGGCTAGTTGGTTGGCACAGATTTTCAGTACCCTGCCAAGTGCTCTGTCAAGGCCTTGTAAGGGTTCACTCTTGAATGAGATTCTGACATCTTCCTCAGATACCACAGATATCACAGGGAACCCTCAGCCTTTGAAGGGATTCTCATAGGCACTGTTGGGTTGTCCCTCTCAAAGCGAGGATAGAAGGTGTACAACTCATCAGGTAATGAAACATCACAGCCATCTGTGGTGTTTGCCCTTGCTTTGTAGGCTGTAGTGGCCTTCAATCCCTGGTGTCTCTCTGACTCTGTATCTAGCTTCCTCCAGAATTACCACAGATAGCCTTCTGCAGGTCGTACCTGGACATCTTGTAGAGATCTGAATTCCCAGCCTTAAAAGCCCTTGATCTCTCCCTCAGCAGGTTGGAAATCCTCTGATTTACCCAGAATTAATTGGTTCAAGGATGGGGTTTGCTGTCAGGTATAAAAATTTCTGTATTTCAGAGCCATCATGAACATTTGACAAACTCTATGCAGGTTGATAACCTCTGTTTCTGCACTGATATTGATGGGTTGTTCATAGCTTTGGGTTGTGTGCATGTCCCACAACAATGGTATCTTTTTATAGATTCATCAAAGTTAAGCCAAAAAACAGACCTGTTACAAAATGGCAATGTCCACCCTTCAGTAGCATTGGTTATATTCAGTAAACATGAAAGAAACCTACAGTAACATGGAACTGTTGTTGAAACGCATACAATACGACAAGTGCAACTAGAACATCTGTCCTATCTTGATCTAAAAGTATTGGCACTACTACTAGGAATGCAGCTTGGATATACCAAGTACTGTTGTTTCAATTGTGAATGGGATAGCCATGATAAAGAGCCACATTACATTAAAAAACAACTGGCCGCTGCGTAAACATTTGGTTCCAGGTCAGAAAAGTGTGGTACATAACTCGCTTGTCAATCCAATAAGCTGTTTCTGCCTCCTCTTCATATCAAACTTGAATTCATGAAAAAGTTTTTGAAAGCAATGAACAAGGAAGGTGATGGGTCTTGCTATTTGAGGCAGATGTTTCCAAGAATAATTGATGCCAAAATTAAGGAAGGCATTTTTGTTGGTCCACCAATCAGACGTGATCAATGACAGGCAGTTCGAAGACCTGCTAGTGAAGCCGGAGAAAATAACATGGAAAGCATTTAAAAATGTTGAGAATTTTCTTGACAACTACAGAGCACCAAACTATCCAGCTGATTGACAAACATGCTTCACGCGGACAAAACCATGAGGTGCAACATATGTTGAAAATTCATTTTCTACATTCACACTTGGACTTCTTTCTCACTGATCTTGGTGCAGTCAGTGATCAACATGGTGAAAGGTTTCACCAGGACATTGTGACCATGGAAATGAGGTATCAGAGCAACTGGAATCCATCTATGCATGCTGGTCTATTGTTGGACACTGACACAAGAGGCATCAGATGCTGAGTACAAATGAAAATCAGTGGCTAAACATTTTTAGATCAGTTGAACTAACAATGTTTATTAAAAGTGTTACATTCAATAAAAGTTCATTTAATGTTTCTCCAGCTTCCTATGTGATGTGGAAAATCTGATAATATATTTTGTATTTAGCTTGAAGTCATCTACCATAATCCCCAATTTTATTTCAGGAAACAAACCTTTTGGGGAAAAAAATTGTTGTTTATTGAGAGTGACAAAGCTTTAGGAGAGATCAGGAAGAAAAGTGGGTCATGTGACAAAGTGTTGGTCCATGAATTCAGCATAGAGTCAGTAGGAAAGGAGTATTCATTATGGAGCAACAACCCATTCAAAACTCGATCGAGAGAGAGGATAGATAATATGAAACTGGACACTAGTTTGCAAGGATGGGTTAACTGAGGGGAGAAAGTAGTTTCTGAAGCAAGATTTCCATTCACAATATGAACAGTACAAGAACCGATTATCAAATATCTGTACTTCAAGAACCCAGACCATATTTTGTAATTGTAATCAATGGGACTGAAGCCAGACTAATAGCACTGTGATCGGCTCTGAGCCTCGAGAGGTGAAGTCAGGTAGAGTGATAGTTGAGTCATAGGAACTTAATAGGAAACAGATAGGAGATTCAGTGGCTGCAAAAGAGATTGCAGGATAGTGTGTTGCCTTCTGGGTGTTCTGGTCCAGGATGTTCTTGAGTGGGTGCAGAATATTCTTATGGGGAGGGTGAGGAGCCAGAGGTCATGATACATAATTGGTACCAAAGACCAAGGCAGGAGTGTGGTAGAGGTCCTGCAAAGTAAGTTTATGCCCTGCAAGTTATCAGTGGTCTCAGCACTTCTCCGCAGGGTCCATCCACCCAGTGCGACTGACGTCAACTTGGTACAGGCTTTAAGTGGCCTATTACAGGAGCCAACAGTGGTATATTAAAAATCCAAATAAAATTAAACCTTTACAGAGTAATTTATTAAAATATTGTGGTTTGCTTTTAACATCATCCACTGGTCAGTGGTAAGTGTCGGAGGCAGTTCTTGAAGTCCGGGAAACATCCTAGTAAATTTTTTGTGTACTCTTTCTAACTTATCATCTTTCCTGTAGTTAGGTGACCAAAATTGCACATAGCACTCCAAATTTGGTCTCACCAATGTCTAATACAACTTTACCACAACACCCAATTGTGCTCAATACTTTGTTTATGAAGGCCAATATCCCAAAAACTCTCTTTATAACCCTATCTACTTGTGACACCACTTTAAGGAAATTGTGTACCTATATTCCCAGATCCCTCTGTTCTACCGCACTCCTCAGTTGCCCTACCATTTACTGTGTATGTCCTTTCTTGCTTTGTCCCTCCAAATTGTAGCACCTCACACTTGTCTGCATTAAATTCTATCTGCCATTTTTACAGCTGGTCCAGATCACTCTGCAAGCTTTGAAAACCTTTGCCATCCACAACACCTCCAATCTTAGTGTCATCTACAAATTAGCTAATCCAATTAATCACATTATCATCCAGATCACTGATATAGATAGCAAACAACAATGGGTCCCAGCACTGATCCCTGAGACACACCACTAATCACAACCTTCCAATCTGAGATGCAGAGGGTGGTGAATCTCTGGAATTTGCTACCATGGGCAATTGTGGAGGCCAGGTTGCTTGGTGTATTTGAGGCAGAGATTGATATCTATCTGAATAGTCCAGTTATCAAAGATTATGTGGAGAAGGCTGGGGAGTGGGGCTGAGTGGGAAAAATGGATCAGCTCATGATGGAATGGCAGAGTGGACTCGATGGGTCTAATTCAGTTCCTATATCTTCCGGTCTTATTGAAACCATTTCTGTATTCCTACTGAACCTGGGCTCCTGGCAATCATTGTAGCTTTGACACTTTTGTGAACTCAAAGATTATATATGATGGCAAGCATTGGGTACAATTTTCTTTGACAAAGCAGCCTTCTCCATGTTACATGTGGCTAACAATGCAGGAAGTCAGTTTTCCAGTCCAGCACGATACTCCTGTTCCCTTCCATCCATCACCAGAGTAAACTGTTCAATGATTATTAGTTTACAACCCAGAACTTCCACTGAGAATAGAATTACTGGTATCTGGAATTCACAGAAGAGCATCGTGGTAGAGTTTATGGAGGGAGGACTATTCGATTTATTGCTGCAGCCAAAATGATTACAATGGAACTAGGATTTAATTTGAATGTAAGCAAAGATAAGAAACTATATAGCAAATTAATAACTTGCAGGTAAAACAGTAGGTTAGACAAGCCTACTTAATTATTTTTTAATTTAAATTTCAAGGCACAGCTTGATAGCAGGCCCTTCAGGCCCACCCAAATCTACCAATTAACCTACAAACCCCATACGTTTTGGAGGTCTGGAGGAAACCCATGCAGATGCCGGGAGAGCGTACAAACTCCTTGCAGATAGTGCCGGATTCGAACCTGGGTGGCAGGCACTGTTATAGCATTATGCTAACTGCTACTCTAACCATGCTGCCCCTGGCTCAAATTACTGTAGCTGGTGGTGTTAGTGAAAGGGAAATTTTCAATCGGAATCAGTGGTTTGTAGTTTTCAGGGATCATGAACAGAAATCTCTAATGCTGTACGTGATTTAGACAGGTAGGCAATTTGATATTCTGAAGTTATAATGTTACCTTCGAAAAATAGATGGAATAAAATTTTCAATATCTTTGTAAAGGATAGGATTGATGGGCAGCATACCGTTTTCTCATGGTGGAGAATGCATGGATTTGCAAATAGTCTGGTTCAGAATGTTGTTTGAGAGGAGTCTGAAAAAGGTACATTCTAATATGGTCTGAAGGCAATGAGTTCCTGTGCATGTTAACTCGCTTTGGTCAGACCCTTTAGTAAATACCAAAAAGGATAGCTTTGTCATGTATATATAATTTTGATTCAGCTCCATTATTTTGAGGAGAAAGGACACCTTTCTGTAAGCATTTCTAAATAAAGTATGGTGTGCTTTCAGGATGCTTGTTGATGAAGGTTATTCAGCGGATGACAGGTCTGTATTCGTGCAATAGGCATGGCGTTAATTATTGTGCAGCTGGTGCCCTGTTCCAAATTTGAACTGAGTGTGGAAGTAATTACATTTGCAAATTAGAAACCCATCAATTAATGTAACTTGGAACTTTGCATTTCGTTGTTGGTTCAATTTTCAAAGTCATCAAAACAAAATTTGTAAGACTGACTTAAATGTGCTTAAAAAGCATTTCAGGATGTGCTTGTGAGATTTTAATCTTTGTTATTTTGTTTTAAAATAGTTAAAGCAGTTCAATTTTATTGGAATTTAGAATTATAATTTTTGGATGACAAAGTTAATTCCAAAATATTTTCTGTGGGGCAGCACTAAAGTTTCAGAAATAAGAAACTGGTATTAGCGATACATACAAAAGGACTGTAATGTATATAAAAAATTGCTATTTCAAAAATAAGGGAAGCCCAAACCTGAGTAGTTGAAAACTTAAAAAAAAAAATGTCAATCCCAAAAGATGAGAATAATGCACTAAGTGGTTTACACAAATCTTTTTATAATCCTGCTGCTCTTACTGCTTTTGTATTATTATCACTTTCAAAAGTGGATTTTCTTGCCAACAGCACTCTTAAACAAAACGTAATCTACTTATGACTTGTCATAGTTTGCTTGTCTAGAAATTCAGCCCTGGTAAAGGTTGCATCACGTCATTACACTCTGCCTCAGAAGTTCATTCCTTTTATACAAATGAACTCTCAAACAGGAATAACTTTCCAGATGTTAAACAGAAAAGGTTATCAGGTAATTTGATCAGAAAAATTAAATTATTGTTTAATTTAAAAGATAATTACTAATCTGATCATTATATCTTTAGAGATATAAAGCTAACCGTCCAAAATCACAGTCTAGATGTCATGGGCCATTTAAAATGCTTGCAGCAGTTCACAATGGATGGAAATGCTGAAAATGAAAACTGTTTTCTGCAGGTGATTATTCTAGTTCTTGCCTTAGGTGCTCTCATAACCATAGGGATTGTTTTAAAGTTTGGATAACATAATTACTCCATCATTAGGACTGATGGTATTGGTGATGAATGACACTATCGTTTACCTCAAGCTGCTTCAGTCATTGATACACCAGCCCACCAGCTGTTTGATTTATCAATGTTGGAAGCTAGAGAAAAATCACATGGTCCTTTGTGATCATGATGAACTAAGTAAACAGGGAAACCGATGGTATTAGCTACCATGAGTGCTTGTCCTTGGGTGAATAGTACAGGTACAAAATCCTTCATCCGGAATCCTTGGGGGACATTGTGTTCCGAATTTCGGATTTTTCCGGATTTCGGAAAGCCAGATTTGAGCCCACCCGAACTGTGCTGCCATATCCACCCCCACCCACTTCCAGTCGCGCTGCCGGTCCCTCGCCCGCCCGACTCGCGCTGCCGATCCCTCGCCCGCCCGACTCGCGCTGCCGGTCCCTCGCCCGCCCGACTCGCGCTGCCGGTCCCTCGCCCGCCCGACTCGCGCTGCTGTCTCTATCCACTTGCCGGTTTTTGGAGGTTTCCGGATTTTAGATGTCCAGATAAAGGATTGTGTATCTGTACATAAAACAAGAAAAATCTTTTTGTTTTTACAATCGATGTTAAAATGATCTTTCATAAGATTAAGGGTAAAGCACAAAAGCTACATAAAGGCACTGTTTGACCTGCTGAGTTTCTCCAGCATTTGTGTTTTTTTCATAAGATTAATATATATATATATACATTTGAAATTTGTCATGTTTTAACCTTGTCACCAATATGTGTTTTTTAAAAAAAAAAGTGTTACTTTGGCCTCTCAGAGATCCGAGCTGTTGTTACTGGTGTACGTCAGAAAGCCAGTTATGTTTACAGTTTAATTAAAACGAAACAATCAATGGTTTTGATTTAACATTATTCAAGTCCAAAGGGCCCAGACATTTAATTTCTGTTGCATTGAAAGTAATGAACCAAATTATAGAAGCAAAATAATCATGTGCGACACTGCAATGCCACGTATTAGTGCTTATAATTAAGCCAAAAAATGTTATTCCAGAATATTTGTTCTCACCTGTTAGGTTGACTGAGGAGGAGTCTAAAGTGAATCTGAGATGGTATCTTAAAGATGATTACTAAAATTTGAGTGTCGATGAGTAGATGAATGAAAAGGAGGGAAACATAAGGAGTACATTACAGGGCACTTTTACAGCTTTAAAGCTCCCAATGTAATAAAAGAGATTATTTTCAAATATTAGTTAATGATGCCTCAAAGGAACACTCCACGGAGTAAGTTGCAGAATCAGTATCCTGGCTTCTATGCATAAATATGGACTTTTGTTCATAAAGCCATTGTTAGACTCCAAATATACAATATGTGTTAATCAAACACTAGGCCACATGACGATTGCAGGCTGGCTTCCAAATCAAGTCTATGTGTTTTTATTCTAATTGCTGTCTCACTTCCACCCTGTTCATATTCATAAATTGCAGTGAAGAGGGATTTTAAAAAATCTACCAGCACCACTTAGCTTTGCCACAAAACATTTTCCACAATGGGCAAACTACTTGACAATAATATGACCATTGTGCGGCACAATGGAACATTGAATAGTGCAGCATCAGATGCTCTTTGCCAACCAGTATACAGCAAAAATTATGCCAATCAGACTCTCATCTCTTTGCACACAATCCATGCCCTCTATTCCCTACATATTCACATGTCTATTTGGAAGCCTCTTAAACTTTTAAGAGCTATCTGCTTCCTCAGCACTACCACAACAGCTGTTCTTGACACCCACCAGTCTGTGTGTTTGTAAAAAAAAAAATGAGTTGCCCCACACCGGAAAAAGATTCTGACTACCTACCCTTTCTGCGCTATCACTGATTAGCAATGCTAATGGAAAATCTTTGTCTGCCCTATGGCAATTATTTCCCTGATCCGATTGATTCTCTTTAGGCAGATTAAAGGTAATTTTGTGCAACATGTGCAAGACAACATTTCATTTTTATTACATAACAATGAATAGTATCTGATCTGATTAGACCAGGTGAGATTTCCCAGACAGAAAGGTGTTTGAATTTGGGGCTCATGGAAAGCAATTCCTTACACTGGACAATGGAGATTTTGCTTCACACCACCTCTGGGTATATTTTATGGATCAAATCAGGGTGATCAAATCAAAATCAGCTTAATTTTTTTCTATCACATACTTTAGATATAACCTATTTTTGTGATTTTCTGTCATATTTTAAGTTGATTTCAAGCCTACAAAACCACGAAATGCAACATGGCATTGAAAATTAATTTTCTGCTTTCGCACTTGGACTTCTTCCCTGCCGATGTTGGTGAAGTCAGTGACGAACTTGGTGAAAGGTTTCAGCTGGACATTGCGTCCATGGAAAAGTGGTATCAGGGCAATTGAGATCCATCAATGCTGGTCCGACTATTGTTGGACACTGACATGAGAGATATCAGATGCTGAGTACAATCAAAACCATTTTTATGCAATTAAACATGCTAAATTCAATAAAAGTTAATTTAATGTTTCTACAACTTCCTAGTTGATGCAGCAAATCTGAAATTATCTTTGTGTTCAGCTTGAAGTTATCTATTACAATCAACAATTTTATTTCAGGAAGCAAACCTATTGAAAACAATTGTTGTCCAGTGATGTGAGCAATCCTAATTGTGGGCTTTGAATGCCAATGGTAATAACAACAGTCTTTTCTTTGGCTTGGCTTCGCGGACGAAGATTTATGGAGGGGTAAAGTCCACGTCAGCTGCAGGCTCGTTTGTGGCTGACAAGTCCGATGCGGGACAGGCAGACACAGTTGCAGCGGTTGCAAGGGAAAATTGGTTGGTTGGGGTTGGGTGTTGGGTTTTTCCTCCTTTGTCTTTTGACAGTGAGGTGGGCTCTGCGGTCTTCTGAAAAGCACCTTGGGATATCCTAAGGTTTCCAAAAGCATGATGCAGCATAACTTAAATATTTGACATACAAAGGCAAGTGTACAATTGAGTTTAATGATCCATCAAATATTTTAATTGAGTTTTGTCATTTTACGGATCTATCTGCATAGAATTTGGGGCCACCAAATTCATCCCCACCAGTTTATTAGAACCATATTTGCCCTACCAGACATGTTTATGTCCTTTCTTGGTTTGGCCATCCAAAATGTCTGCATTAAATTCCATCTGCCATTTTTCAGCCCATTTTTCCATTTGGTCCAGATCCCTCTGCAAGCTCTGAAAACCTTCTTCGCCTGAATGTCTCCAATCTTAGTGTCATCTGCAAACTTGCTGTTCCAATTTACCACATTATCAACCAGATAATTGATACAGATGACAAACAATGTTCCCAGCACAAATCCCTGAGGCACACTACTAGTCACAGGCCTCCAGTCTGAGAAGCAACCATCCACCACTACTCTCTAGCTTCTCCCATCTAGCCATTGTCGAATCCAGTTCACTACCTCACCATGAATACCAAGCATCTGAACCTTTTTGACTAACCTTCCATGTGGGACCTTGTCACAGGCCTTACTAAAGTCCATATAGACAACATCCACAGACTTTCCTTTTTTCAAATTTCATGGTAACCTGCTCGAAAAACTCTAAATGATTGGTTTAACACAACGTGCCATGCACAAAGCCATGTTGACTATCCCTAATCAGTTTCTGGCTATCCAAATAATTGTATATCTGATCTCTTAGAACGCCTTTCAATAATTTACCTACTACTGATGTCAGACTCACTGGCCTATAATTTCCAGGGTTACTTTTGGAGCCTTTTTTAAACAACAGAAAAACATGAGCTACCCTTCAATCCTCTAGCACCACATCCATGGCTAAGGAGATTTTGAATATTTGTGCTGGAGCCTCTGCAATTTCTACACTAACCTTCATCAAGGTCCAGAAGAATATTTCATCAGGCCCTTGGGATTTATCCTCCCTTATTTGCTTTAAGACATCAAGCACTTCCTCCTCTTTAATCTGTAGAGGTTCCATGACCTCACTGCTTGTTTTCTTTACTTCCCATGACTCCGTGCCTGTTTCCTGAATAAATACTGATGGAAAAAAAATCTCCCCCATCTCTTTTGGCTCCATACAAAGCCAACCACTCTGACCTTCCAGGGGACCAATTTTGTCCCTTTCTATTCTTTTGCTCTTAATATATACCTGTAGAAACCCTTAGGATTTTCCTCCGCATTGTCTGACAAAGCAACCTCATCGTCTTCTAGCCTTCCTGATTTCTTGAGGTTTTTCTTGCATTTTTTTCTTTTTAAAATATGTTTATTGAGCTTAACAAAAACCCTTTAGATAAGGTATATTAATGATAACAAATCAAATCATATCACATATCAATTGTAAATTAGGAGCAGAATCATACTTATTACATTATTTCAGTCAGGACATCAAATTCTATAATTATAATAATTAAGCAATTAAATCATTAACTCGTACAATGTCCAAAAATAATATTGAATACAAAAATGAAACACATAAAATACCCTTGTATCAGATATTTTATACTTCTCTGATGTGATCATGTTGTTCTGTGATATGATCCGTAATCTGTAGTTCAACCCCCCTTTACTTATTTGTCTTAATAATGAAAAGGAAAAAAAATTCTCCCTACTAATCTGCCCCTTCCCTCTGAACAAGGTTATTTGTATATATTGTAAACATGAATTGAATAACAGCCCCCAGACACCATTCAGGCAATCCCCGGAGCATCTACCCCACTCAGATCCTCAGATTATGATAATAATCAGAATCAGGATTTATTGTCATGAACAAGTCATGAAATTTGGTGTTTTGCCACAGCATCATAGGGCAAACATACATATTAAAACCTTAATAATCCATGAATGGGCCCCACATCTTATCAAATTCAGATTTTGCATCTAATATTACATCCAATTTTTTTTCCAAACTTAAATAGGACATGATATCATGTAACCATTGAATATGAGTGGGTGAAACAATGTCTTTCCACTACATTAAAATTGCTCGTCTAGCTATCAACGAAGCAAAATCTAAGATTCTCTTCTAGATTGAGGATAGAGATATATCCTCTTCTAGAGAAAAACCAAATAAAGCAATCAAAGGACATGGCTCTCATTTAGTCTTAAGAATCTTTGATAAAGTTGGGAAAATATCTTGCCAAAAATGTTCTAAATTTGGACAATCCCAAAACATATGAATAAATGAAGCTTCAAAAACTTTTATACATTTTAAGCATTTTTGTACTTCTCAAGTACCTCATTTGCTCCATTGCCTATACCTGCTGTTCATCTTTCTTCTTCTGAACCAGATCTCCAATAACCCTTGAAAACCCTATGCCTGCTAGCCTTGCCTTTAATCCTAACAGAAACATACAAACTCTGTACTCTCAAAATTTCACCTTCAGAAGGTCTTCCACTTACCTCGTACATCCTTGTCCAAAAACAAATTATCCAAATCCACACATTCTAGATTCTTTCTCATTTTCTCAAAATTAGTCTTTCTCCAATTTAGAATCTCAACCCAAGGCCCAGACTGATCCTTCTCCATAATTGACTTGAAACTAATGGCATTATGATTATTGGACACAAAATGTTCCCTAAAAGGAGATCCAGTATTGTGCACTCTCTAGTTGTGAAATATCTTTGTTTAACTCTATTGCCATTTTCATGAAACAATGTGTCCATACTTCTAGATATCTCTGCAAACAATATTCTCCAGGCCCCTACCATTTACAGTGCAAGTCTTGGTTTAACAAACCAAAGTACAACATCTTGCATTTGTCCAAGTTAAATTCTTTTTGCTATTCCTTTGCCCATTTCCCCAATTTGTCTTGATCCTGTTGTAATCTCAGATAACCTTCTTCATTGTCCACTGTTTCACTAATTTTGGTATCATCTGCAGACTTACTAACCATGCAAACCACCTTGTCATCAAGTCATATTAGTACGCCACTGCACACAGGCCTCTAATCTGAATAAGAACCTTCCACTACCACCCTCTTGCTCCTACCATTAATTATCCAGCTCACCTGGATCCTGTGTAGTCTGACCTTCTGGACTAGCCTACCATACCGAACCTTGTCCACATTGAATGGCATTAACATCAATTTCTCTGGTTTCTGCTAATCTACTCCCTGTTCTCCCTCTCTTTTCCATCCATTTGCCATTCCTCCAGCTCTTCTCCCTCCTTCCCTCTCCATTCACAGAGCCATCCCTGTTTGCTGATATGTCCTCCCTCTCTTATCCACCTATTACCTCCTGCCAGTGGAACTGTGCTCCCCCTCCCCAAATCATTTTGATTGGGTGTCAGCCTGCATTTTTCTCATACCTTGATTAAGGGCTCAAGCCTGAAACAACAGTTGTTACTGAAATATATTGCTTGAGAAAAATTATCATTGCTCCATCTCCTTTGGAGTTATGAAACTGAGCACATAATGAGTCAATTAGGTACGAATAAAACAGTGGTTTTCAAACTTTTTCTTTCCATCCATGTACCACCTTAAGCAATCCCTTACTAATCACAGAGCATCTATGGCATAGGGAATACTTAGAGTGGTATGTGAGTGGAAAGAAAAAAGGTTGAGAACCACTGATTTACTGCCTGCCCTCGTCAATCATTTTGGATAGCACTTGAAAAAACTGGATCAAATTCACGAGGGACAATTTCTATGCACAAAGTTATGCTGACTACTTCCAATCAATCTTTGCCGTTAGAAATTTTTGCCGACCATGTCTTTTAGAATCCCTCATATAATTTACCCACAAATGACATTAAGCTCCCCAGCTTAATTAAATTTAAATTAGACGTACAGCCCACAAGCCAGTGCCACCCAAATACACTAATCAACCTACAATACCCATACATTTTGTCTTTGCAGTCTTCTTAAGTAAAGGCATAACATTAACCCTCCCCCAGTCTTCCTTTTGCTTCCTTTTGTGCTACATATGATGCTGTTTGTCTTTGAATCAGCCAAATGAATCCATGGACTTGTCAGTTTTGCAGCTAAGACATTGAAAATTGGAAATTTGACACATATGTTAAGGTTTGGCAACCCTAACTGCAACACCTTGGTACACAGATATATTTTTACCCCTTCTGAATAAAGAAAATGCAACAATGAGTGCCAGTAGTGAAATGATTGTGATCAATGAAGTGGGTCGTGGTGCAGATGACGAGCTCTTGAATTTTGTCCCTTATCTTCTTTGTTTTAGGTTTCTTTGGGTTTTTCTTAAGTTCGCTTAAGGATTTGTGACTTTACTGATTTTTGGTTCTTTGTATTTGTTTAATATACATAATATTTTCTTTGTTGTATTAGGGTATGGGAGAAAAGGGAGAGGGGTAAGAGAAAAATAGACTCTGCATGTTATATACTATTGTTGAAAGAGATTTTGTTATTTGTTTAGATTTGTGTGAGTCTTTGAAAATGAAAAATAAAATATTTTAAAAATTAAACATTTTTTTTACATTTAGGTATGTCTCAAACTGTTCTATTATTTTTTCCAGTTTCATTTTGTCTCCTTCAGCAGCAAATGTGAAGCTATTATACACTTCCAGGGCTTCATCACCCACAACATGTAAGAAAATTAACGCTTTCACTTTATTCACTTTTCTCGTCAGCTCCGACTGCCACTCAGTACAATCTAAGATGTTATTTGAATCTGTTCCAATTTTCAGCCACATCACCTATCAACTGAAGTTTTGCTGGTGGATGTAATCCTTCCATTTTTCCACTTTGTTAGCTTCTCTTCACTGATTAATGGCTGACATCAGATTTTCATTTTAAATTATTTCCTTTTATTTTCCTTCAACCCATTTCTGACACCATGTTTCAACTTGTATTCATATGGGTGTGTTCCTAGACAACACATGGATAAAGGAAAAGGTTCTTTCCTTTAAAGTTGTAAACAGCACCACGAGGCATGCCATGAGGCTGCAAGTCTCCATTATAGATCTAACATAATGCTTCTTCCTCTGTGTCAGACCCTGCTAGCAGCCAAGTATAATCAAATGGGAGCTATAATCCTCAAGGCACTGGTTAGTTGCATTGCAACCATGATTACTATCATTGCAGGTTGCAGAGCAGAGTGGCAGTACTGATTAAGGCACATTTCATGAATGATAAGCAATTTCGAAGTGTGACATCATTATGGCACAGGGATGGAAAAGGCTGTCTGACTCCTGACTGAATCTAGCATCCATATTGCTGACAAATGTTCAGTCACTAGAGAATAAAATTGACGACCTGAGGGCAAGACTGCTTTATCAGAGGCAGGTGAGACAAATGTCAGTTGTTTGCTGCAACGAGACCTGGCTAACGAAGAACACATCAGACACCGGCATCTGATCAGAGTGTTTCAATGTTCACAGACCAGATCGAAAGTCGGATTCTGGAAAAGCTGGAAGGATGGTGTGTGCTTTTCCATTAATACTGGTGGTGCAGACTTGGAGTTATGTTGACCTCCTGCTCTACTGCCTTAGACCAAATCTTGATTAATTGCAGATCCTTCTATCTACCCTGAGAGTTCTCATCAGTGATTCTCACTGGAGTTTATATCCCTCCCGATGTCAATTACAAACGTGCAATTGCGGAGCTGCATGATGTGGTCAGTAACCAAAAGGCAGTAAAGCCTGACACACATCTCAGAGACTTTAACCAGGCCTGTCTCAAGAAAACCCTGCACAACTACCACTAGCATGTAATTTGCTACACCTGAGGTCCCAGAACATTCAATCACTGCTACTTAAGGCAGTGAAAAGCTACTGTTCTTTCCCAAGATGAATTTTGTCAAGTCGGATCACCTGGCTATGCTCCTTCTGCCTTCATACAGTTAGAGCCTAAAAGGAGAGGCTCCAGAGATCAGGACAACTAGAAGGTGGTTGCAGCAGGCAAACCAGAAGAATGGTTACAGGACTTCCTGAAGTCAGTGGATTGGGTAGTATTCGAGGATTCATCTGAGGATCTGAATGATTACACCAGGGCCGTCACAAACTTTTCTCAGAATATGAGTGTGTCCGCAATAAAATGGTCCATGTTTTCCCCAACCAGAAGCCCTGGGTGAACAATGAAATCCAGAACCTGCTGAGAGCCAGATCACAGACATTTAAGTCTGCAGATCCAGAACGGTACAGAAGGAATACCTTTGACCTTCGGAAAGCCATCTCCTGTGTGAAGTGGAGTTTCTGGACAAAAGTGGAAACAAGTGATACCCACCAGCTGTGACAGCTTCTAAATGGCATAAGCTGCTACAAACCCAAATCCAGTGCAGTAGGAGACGACAAAGCTTCACTCTCAGATGAACTCAATGTCTTCTACACCAGATTCAACCATAACAACAAGAAAGAACCACCACTGTGGACCCCCATGTCCCCTGATGATCCTCTCCTATCTGTATCCAAGGATGATGTTCATTCTGCCTTCAGGAGAGTGAATCGAAGGAAAGTATCTGGACCAGACAGAGTACCCAACTGAGTCTTAAAAATCTGTGCTGACCCTCTTACCAATGTATTCAGAATCAGAATTCATCATCATGAAATTCAGTGTTTTGTGGCAGCATCATGTTTGTACCTTCATTTTATGCCATCTTACTACATCACTGGAAGAAAAAAATAATAATAGTGTACAAGAAGTGAAACAGTGTTTTTGGGTTCATAAAATTATTGATTATTCTGGAATCTGATGGCAGTGGGGAAGAAGCTGTCCTTGTGCTGCTGAGTACTCGTCTTTAGGCTGCTGTACCTTTTTTCCCAATAGTAGCAGAGTGAAGAGAGCATGGGCTGTGTGGTTGGGGTATTTGAAGATAGAAGTCGCTCTCTTAAGACACCCCCTCCTTTAGATGTCCTTGTTGGAGTGAAGTCTGGTGCCTGTGATGTCGCAGGCCAAGTTAACAACTGTCTGAAGTTTCTTCTTCTCTTGAGAGTTGGCATCTCAATACTAGACTGATGCAACCAATCAGAATCCTCCCCACAGTATGCCAATAGATGTATTCATGGATATTTTCAACATCTCCCTCCAGCAGGGCATGGTACCCACCTGTTTCAAACAGGTGTCTATTGTACAGGTGCCCAAGAAGAATGTGGTAACCTGCCTAAATGATCATCAACCAGTGTCACTTACATCAACAGTGACAAAATGCTTTGATAGGCTAGTGTTGAAGAATGCTGGCTCCAGTCTGAGCAGTGACTTGTGCACGTTCCAGTTTGTCTATTGTAGCAACAGGTCTACAGCAGATGCCATCTCACTGGCTCCACTCAACACCTGGAAATTCTGGACAGAAAAGATGCTCATCAGGATGCTCTTTTTTGACTACATTTTGGCATTTAATGCCATCATCCCCTCAAAACTGATAAGCAAACTCCAAGACCTGGGACTTAACACCCCACTGTGTAATTGGATCACGGATTTCCTCACATCCAGGCCACAATCAGTGATGATTGGTAAGAACCGCCACAATTTCCATCAATACTGGAGCACCACAGGGCTCGGTTCTTAGACCCTGCTCTATTCACTTTACACCTATGACTGTGTGGCTCGATATGACAGCAACACCATCTACAAGATCACAGATGATACTACGTTAGTGGGTTGTATAAAAAGGGGCAATGAGTCAGCATGCAGGAGGAGGATTGAAAACTTGGCTAAATGGTCCACCAACAACAACCTCACACTCAAAGTCACTAAAACCAAGGAGTTGATTGTTGACTTAAGATCAACAGATGTGTACAATCCAGTGACTATTGGGGAATCAGAGGAGAAAGGGTGATAAATTTTTGAGAGTCACTATCTCAGAGGATCTTTCCTGGACCCAACACCCGTGACATTGGAAACCCTGGGAAATTTCTACAGATGTGTGGTAAAAACTGTGCTGACCAGTTGGATCTCAGTCTGGTTTGGGGGCTTCAATGCCTCCAAGTAAAAAAGCCCTGCAAAAGGTAATGGATACTGCCCATGGCATCCTGGGTGAAACACTCCCCACCAAGGAGACCAGCAGCAATCATCAAGGATCCACACCACCCAATACATGCACTGTTCTAGTTGCTACCATCTGAAAAAATGTTCAGGTGCCCTAAGACTCGCACTGCCAAGTTCAGAAATAGCTGCTCCCCCTCCACTATCAGACTCAACAACAAACTCAATCAGGGACTTGTTTAAGGACTCTTACTTTTGCATTTCATTGATTTTTTTTTCTCTCTGTATTGCACAGTTAATTTGTTTACATTTTTTATTTGTTTGCATGTGTAAGTTGAGTCAATTTTTGCACTTCTGTTACGAGCCCAGAGGACCCCCAAACCCAGCAGCAATAGATATTCACCAAATGATTACTTAAACAAAAGTTGCTTTTAATTATCTTTAAACATGAAAACAGAATTACATTTTAACTTTTCACTATTAACTTAACTAACCTAACTTTACCTCCTTCCAATTTTAAGCACACGTGTATGTAATGTGTGTGTGTGTGTAAATTCAGAAAAGTTATTTGATTCACAGTCCAATCTCACTTCTCATTCCTCCAAGTTCACTGGTTGCAGCCAATTCTTATACTGTGCACAGAATTTAACATTTATAAAGTTCACCAGGCTTTGGTGCTTGAAAGGTAAATGGTTACCGCTCAGGAAGGTTCTTGTCGGTTTTCAGAGAGAGATTTGTTGTTCGCTGGACACCCATAGCTGATTCCTTTTTAATCAGCCACTTCAGTGACTTGCCGAAGAAACTTGCCCCATCAGGGTTCTCCAGATGATAACCTCTTTCTTTCAGGACATGACCAAGTTCCTTTTTGTTTCTCTTATTTCAAGTGAAACATTAGGCAGCCAGTCATCTCCTCTTGCATGAACCACAAGGGTTTTGACCAGGCTGAACCAAGCACTCATAACCCGTCTTCCAAATGAGGTTTTCCACAAGCTTACCAGCTTGTCCTGTTGCAGTCCCTGCTGCTGCTGCTGACTGTCGAACTGATCTCTCTCTCTCTCTCTCTCTCTCTCTCTCTCTCTCTCTCTCTCTCAGAGAGAAAGCCTGTTTGACTCTCTGCTTGCATAACCCGCCTAGAACAGCAAGTTCCACTTGAGACAATCTGTGGCTCTGACAAGTTCTTTTATCTGTTGCCTTTTTGTAAACAACAATCCACAAGTCTCTTGGGCACTCTCCAAAACTTTTGCAAAGGCTCTGGGCGCCGGACTGTAAAGCATGAGCAGAACTCTGGTATTTCAAATAAGATCTGTTTTGAAGTGTTTGTATGTGACCTAAACCTGCCCCAATTTATCTCCCAAAATCTTATCTATAATCTGTCACATTACCAATAAATGATCATTCTGTCTTGTCTGCAGGAAAAAGAATCTCAGAATTGTATATGATATCATATATGACGATAAATCTGGACCTGAGCAGACAAAGTTAACTCTGCATCTCCTCCACCATTTAGATGGAATAGTTCACTAAAGCTGGAGAATTCAATTTGAAAACTGATGAAAATGATTTAAAGGGTGTAACAGAAAGGTTGGATTCAGGAAGAGAAAAAGGGAACAAGTTTTAAAATAAACATTTTATATTTGCCATTTTAATACCTGAATAAATGAGAAGTGCATTTGTATGACTTAATTTTCAATGTCATTTATATTGTTTGGCAGTAACTGATATTGGCAGTATCATGTGATTAAAAGGATCTGAGTGCTGTTAATAATAAGACATCTTGTGATGAGTTTAGTAATATCCATTGTGAGAATACAGTTGTTAGATTATCCAGTGCATTTTCTCTCTGAGCCATACAGCAATACCCTTTTGGAAAACAATACAATTCAGGCAGCAAGTTTTGGGAAGTGACATGAATTCATGCATTTACACCTCACTTTAATTTCCTGTACTATTTACACATTGACTGCCATCAGAATCACCATTATTGTGGCAGGAAAATCTGGCCCATTTTTATACCCAGTGGTGACACAGGCAAAATGAAATTGTCAAAGATGGCACATGTGTGGGAGTGGGAACGGGGGTGTATTTATGAGTCACTCAACTAATTTCTCTAAATTTTAGATTAATATTGTATCATGCATTTATAGTTCCCCAGAGAAATACTGGGGGCTCTACTCAAGATAGAAAATTATTATGCAACAAAATGATTCATCTGAGTTAGTATTGTACCAGATCCAAAACTGCAAGCAGTAAGATTTTGTTTGATTAACTGAATCATGATTTCATCTTGAAGCACAATGAGAAGTTTAAAATGTAAGGAAAATGGATCAACTTCCACAATAAACATTCCCGTCCAGTGATTCTACCAGTGGATTTTCTTCTGCCTCTATGGATTGGTTACTAAATCTTGATGCTTTATTTTGCATTCTTCAGTTTCTCAGCTCTCTAAATTCTCATTTCTTTCTCTCTGCTACCTCATGGCTCATCTTTCCTGGCATATGATAGGTAAGCAGAGTTAACAGTTTCAGGTTGAAAACCCTTCATCAGAACTGGTAAGGAGGAAAAGCAAGTTTGCTTGAAGTTGCAGAGGAAATTGTTTGGCATGGAGATCTCTGGGGAAGCCTTATCTTCCCACCATAATGTTAGCCTCAGGTTTCATTGGAACTGGCAGTGTTAAATGTTTGGGGTGGAGATGAGTTTAGGGGGGGCAGATTGGAGAGTGAGGCAAAAGAAGGGAGATGAATTCTGAAGACAAAGCCTGTTAGATAATCTAGGATAATTAGGGTGAATTGGGAGAAATATGAGAAATGGGTGTTGAACAGTAGTTCAAAGCAGTATTCATCAAAATCATGTTCCTCTTTGTAAAGAAGCTGTTTTCACACAAGTACCTCTGAGGGAGTACAGCTTCTTCCCTACTTACAATAGTCTGACTTAGCATTTTTTAAAGTTACAATGGTAACGTCATTTACTTTTGTGTACAAATAGTCCCCGACTTGCGATCGTAATTGGGACCGACTGATCATAACTCTGCTTAGAGGCTTAACAAGGTCCTAAAATAATTTTTTAAAAAAAGATTTTCAACAATTGACCCTTTAATGAAGAATGTCAATATATGAACAATACAGTACTTTTAATAAAGATACTCAACATATGAACTTCTAGTAAATAATAGTCATTGAATTCTGGCGTTGGGCTGCAGCAGGGAGCAGAGACTTCAGGCTGCCGCAGGGAACAGGGACTGTCAGCTGTCAGATTACTAAAAATTAATTTGTGTTTTAATTTCAACTGTAACTGCAACCATTTATTGAAACCCTGTCTTAGTGCAACCCTGCTTTTTTTCTCGATGCGATTTTAATGGGATTCCAATGTATACAGTATTTTTAATACAAAATATGTGCTTGTACAATAATTTTAATAAATATTTTTTATTTTGGTTGTATATGTGGGTGGACTAACTCACGTTGGTAGGAAGTCAAGGACTACTTGCAATACATTAAAATAAGGTAATTGCAAGTATCGTTAATTTTTCCTCTAAGGTGAATTCTTTGTAGCCTCCTTGGTAAATCACTTTTTGTTCAATCAAAAAGCTTGCAGGGACTGAGTGGGGCAGTAGGATCAGTGTGGGACTGATACAGTGCTGTCAGGGAAGAGCCGAGCATTTGGATCAGTGTTGGGAATGAAAAATTGCTGTAGGAAGAGAGCAGGACAGTGGATGAGTCTAGGGAGAGTGCAGGACAATGGGATCAGTGTAGGGACTGATGCAGTGCTGGCGGTGGAGAGCTGGGCAGTGGAATCGGTGATGGGAATGATAATGGCTGTGGGGAGAGACTGGGGCAGCACTTCATTGCTGTACAAGGTAACCTTTATTATTTTTCGATGTATGATGGGTTTTCTGGAACATAACTCTATCGTAAATTTGAGGAGTACTTGAATTATCATTGCACACATTAATTTCTCAGTCAGTATTTCTTTGACATTGGCTATCATTCCTGCCCATCCCTCTGTCTATTTCTGCCTTTTTGCACATTCCACTAAACATGTTTCTTTCTCCCAGTGACTGCTCCACATTCCTGTGCCTTATCAGTCATCTGCCAGCCTCAGTAAATATGCTCGTTTCCCTTCCATGTCAAGTTCTCTTCAACTGACACTATGTTAACTTGCGGAATTTCAAGCGTTCAATATTACATTCTTGTTTCGTGCTTTCCTCCTCCCTACCTTTGCAGCTACCTCCAGCTCCAAATACCTTTTCTCCAAACCTCTGAATCTGGACTTGTGTGCATCTCCCTCCTCTAACACCATGGCTGGTAACAGCAATTTCCAGGTCAGGATCCATGAGGGAATTACCTTTGTAACCTCCTCAAATTTTCACATAGGCATTTTTCTTTCCTTGAAATCCACTCCTTTGGCCAGCTGTTTTTGTGGCCGCCACTCTTTACAACCCCTTCATGGAATCGCAATCTTGATTTTATTAATTTTTCTGGTAAACCTCCAGAATGTATTTTCCCATTAAGATGATATGTAAATGAAAATTGTTGCTTCCCTCCCTCCTTCCCCCCCCCCCCCCCCCTTGTGTATATAATAATGGATCCCATATCAAGTATAGCACTAACAATCAAGTGCTTTGGTAATTGACTGTTAGTGAAGAAAATACAACAATGTAGACACTGAGCCACAACCTTAGGCTCATGTAAGGTCTGTTGAATGTTGAAACCTGAATGGATTGTGTCCTTCTGGCAACACTTGTATAAGCAAAGTTCTTTGATGCAGCCAATCCATATGGTCTCCTTAACCTTCTTGTAACTTTCTGATCCGTAGTCTTCAGGATCTGCTCAAATTGTAGAGGGGGCAGTTTATTTCAAAATGGATTCACCTTGGCGCAGTTAACAGTGCTCAAGTTTGTGGTGGATCTCACTTTGTAGATGAATTTCTGATCACAGAGGGTGGAAAATAAGGCTGAGAATGGAATTGGGGAGAAGTCTGATCTACTGGGGAGCGGGGTGGCAGCGTGATAGGTTTTCTCATGAATTGTTAATCAAGAAAAATATAAAAGCATGAAATTGGCTCTCACCGAGTTCAAACTTTGCTTATAATTTCTCTTCAATCTGAAATTACTGAATAAAAACCCAAATGCTGTAGTGACATAATATAGAGAAGCCATCCTACTGTGATGTGATTGATTTTTTTTAACTGACCACTAAAGTGATATAACACTCCCTCACTAAAGAAAAGCAATCAGATGTTCAAGAATGCAGTCTCTACTTCACTATTAGGCCAAGACAAGTATGCTCTGCCATTAACAACCGCATGATGAGAAGTTGTGCATTTTCTTTCAAATAGGTTTCTCTTGACAATATTAATAATGACTTTAGATCAATTGCCCATTCATCTAAAAAAAAAGTAAATGTTGATATTCATAAAGACAATTCATTGAACATGTTTACGCTGTGTACAGTTTATTTTCTGCACTACCAATTAGTGGTAATTCTGCCGCACCCACAGGAAAAAGGAAACTCAGGGTTGTATGTTAATGTCATGTTTGTATTCTGACAATAAATCTGAACTACCAAATCACAGTGATCAAAAAGGAGACTGGCTCATGTCCTCCATAGCTTAAAAAAGGGGGGAAGGGAAAGAGTAATCCAGTTGCCATCCAATGGTCTGTCTTTGGTATACGTGCTAACTGCAAGCGTACTTGGCAAGGGTCAAAGTACAGGATGGGAGCACTTAAATAGAAAAGTAGAGACTGTTGTCAAGAAGGTAGTTCTGTAGTATACGGATGTACAACTGACAGGGAAGAAACTGTGATCTCCCCTGAATCATGGCAATGAGAGCTGTGTGACAATTTGGGCAGGGAATGCAGGACACCGTGGCACTGCATGAGTGAATTCTATGAAGCCCAGTGTGCCATGCATGTGAGAGGTTTCCATGAAGAAGGTTCTGAGATGTGTGACCTTATTCCTTATTCCCTGCAAGACTTATCTGCGTGAATACTTCACTGACAGCTCGAGGGAAAGCCTGAGAATAATCAAAACTTCTGAGGAGAAGGGAAACGACACACCCCTTTTCTTTTTCACATTCCCACAGGAGAAGTAGTGAATGCTGCTCTTGTTCTCCTGAGAAGAAACCTGAACAGCAAAAAAGAGGTCAAACGTTCAGGATGTGCATGATCACCAAAGAAGAAAAGGAAATATTAAAGCAGACAACAGACAAGGGTAGAAATATCATCTGCCTGCCATGCTTCTTGATGGTGAGGGGTTACAGTTATATTGGTGTCCAGAGACTATTACGAGTTTCACATAAAGCCACTACCGCCAAGCCATAGCCTGTTAAGACTGTAGGGAAGAGGACTACCAGACACAAGACTGCCAGGAGTGGTGGACAGAAGTCTACCAGACACTTTATTACCAGGAGTGGAGGGCAGAGAGCTGCCAGACACCAGGAGGGCAAATGCTGCAATTATGTGAGGAGATGTTCCCTGCCACAAAATCTTCCCAAGCCACTGGCAACAGAACGAGAAAAGAAATGGGAACAGAGAGCAGCCATCACAGCCAGTGCATGGAGTTTTCATCTCCACCATGGCCCCAGATGATAAGGACCACCTCAAGGAAGGGAGAAAAAAAGAAGATAGACGAAGAGGATACCCTGAAAGAGGAAAAGTATGAATCCCAAACTGGGAACATTGAGCCCAAGACAGAGCCAGAGGGCATAATGAAAGCAACTCAGAGTATGGGGTGGACCAGATCACATGGGAGGGATCAGAATGGTCATAAATCCAGAGATGCCCTTCAAGGAGTTGTGGGCAGTTAAGCAAAGGGGGACTACTCCGCTACTGAGGGTCCACTGAGAATCAACAGAATCAGCAAAAGAAACAACATATCGTGGTAGGAGAAAAGGGGTACATTGCCACCAATCACACTCGTGTACAGGATGGAGAGGTGTGTATTTTTTTTGGTCAGTCGAGCAACAGAAGGCACTTAATAGAATGTGACAGAGAGGGAAGGTACAGATGTCTACAGCATAATCCTACTCATTGATTGGGTAATATAAAGTTTCCCATTCAGGTTAGACAAGGCTAACCTCTCTCTTCTGTTTGTGTACCTTCGTAGGACCGTCAAGAAGGATATTGCCACAGAGTATGATCGATGTTCCTCGAGAGCTTGTGTCTAATGTCATTTCACAGATTGATGAGCATCTGTATTCATTTCAAGCAGATTCTTTATCTGAAGATGTAAAGAATATAGTTGGGAATAGTCAGGATGTGAGTGGAATGTCTAGCTACGGTGAAACAAGGGCTAGGGTTGTGGGGAGAATCCTGCTTGCTGTGAGGAAGATACTGCAGTGCACAGAAACAGAGAGAGCAGGCTTCCAAACTGCCTTCTGGATAATCTGGTGATCTAAAATAGACCACATGAAGCTTCGGAGAATGTAATGAAACATTTCCTCAACATGACCCTCACACTGATGGCCATTTTCATTGTGACTTCCTCAAGCCATGCATAGACTGAATATGCAGCCGCCAAGTGTCGCAACGTCCTAAGGTTTTGTTGCAAATGTGGACCAAATAATGTTCAACGTTGTTGGATCATGCTATATGTTTGCCTTTCAGAAAAAAGTTTGCGCAGACGAACCCTTTGACCATGGGTCATTCAGGCAGTTGATTGCATGGGATATCCTTGGCACCCAACAGACAAAGAAGAATGTGAATCCTGGCGAATAGTACCTGAGCAGTTTGTCAAAGCCATTTGGCAGAATGCCTCCTCACCAGAACTGCAGAGAGTTGTAAATGCAGCTCAGGCCACCAGGCTTCCACCCTCCCCCTCTGTTGATTTTGCCTATAATTACAGCTGTCCCAGGAAAGCTGCTAACATTAAAGGACCCATCCCACCCTTGTCACACTCACTTCTCCTTCCACCCCCATTATTAGGCAATTCAAGGACAGTTTATTTCTTGTTATCAGATACCTAAATGGACCCTTCACTGGCCCTTGTACTGTTTTTAACTATTTTTCTCTGTGCCCTGCACTATGCTTTTGTACTTCTCTCAATATCCTGTCTATTTGATCGACAGCTTAAGGCTCCCCTGTCACTGCATAATGAAGGGCTAGAAGATGCTTTTAAAATAAACATGTACTTTTGGATTATTTGCTCAAGGATTGTTTGTGGAAGAAAATTGATGCAATATGGCTAGAACTGAGAATGAAAATATACTTGCAAATTTTGTGAATGAAGTACGCTCTAATTTTTGAAAAGAATTGGCAATGGATGAGGAGATCAGGCTGAGCTGCAGTATTCTGCTGAATGAATAATCTGTTAGCATTTACCCAAGGCATTGTAAAGGAGCCAGAGGCAAAAAAAAAACATGCCTGTGGAATTAAACCCAACAAGGAGTCATTATCATGAGAAGAGAAGTGAAGAACACTGGCAACAACAGCAGGAGGAGGAAACTGTTTCATTGCTGTGCGATCATCTTTGCAAAGTAGTTTTCTTGCTTCACATTCAGGAACCAGCTGCAACTGATGGAAAAAAATAAATACTTAAATCCCAGGTTTCCTTTGAATCTCAGTAGCATAAAGTATTTAAATTTCTACAGTAACAGTGAACTCTTTGTGCACACATTTGCTATTAGTAAGTCTTTCAATCTGTTTAATCCATTAAAAGCAGCCAATCAATATTCCACCTGCTATTTATGGTCCTATTTTCTACTAGAAAAACAATATAGGACCTGGATAACAGCCACGTAATGGACTGACAAATAACAGATCACAAGCTTGTGTGGCAGACAAAAATCCTGCTCGAACAAGGAAGCGACCAACACCTTTTCTAATTTTCAAGAATACTCTCATGAATACGCCATTGTGTGCATGAGTTGGCATGCTATAATCTTATTACAACTGTACAAGATGTTAGTGACCCCACAGTAGGAATATTTTGTGCAGTCCTGGTCATTACAACTGTCATTAAAGGGTGCGGAAAAGATTTATGAGGATGTTACAGGGATTGGAGGGCTTGAATAGATGACAACCTTCTTTCTGGGCCACAGGAAGGTGAAGGAAGGAATTACAGAGATTTATAAAATCATGGGGGGGGGGGTATAGATAAGGTAAATAGTCATAGTCTTGAAATATAAAACTTGGGGACGTAGATGCAAGGTGAGAGGGGAAAGATTTGAAAGGGACCTCAAGTTCTGCAGCAACTTTTCCACACAATGAGCTGCCAGAGGTAATGATGAAGGCAGGTACAATTATGATATTTAAAAGGCATTTAGACAGGAACATGGATAGCAAAAATCTAGAGGAATCTGGCCAAGCACAGGGAAATAGGACTAACTTTGATTGACGGTATGACAAATTGGGTCACAAGGCCTGTTATGTGCTTTATTGCATCTACACTCACCATTGTGTCTAATTATTTGAATTCCCTTGTGGATGATTCCAGCAGCAAGAATTTCTGAAGCTGCAACTTTATTCTGAGGATGGACTTAAATTGCATTTAACTAACAAATGGGGAAAGAGGGTTTATTTAATCTCCTTTGGGACATTGGTGTCCCTTGATGTTTGCTTGGAGGACTTGACTGGGCTGAGAATTTGCTAACTACATTGATCAGTCCAGTGTGCTTTGTTCTGCTACAATGCAGCAATTTGATACAAAGTAGGTGCCTTTCAAGTCAATCTTGTTGCACATAGGCCAGAAAAGATGGTAGATTTCCTGCAACTGTGAGCCAGATTATACTAGCTTAAATGTAAAGTTATTAACCAGATTTTAAATAACATTTTTGAATTCTGGTATCTGAATTTGTAGTCAATGCATCTGGATTACTAGTCCAGTAATTAAACCATTGCAGCACCACAAATGCAATGCAGTGAGACCAATACAGTTCAAGTCAGATTAGACAGTGTGGAAGTGAACTCAAGCCATCTATGAATGGCACGTAAAACCAAAGGTTATATTACTATCTTTAACTCCCCTCTGCCTGTCTATTTTTATAATACTGGTGGAATTTTGAATTTGATTTTGTCATTTTGCAAATTCCTTTAATTCCTTGTTAATGGTAAAAGGAAAGCTAGAGACAAAATTGGTCCCTTAGAAAATCAGAGCGGAAAACTGTGTGTGGAGCCTAGAGAAATGGGGGAGATATTGAACAGTTTCTTTTCTTCGGTATTCACTAAGGAGAAGGATATTGGGAGATGTGAGATAAAAAAAGCAAATTGGGTAAATATGGGGAATATAGAGATTACAAAAGATGTAGTTTTAGGGCTTTTGAAGAATATAAAGGTGGATAAGTCTCCGGGACCAGACGGGATCTTCCCCAGGACATTGAGAGAAGTGAAGGAGGAAATAGCAGAGGCTCTGGCGGTAATTTTCCAAATATCATTAGATATGGGGATAGTGCCGGAGGATTGGCGCATTGCGCATGTGGTTCCGTTATTTAAAAAGGGTTCAAGGAGGAAGCCTGGCAACTATCGGCCTGTAAGTTTGACGTCTGTGGTAGGTAAATTAATGGAGAAAATTCTTAGAGATAGTACTTATAAACATCTGGATAGACAGGGTCTGATCAGGAGCACTCAACATGGATTTGTGGGAGGAAGGTCATGTTTGACCAATCTGATTGAATTTTTTGAAGAGGTGACTAAGAATATGGATGAGGGTAGCGCAGTGGATGTTGTCTATATGGACTTCAGTAAGGCCTTCGATAAGGTACCACATGGAAGGTTAGTTAGGAAGGTTTAGTCTTTAGGTATAAATTTTGAGATAGTCAAATGGATTGAACATTGGCTGAAAGGGAGAGGCCAGAGAGTGGTAGTGGATAATTGTCTGTCAGGTTGGAGGCCGGTGACCAGTGGTTTGCCTCAAGGATCTGTATTGGGCCCATTGTTGTTCGTTATATACATTAATGATCTAGATGATGGGGTGGTGAATTGGATTAGTAAATATGCAGACGATACTAAGATAGGTGGAATAGTGGATGATGAAGAAGGTTTTCAAGAATTGCAGAGGGATTTGGGCTGCTTAGAAAAATGGGCTGAAAAATGGCAGATGGAATTTAATGCTGATAAGTGTGAGGTGCTTCATTTTGGTAAGAAGAATCAGAACAGGACATATGTGGTAAATGGGAGAGCATTGGTGAATACAAAAGAGCAGAAAGATTTAGGAGTAATGGTACATCGTTCCCTGAAGGTAGAAACTCACGTGAATAGGGTGGTGAAGAAGGCTTTTAGTATGCTGGTCTTTATCAATCATTGCATGGAATATAGGATTTGGGAGGTGATGTTGAGATTGTATAAGACGTTGGTGCGGCCTAATTTGGAGTTCTGTGTGCAGTTCTGGTTGCCTAATTATAGGAAGGATATAAACAGAGTGGAGAGAGTGCAGAGAAGGTTTACCAGAATGTTACCTGGGTTTAAGCATCTAGAGTATAGGGAGAGATTGGACAGATTAGGTCTTTATTCTTTGGAGCATAGAAGGTTGAGAGGGGATTTGATAGAAGTATTTAAGATTATGAAAGGGATAGACAGAGTGGATGTAGATAGACTATTTCCGTTAAGAGGAGGAAAGATTAAAACAAGAGGACACGAGTTAAGAATTAAGGGGCAGAGGTTTAGAGGTAACATGAGGGGGAACTTCTTTACTCAGAGAGTGGTAGCCGTGTGGAATGAGCTTCTGGGAGAAATAGTGGCGGCGGAGTCAATTGTATTATTTAAGAAAAGGTTGGACAGGTATATGGATGAGAAGAAGATGGAGGGTTATGGGCATTGTGCAGGGAGGTGGGACTAGAGAGGGGTGTTTGGTTCGGTGCGGACTAGAAGGGCCTAATGGCCTGTTTCCGTGCTGTAATTGTTATGTTATGTTAAGATGAATGTTTTTGTGATGCATTAACAAACTTAGATATTTTTGAAATATTACAAAATGCAGGCCTTATGGCTACATTGAAAAATGCAATTCAATTGAAATTGAATTCTTAAGATCTTCATCATTATAATCATGCTGTAAGATCGAAAGGTTGGTAAACATAGATCTGAATGCATGTGATATCTATCACATGACAGATGGGTTCATGCTTTTTTTTACAGAAACAGTCAAAAATGATCATTTTGCGATACCTTTTGTGCAATTTTGTTCTTGATTAGCATTCTTGTTTGTGTTACATGAATATGGTTTTCTTTAATGTGCATACTGGAGTTGTGTTTATTGTGCAAATACATCAATGCTTCAAAAGAATGAAATATCTTTCATGAAAAATTAGCTCGAATTTCTTTAAAATCCCCTTCATTAATGGAAGGAAAGAAAATTGTATTCAAATTGTAGATTTTAAAAGGCACTGATAAATAGCAGAACTGAGGACATGTACATTTCTGAAAACAAATTTCTTTCGTCTTGATTTATCACATGAAGAAAATGATAAGGTTCACCTTTTGAACTGTAACTGGACTCCATTTAAGTGTAAATATATCAAATGATAGAAAATAGTAAGTGGATCGGATCAGCTATTTAAATGTCCAGTGAAAAGTGTTTATATTTATCCAGAAAATATTAATCTCCAGAAGCATTTTGAATTGTGTTATTGAGGATCATGTTAATTGTATGTGTATTTTTTTAAATTACAGAAATAATTATTATCTTACTCATCCAAAGAGAATTAGTGCTTGAAGCATTTTTAGAAGTCTCAATGGTATTAAAGGAAATGTCTATAACAGGAAGTTGGTTATTGGTTAGAGTGGATTTTTAAAATTCTTTTTCTTTTACAATATTCTTATTGTTTTTATATAATAATACATGAAGAAAAAGATTGATGCATAGCATGTAACTATGTAAGCAAACTCGCCAGCAGAATTTTTTTTCCTTATTGATTCAAGGATATATTGAAAAAAAATGATTATGTAATCTTTTCTTTGGCTTGGCTTCGCGGACGAAGATTTATGGAGGGGTAATGTCCACGTCAGCTGCAGGCTCGTTTGTGGCTGACAAGTCCGATGCGGGTCAGGCAGACACGGTTGCAGCGGTTGCAAGGGAAAATTGGTTGGTTGGGGTTGGGTGTTGGGTTTTTCCTCCTTTGTCTTTTGTCAGTGAGGTGGACTCTGCGGTCTTCTTCAAAGGAGGTTGCTGCCCGCCGAACTGTGAGGCGCCAAGATGCGTGGTTTGAGGCGATATCAGCCCACTGGTGGTGGTCAATGGGGCAGGCACCAGAAATTTCTTTAGGCAGTCCTTGTAGCTCTTCTTTGGTGCACCTCTGTCTCGATGGCCAGTGGAGAGCTCGCCATATAACACGATCTTGGGAAGGCAATGGTCCTCCATTCTGGAGACGTGACCTACCCAGCGCAGTTTGATCTTCAGCAGCGTGGATTCGATGTTAGGGATGAAGTCGCTCCAATGAATGTTGAGGATGGAGCGGAGACAACGCTGGTGGAAGCATTCTAGGAGCCGTAGGTGATGCCGGTAGAGGACCCATGATTCGGAGCCAAACAGGAGTGTGGGTATGACAACGGCTCTGTATACGCTAATCTTTGTGAGGTTTTTCAGTTGGTTGTTTTTCCAGACTCTTTTGTGTAGTCTTCCAAAGGCGCTATTTGCCTTGGCAAGTCTGTTGTCTATCTCGTTGTCGTTATGTAATCTAAACCATTCCAAAATTGCATGGCAACGTAAAGTACGCTACTAGTAAAAATAGGAAGAAATCGCAAATCCATGAGTTAGATAATCATAATTCCTATTAAAGGTTATGAAAGTAATTCAAAAAGGAGCCCCAAAGATTAGAAAAATTTAAATTTCTAACATTTGTTGAGCACATTTTCTCCAAAGTTAAATATGACATCATATCATGTAACCATTAATTCTGAGTGGGTGGGACAGCATCTTTCCATCTGATCAAAATTATTCATCTCACAATGAGAGAAGCAAAGGCTAATACATGACATTGATATGAAGACAATTTCACTACCTTCTGTTCATCCATCCCAAACAAGGCTATTAACGAAGCTGGTGTTAAATTTACATTAATGATTATTGATAAAGTACTGAAAATCTCTTCCCAATATTTGACCAAGGTCATGTTTGGGAATAGGCTTTTTGTACCAGTGGCTTGCCATACATATGCTGTAATGAGATGCAGCATAGCAGTGTTGTTGTAATAAAGGCACAAAACATGGTGTCAGAAGGGAAAGCTGAGTAAAAGAGTGGGTTTTTTCCGTTTTGAAAGTGTTATCGGGCTGGCGCTCGAGATGAGGACATGAGGAACAATTGCTTAGTGGAAGGACAGAGTTTTATAAGTTTGAAACAGGACAAAAGTGACCTGTTAAGGCCTGGCTGTGCTCTCATGGATGATAGTTGCAGATTTCTATAGAGAAAGGAGTACTGATTAATAAGCCATGGCATCTGCACAGTTTCCAGTACCAGTGCCCGTGGAAATTAAAGGGGATTTGAGAAGAAATTGGAAATGTTTTCAGTCCCAGTATGAGAACTATGAAATATCAACAGAACTAAACAAGAAGAGCTGATACAACATAGAGGGCAAGAAGATCTGTACGTTTGTTACAATAGTACAAAATGCAAGGTGAGATTGCAGGTGGTGGTTCCAGCCACCTTACTTTGCTATCTGCACAAGCAAATGAGCATCTTGGACTAGTCACATGCAATGTATCTTAACAGATCAATGTAAAGGAGGTGCAGAAAAGTCTGCTCTCTCAAGGTGAAATGAGATTACAAGGATGTTTTCACTGGACTTGTGTGTCTCCCTGGTGAATACCAATTGGAGGTTGATGAGAGTGTGAAGCCAATTAGCAAATTGCTTTTGGTTTTGAAAAAATATGAAGAGGGGATTGTTTGGGATTAGGCTTTTTGCACCAGTGATTTGCCATATACATACACTATAATGAGATCCAGCATACCAGTGTTGACCTCAGGGGTCACGATATGATAATAAAGGCTTGTCATGGTTACACCGCACGAAACAGGTTGAATAAGACCAGAACATATGAATTAGTGAAATGTCCTCATTCTTAACTTCTGTCACAAAAAGGGCTAATATTAGGATAAATGCGAGGTGATTTAACTTTTGACATATAAGCTCTATGCACAACTTTAAATTGTAGTAGTGAGTGACAGGCACATAGAGATAGCATATTAATCAATTTAAAAATTGAATTCCAAGAATCTTCAGAAATTGAAATATGGAGCTCCTACTCCCATGTCTTTTTAATTTTGTCCAATGACGTTTGCCTTGATTTCACAAAGCATCGTATACAACAGATATTAACATTTTCTGAGATGGTTGAAGATTGTAAATTATTTCTATCAAATTCATAACAGAGCCTGGAAAGGTTTGACAGTTGAGAATGGAGAAAGTCCCTACTTTGCAAATATCTTTTTTTTAATAAGAATTTGGTGAATTAAATTTGGTATGGTAGAAAGTTGCTCAAATGTATTCCTGAAAAGCAGAGTTCATCAAAGAAGGTTGAAAAAAATAGTTTGAAAGAATAGGACTAATAAGAAGAAACCTATGAATCCAAGATGTTTTATAAACTGAAACCAAATCCTGATCATATGCTTGACTACTAGATTATCAATCTTTCTACCAAACGGAAAAAGCAAGAACACTCCAAGTAAAGAAGCAATAGCAAATTTCCTAGTTGAATTCAACTCCAAATCAACCTAGGCTGGGCCATTTGTTTTTGTTCTTTTTTTTCAATCTGTTTATTGAATTCTATCAAACATGTATACAAAAAGAGAATTCCATTATTGTTATGGAGTCCAGAGGACCCCAAAAACCAACAACAATAGATATGTACCATAACATAAAGGGGTACTTAAACAAAAGTATTTTTAATTATATTTGAACAAGAAAACAGACTTTAACATTACTTAATGTACTTAATCCCCCCTCTAATACTAAGCCCAGGTGTATGTAAAGTGTATTTAAGATTAGAAAAGTTCTTTGGATCACAGTTCAATCTCACTGATTGCAGGCATTTCTTGTACTGTGCACAGAAGTTAGCATTAACAAAATTCACCAGTCTTTGGTGCTTAACAGGCAAATGGTTACCACTCAGGAGAGTTCTTGTTGGTCTTCAGAGAGAGATTCTTTTTTGTTCCAGACATCCACAACTGATTCCTTCTCAATCATTCTTGCTGATGAAACTTGTCCCCTTCAGGGTTCTCCAGATGATCCTCTTTCTTTCAGGTCACCTCAGACAGCCAGTCTTCTCCTTTGACCAGACAGTCTTCCAAAAGTTTTGCCAGCTTTGTCCTTCTGGAACTGATTTCTGTCTCCTCTCTCTCTGTTTCCACACCCTCCCTCTCTGAGAGCAGAACTATTCTGTCTCTGCCCACAAAAAATACATGTTCTTCCAGACAAGCTGTATGTTGATACTTTGTTGCTCTTTTGCAAAAAGCACTCTTTAAAAGTCCTGCAAAAATTCTGTGTTTTAAAATGTGTGTGCAAGCAGCTCTCGCAATTCCTCCCAAAGCCACCTCTAAATACTGTGTCACATTATATACATGTATTTACAAATATGCAAGATTAAGAACATAGTATTTAAAAAATATATATTAACCATAAATTTCTTCCCTGTAAATCCAAAGATAAAGGGAAAAAAAATAATTTCTATTGCAAGATACACTCTATTGTTTTAAAAAAAGGAGGGACTGGGCAGTCCATTCTGAGAGTAAAGTAGGAAAACAAAGACTTTCTTGGTTATAACCAAATTTACCATAAGGAATAAGGAGAAAATCCAGTATAAAATTATGATTGTTTAAATGTATAGAAATATTGAATAAACGGCCAAATTCTTCAAATTTAAAAGATGTATCAAATGTCTAGCTCCTAATTTTCTCCAAACTTAAACAGTTATCATGGTATAACCAAAATATAATATATAATGAATATTAACTGCCCAATAATATAATCTAAAATTGGGTAGAGCCAAACCTTCATTCTTTTTGAGATTTTGGAGATAAATTTTATTCGAATTAGGACACTTATTTTTCAAATATATGATGATATAATAGAATCAACTGAATCAAAAAAGATTTAGAGACAAAAATTGGAATAGCTTGAAAAATATATAGAAATTTGGGTAAAATATTCACCTTAATAACATTAATTTGTCCAATTAGTGACATGGAAAGATGAGACCACTGAGATAAAGATTTCTTCACCTGATTTAATGGAGCAAAAATATTTCCTGAAACAAATGTTTGTGATTCTTAGTAATTGTTACATCAAAGTATGTAAATAGGCTTTTAACGGTCTTGAATGGAAAAACAATGTGTAAAGGGTTTAAATTGTTCAAAAAAAATCACTCTTTTGAAAATTTAATTTGTATCCAGAAAACTGACCAAATTGATGGAATAATGTTAACATAGCAGGAATTGAAGATTTAGGATCAGATATAAAAAGCAAAAGGTCATCAGTGTAAAGAGAAACTTTGTGGACCAATCTTCCCCTACTACTTCCAGAAATATCCTGAGATTCTCTAAAGGCAATAACCAAGGGTTCTAAAACTAAATCAAATAATAAAGGGCTATTAAACTCTTGATAAAGTTTAAAAGGTTTAGATGGCAAAGAGTTGGTAAGAATAGAAACAACAGGAGATGAGTATGGTAACTTAATCCATGACTTAAATGAGGGTCCAAAATTAAACCTTTCTAATATTACAAGTAAATAATCCCATTCAACTCTATCAAAGGCCTTTTCAACATCTAAAGAGATAACACATTCTGAGGAGGAGACAGAGGGGGAATATATAAAATTCAATAAATGGCATCTTAAAATGTGAACAACGGTTTTTAATAAAACCCATCTGTTCTTCTGAAATAATAAGAGGAAAAATATTTTCCAATCTACTGGCCAAGATTTTATATAAAATTTTTACATCCACATTTAGAAGAGAAACTGATAAATCTTTATTTTTTTGGGGATAAGGGAAATTGTTGCATCACAAAAAGTGAAAGAGTCAGAAAATATAGAACATAAATCGAGTACCAGCAGATGGGAAAAAGTTTTATAAAACTCAACAGGAAAGCCGTCAGGGCCTGGTTCTTTGCCAGTTTGTAATGACTTATTAATGATTATTAACTCTTCCTGCAAAATAGGTTTTTCGAATTGTGATTGTGCTTCTAAATAAAAAGTAGGCATTGTCAAACAGTCCATAAAATTTGTCATAGGATTTCAATCAATTGGAGAATCAGATTTATAAAGATTAAAATAATATTCTCTAAATGTATCTTTAATTTCCACATGGTCTGTGATAAGACGCTTAGCAACTAAATCTTTTAGCTGATTTTTCAAAAGTTTACACTGTGAATATAAAATTGACTCTTATTATTCAAAAGTTGTGTTTCAACAGGATAAGTCAAAAGCAAATCATACTTAGTTTTAAGCTCAACGCATTTTTAAAATATCTCAGCTTTCGGAGTAAGGGCATATTGTTGATTTAAAAGTTTTATTTGATTGATAATTTGTCCTCTAATATAAGCCTTAAAATAATTCCATACAAATGAGATGTAAAACTCCCAAAAAGAATTGTTATCAAAGAAAAATACAATCTGTTCCTTCAGAAATTCCAAAAAAATCTGAATCTGAGAGTAAATTTGAATTGAAATGCTAGTGTCTAACAGATTAAGGAAAATCAGGAAAGCTCAGTGTTAAAACCACTGGAGCATGGTCTGAAATTACAATAGACTCAAGTACATGCACTAATTAATGGAATCAGTTGTTTATCAATAAAAAAAGGTAATCAATATGTGAATAAGTATGATGGGCACTAGAAAAAAAAGAGATTACCTGTATTTCTTATCATTATGTTGGAGAAATGCCATAAATCTAAAGCACCACACTTTAGCAAGAAAGAATGAATGAATAAGGCAGACTTGTAGAATAGCAAGTTTCTTTATTTCTCTTTCCATGTATTTTTCAAAATGTATCAAAGGTTTTGTCATTATTGTACCAGTATTATGTAAGTTTGATTCTTGTTCTATTCATGTTTATTTATGTAACACTTGTTAAATGAAATTAATAAAAATATTTAAAAAGAAAGAAGATGAACCGTCTAAGACAGGGTTTAACCAACAGTTGAAATCTCCACCCATTACCAGAGAATATAAATTTAAGTCCAGTAATGAAGAAAATAATAGTTCAAAAAACCTGGATCATCAACGTTAGGACCATAAACATTAGCAAAAGCAATCCTTCTATCATATAGTATTCCATAAACAATAAGAAAATGATTGTAAGTGTCAATGATTACATTATGATGAACAAAAGGAACAAATTAGTCAATTAAAATCGAAACCCCTCTGGCCTTTGCCATAGAAGATGTATGAAGTGCTGCCCTTCCATCATTGAAAAAGACATGAAGTATCATTCATATGGACGTGTTTCTTGTAAAGATCATTTAAACTTTTTAAGGTGTGGAAATATTTTCTTGCACTGAATAGGATGATTTAAGCCATGGGTATTCCAACTTATTAATAACTAAATTAAAAACAAAGATATTTGAAAGGAAAATTCGTAAACCAATTAACTCTATTTGGCCTAGATATTGGAAAAGCTCAACAAAACAAGGAAAGTAAGGAACCATGAATCACCATAGCAACTTCAAAAAGGAATCCAAAAGCAAATCCTCCCCCCCCAAAACTACCCAAAGAGATAGCAAGCTAATCTAAAACAATCCATTTCCCCCCACCACCACCAAATTCTTTCTAGAAGGGAACACTCCTTATCTAAATCTAAACTTCATTACATTTTCCAGCTCAACTGAACTTTTTGTGATTAATGTCTAAATAGCAAAGTTCGATTTAGACAGCTCAACACAAAATGGGTATTATAAAAAATTAAATGCTGAAATATATATTGAATTAACAATATGCAACTTTGGTGTAACAGGCCAATTAAATTTAAAATATCATAAATTATTCCAGAAGTCAACGTACCAAATAATAATAAAAAATTGAGCTCGTATAAGAATATTACATCTCTAAGAGAGATACAAAAAACGTATTTTTTAAAAAAAGCAATATCAAAGAGAGGTAATTGCAACATTCTTCTTACTCGTATAGATAAGAATAAGCGCAGTAACCTTAAGCAAACTGAGTTTAAAAAAAACACTGAAAGAGAGAAAGCATTACCGATTCATAGGACAGGAGTTCATGAAGAAATTTCTGAGCATTCAATGGTGAACACAGCCAATATGTCGAATTGTTCGAGAGTTTTGATCTGAAGACATGCAGGGAAATGAAAGGAGGGTTTGTGGCCTCCCTTATGCAGCTTGGACATAACTTCTTTATATTTGGCACGTTCTTTCATCACCTCCATGGGATAATCTTCAATTATTCTGATTTTCAGCGAGATTCACGTATTAGTAAGTCTTTTATTTGGAAATAATGTAAACGGAGAATCACCAAATGAGGTTTATCCCAGGGCAGGTTTCGAAGCAAACAATCTATGAGCTCTGTCTAGTTCAAGCAAAGTAGGTAGCAACATTTCACCAAACACTTCCGGAAATAATTCTGCAAAAAATGTTGTAAGTTGGCCAGATTCAGTTTCCTCTTTCAAACCTAGAATTTTCAAGATGTTTTGTCTGCTTCTTGCTTTTAAGTCGGCCACCTTCAGCAGTAGGTAGTTGTTTGATTTGCTTATTCAAATATTAATTGTTTGTATATCATCCAGCTGAGATTCTGAAGATTCCAGTCTGTTCAAGAGATGTAATCCTTCCTTCATGGTCTTCAGTTACCTTGCGAATTTCATCAAACTTCATGTTTGTTTGATTAACAGTGGTTTTAACATCATTTTTCAGTTCCTTAATGTATTCCATCAAAGTAATCATTGAAACTGCAAACGAAGGATTTTCCTTTTTTTAATTCTAAATTTAATTCTCACTTATGTTCCAGGTCCCATTACACATTCTTTGTTGTGTAATATGACAATGCAGAGACAATCAGATTAAATTGGTACAATTTTCTTTTTTCATATTTGTAATCCTTAAATTAACCGTCTTTTATATCAGTGGTGTATGTCTTCTTTTCTTCTCTTCTTTGGCTTGGCTTCGCGGATGAAGATTTATGGAGGGGGTAAATGTCCACGTCAGCTGCAGGCTCGTTTGTGGCTGACAAGTCCGATGCGGGACAGGCAGACACGGTTGCAGCGGTTGCAGGGGAAAATTGGTTGGTTGGGGTTGGGTGTTGGGTTTTTCCTCCTTTGTCTTTTGTCAGTGTGGTGGGCTCTGCGGTCTTCTTCAAAGGAGGTTGCTGCCCGCCAAACTGTGAGGCGCCAAGATGCACGGTTTGAGGCATTATCAGCCCACTGGCGGTGGTCAATGTGGCAGGCACCAAGAGATTTCTTTAGGCAGTCCTTGTACCTTTTCTTTGGTGCACCTCTGTCATGGTGGCCAGTGGAGAGCTCGCCATATAACACGATCTTGGGAAGGCGATGGTCCTCCATTCTGGAGACGTGACCCACCCAGCGCAGCTGGATCTTCAGCAGCGTGGACTCGATGCTGTCGACCTCTGCCATCTCGAGTACTTCGACGTTAGGGATGAAAGCGCTCCAATGAATGTTGAGGATGGAGCGGAGACAACGCTGGTGGAAGCGTTCTAGGAGCCGTAGGTGATGCCAGTAGAGGACCCATGATTAACAATATTGTAAAAACATTATACTAATCAAAATTTTTATGATTGTTCAAAATTAATATTTTTGTTTCTACTTTAGTTTTGCAGTAATATAAAAAAAATAGTGTCTGAAGAATAACCAAATTAAATACGTGCAATGTTATGTTCAATCAACTAATGTGAGGTTGATTTAATATCCAGAAGCTTTATTGTTTTAGGGGCATGAATTCATATAATAGGCAGCTGCTTGTAAATTTTAATTTGTCATTAAAAAAAAGTGTAAATACATCTTTAAACAAAGTAATTATATCTGCTACTCTCTGTAAAATAAAAACTTCTTGTGATTCCCATTAAAATTCCTTAATTGCACCTTTGTTTCCCCCCTCCCCCCCCCCACCTGAAGGAAAATATTTTCACTACGCCTCTCGTAATCTCATATACTTCTCTCAGGTCATGCCTTAATGCTTTCACTCCATGGAAACATGCTCATCCTTTCCAATCTCTCTCCATAACTAAAGTCCCCTGCAATCTAGATAGCATTCTGGTGAATTTCCTCTACACTCCAACACAATCTCATCCTTCCTATAGGCAATGAACAGAAATATAGCTATAATCCAAATGTGTCCTATTCCATGTTTTGTAAAATTGCAACATATAATCCCCTCTCTTATTGTCAGTACCCTGACCTATGATGACAAGCATTCTCTATGCTACCTTCACCACCATATCCATTTGTGTTGCCACTTTCAGGGAACTATGGATTTGGACCCCTAGAACTCTGTTCATCAAAATTCTTAGTGTTTCCCATGTACTGTCAGGTCACTCCTCAGAGTGTTTCTGCTACCACATAATCCAGGACTACCTGTCGCACGGTCGGGAGGTCAGCGACTAAACCGACTCCCCCACCAGGCTTGCTTGGTACAGAAAGGGGCTAATCACCCTGCAGGATGAAAGACAAGACCTGTCAAAGGGCAGACTAACCCTCTCATAGGGTCAACAGAATGCGGAAAGGGCATCCCTTGCATCGAAGCTTGGTCTGGCCATTCATTGCAACAGAACTTTCCCCAGCCGTCTCAGACCTCACCATGCTGGTAAATCTGGGAGGGGATGTCGAGTGGGTGGGTCTGGACCTGTGCAAACCCTACACACCTAAAATCCATTCACGCACACGCTGTTCCTTTCTGAGGAATGGGTAACCTCATATCAAACCCCACAAACTGACTGAAAGGAACCAACATCATCCCATGGGATGGATAGCCATAAATAGAAGAATTGTTCTATCCCTTTGACTTCCCAAAATGCATCCCATCTCACTTGACTCGAATAACTTCTAACTGCCCAACTTTCCAACTGATCTCTATCCTGCTGCAGCTTTGGAAAAGGAACAGTTGCAATCTAGAGAAACAGCCTTTGCTATCCAAAACATGAATGTTAGCTTAAAAAAAGAACAACTTTTGAAATGGAACGACCAGGTTATGAATAAAAATCCATCTCGTTCACTGAAGTGAGGAAGGAAAATTGCCTCTCTTACCTGGTCTGTCTGGGCATTGCATCTGCCTTAGGAAATGGTCTGCTAGCCACTCAATTCAAAAGCAGACCATGAATAGACTCCATGTCTTTATCTCACCAGTAATGTTGACATTATGTAATCTGATGCAAAGTAAAAGAGTGGGAAAATGATAATTCTGAGATCTATAAGCCATTTTGATTGACATTATGATCAATAATTGAATATAGCTGGTCCTCCTGAGTTTGCTCACTTTGCTTCTTTTAGAATATAAGATCCTACTTAAAAAAATTGTTTTATTTATTCATTTAAGGAACTGTCTCGCTGTTTTAGCTGCAAAATGTAACTGATAATGTTTGAAATCTGTTATCATTTTAAAAATAAACTTAAAGTTTGAGCACTCGTTTATGGTAGTAACCAAACAAATACCCATCAGAAGTTAGAGGATGCATTTAGGAAAGGTGATCATGGCGGGGGTGGGGGGGGGGGGCTTCATTATGCAGATACATTGGGAAAATCAGGTTGACGCTGGATCTCAAGGGAACAAATTTGTGGAATGTCTAGGAGATGTTTTTATCAGAGGTTGAGCACACTAGGGGAAAGGCAATCTGGATTTAGCTCTGTGCAATAAACTGGATTTGATTGGCAACACCTTAGGAGGCAGCGATCACAATATGGTAGAATTCACTCTGCAGTTTGAGTCGGAGAAGCTAAACTGCGATGTGTCTGTATTAAAGGTGAGCAATGGTAACTATGGAGGCATGAGAGAGGAGCGGGTAAAGCATTAATAGCAGGAGTTTCTCGTAGTAATTCGGAAAATGCAAAATTGTTTCATCTCAAAGAAGCAGCAGCATTCTAAAGAGAGGACGAGTCAACCATGGCTGACAAGGGAAGCAAAAGAAGGGGCATACAGCATTGCAAAAATTGGTGGGAGGTCAGAGGATTGGGTAGGTTTTTATTTTTTTTTAAATGCAATAGGTGAGAAAAGATAAAGTATGAAGGTAAGTTTGCCAATACTGCCAAAGAGATTGCCAAAAAAAAAAATTCAGATATATACAGAGTCAAATAGAGGCCAGAGTGGCTATCGGACCACTGGAAAATGACACTGGAGAAATGGTCATGGGGAATGGAGAAATGGTAGATGAACTGAATATGTATTTTGTGACAGTCTTCGGTGTGGCACACCAGAAATTTGAGAGTTGGAGAAGGAGTGCAGTCACTTTTACTAAGGCATTGATGCTAGAGGTTGATGTCACCTGGATTCTGAAAGAGGAAGCTGAAGCCCTTGCAAGCATATTAGTGTTGATCAAGAGTCACTAGAGTCAGGAATGGTTCCAGAGGGCTGTAAAATTGCAAATGTCAGTCCACACTATAAGGAGGAGAGAGACAACAGACTGGAAATTACAGACTGGTGAGCCAAACTTAAGCGATTGGTGTGATTCTAGTGTCTATTATTAAGGTTGAGGTTTCGGGGTTCCTGAAACCACATGATAAAATAGGCTGAAGTCAGCTTGATTTTCTTCGAGGATCTTGTCTGGAAAATCTGTTGGAAGTGTAACAAGCAGGTCAGACAATGGAGAGCCAGTGGATTTTCAGAAGGCCTTTGACAAGGTGTTACACATAATGCTCTTAAACAAGATAGGACCCTGTGGTATTACGGGAAAGATACTAAATGGATGGAAGATCAGCTCACTTCATCTTCAAGGTCATTGGTTCCCAAGCTTCCTTGCTGAGTCCTCTGAAGATTCATTCATTGGCCTCTTGAATTAGAACTAATGTTATGGGAAAGTCATGTTAACATTCCAGCCAAATCCTGCTGGATGAAGTGGTTTTGGCTCATTTTAACAAAATGAGAAACCACAAGCTGTTATAATTATTTTATGATCAAAATGTGAAAAATAATTTTTCTTCAAATTTTCTGCATTGCTTCAAACACATACCAGCAAAATAAGATCTCCTGTAATCACATCAAATGCTAAATAAAAGCAAGGTTTTCATGCTAAGATTCCATTTCTGCTGCACCCTCAATTTTAGAAGAATATCAATGACTAACGGACTAATCTAAACACGTCAACAATTTTGCACTGCAGACATTTTAAATTTTTTTCCATGATTTATTGGTTTTAAAATGCGGACAAAAGATGTCAGAGTTGTTTTACAATCATGATATTGCCCAAAATGTGGGCCAAGTCTCATTGATGCCCATAAGCAGATTTATCTCACACTTTTCGTGGTGTAAGCAGATAATTTGAGGAATTTCTCTGCCCCCATATTTAACATCCACCTTGGGTGCCAGCAAATGCCCAAACACAGAAAAATATTAATTATACTTTTCCCAAGTAAAATGTTCCCTTTAAGTACCCATGTGAGGAAAAACTGAAATTTAACAGGGATATTACTGAATTGGGCTGTACTTTGCTGTGTACCTGAGCTAGAATCTGCCATCAATCCTATGCAGCAGTCTGGTATCAACTCATTGCTTTTTTTCAATGGATTCTTTAATATTGCTTAAACTTTGGGTGAACAATTCACATTATTTGCAGCATTTTCTATAAAGAAACTTGTTAAGTTCTTAGAAGCAGCTTCTCCTTACAAATGCTACTGTACGTTACTCTGTAGCCTCCCTTAGTTTCCTGCGTCAGCTCCTTTGCAGTCAACCCTATCTTAGCTGCAGTGGTTCCCATCAACAGCCTGAAATCTGAGTCAATTTTTGAGAATCAATTAAGCAGCAAAACGGGAGCTTTGAGTACACTCTCCTTCGTGAAGCTGCTGACCTAAAGGCAATGTGTGCAAATTTGCTTTCAAGTTGAACCTGACTGTAATGGAGTTGGAAGTTGGTCACTAGCAGCAGTATTGATTGAGGGTAACATAAAAATTGTTTATGGGAAAACTTCTTGAACATGCATATGATAATAGTGTGTGGTCCCAATGAAGTAACACGCGGCATCACGTTCCAGGAATACAGCAATAAAAGTATTAACAACCATCTGGTTCCAGTTTGCTGATGCCTTTTAAAAGAAGCATTATCTCAAAACAGTTGACATATAATAAATCGTCAGTCAGAATATTAAAGAACCACTCAGGTTTTGTGATAATTTAGTAATAACTGATTGAGGAATCTAATCTCAGAGTTAATCCTGTAAACATCAGCAATTTACTGGATTCTAATCATCCCCTGATGATTTAATGCACACTCTACAGCAAGGACCAGTGTCCCTTAATCCATAGTCCCAGAGGGATTTGTCTGGACCTGAGAACAGCAATCAGCATAAACATTTGAAACCGTTAATATAACAGACTAGTACCAAGAATGTTTCGTAGCAGTTCCAGATGGATTTATATGAAAATATGCTTTCCTATCTTATTTTTAATGGTTTCAATTGACATTTCCAACAAGCACTTCAGCAGTGAATTAATACATTAGTTGTGGGTGAAGATGAATAACAAATGAGTGTTAAGCCTGCCAGCCAGAAAAATTTCATTTTGTATTTCTTTTCCAGTAGCCCAAAAAGCTATGTTATTGGTGGGTGGGTAGGAGTTAAAGAATAATTTTTAAAAAATAACATGCAACATTGGTAAACTTTCCTGTGGATATGCTCATTGTAATTAAATTGTGTTTTAGCAGTTCTGCATGCTATAGTATCGAGCAAAATATAAGGACCTTTTGTTTGATTTGAAGAGATACAGGTGCATCAGAGACAGCACCACCAGGCTGAGGAACAGCTTCTTCCCACGGACAGTGAGAATGCTGAACACCCAAGGAATTGCTTACACTAACTGTCTGAGACTCTCATGTTCATGAAACAATACTTCTTTATTTGTAGAGATGAAATACTTGTCCTGCATATGTGTTGTGTGTTATGCCTGGTTGTATGTTTGCATGTTTTTGCACAGAGGACTGGAGAACGATATTTCATCGGGTTGTACTTGCACAATCAGATGACAATAAACTTGACTTGACCTGATTTAATTCAAACGAAGTTAATGTGGAGAATTCCATCACACATGAAAATAGATTATGCTCTTTCAATTCTTTTCAGTGTCCTTGCACAATACAGTTTTGGAAAAGTCAGAATTATATTATGTTGAATAATAAGGAACCGTATATGAGGGAGTTAGATCAACTCGTTGAATGGTGTAACGACAAGAACCTTGCGCTTAACTTTAGCAAAACCTAGGAGATGATTGTGGACTTCAGGAGGAAGTCAGGAGGACACGACCCAGTCCTCATCGAGGGCTCTGTAGTGGAGGGGGTCAAGAACTTCAAATTCCTCAGGTGTCAACATCTCTGAGGATCTGTCCTGGAGCTTTCATGTTGATGCAATCACGAAGAAGGCTTGCTAGCAGCTATACTTTGTGAGATATCTGAGGAGATTTGGTATGTCACTGAAACCTCTCAAACTTCTACAGATGTACCATAGAGAGTATTCTGGCTGGTGGCATCATTACCTGGTATGGAGGTGCCAACTCTCAGGGCAAAAAAAATCTCCAGAGGGTTGTTAACTCAGCGTGCGACATCACAAGCACCTGACTTCACTCCACCGAGGAAATCTACATGAGGCAATGTCTTAAAAAAGCAGCTTCTATCCTCAAAGACCCCACCACCTCTTCACTCTGATACTGTTATGGGTTATGAATAAATATGTCTTGAAAAGAGATAGATTGTGGGGGGTTAGTGTAGGTCACTTCACAAACAGAGTAACCCTTCACAAAAGACATCTCATTTAAAATGCAAGAGCTTTGCTAAAGATCGACGTTGATTTTGCAGAAACTGGTTTGGAAAGAACTTCAAAGGGAGGTGCAAATGGAACAGAGTCGAGGCTCAAGTGCTGATAAAATCTTTCAAAGATTGGGTTTGGATTCTTGGGAGAGGTCATTTGGTTTTTATAAGCAGAGAGAGGAAAAATCAAACAGGGTTCTTCTTTCAGAGAGAGAGAGAGAGAAGTCAATTCTACAGTAGCAGTTGAGGCTGCAAAATGGCAAGCTGGCAGGCTTGTTGAAAGACCCCATTTTGAAGATGGGTTGTGTGTTCAGCCTGTTCAAAACCCTTGTAGTCCTTACAAGAGGAAATGGCCGGCTAGAGTGTTTCTCCTGAAATAAGGGAAACAAGAGGAACTCTGTGGTGACCTGGAAGAAGAGATTATCATTTGGAAAACCCATGATGGGGCATGTTTCTTCGGAAAGACACTGAAGTGGCTGATCGGAGGAAATCACTTTGTGTGTGTCCAACGAGCATTTGGAAAACCCATGATGGGGCATGTTTCTTCGGCAAGACACTGAAGTGGCTGATCGGAGGTAATCGGTTTATATGTGTCCAACGAGCAACAAATATCTCTCTGAAACCAACAAGAACCTTCCTGAGCGGTAACCATTTAACTTTAAGCACCAGAACCTGGTAAAGGTTCATAAATATTAAATTCTGTGCACAGTATAAGAATTGTCTGATACCGGTGAACTTGGAGAAATGAGAAGTGAATGATTGGACTGTGAAACAAAGAACTTTCCTGAACATATACATATTACATACACGTGCGCTTAGCATTAGAAGGGGGTTGTTAAAGTTTGATCATTTTTTATATTTAAAGAAAATTAAAAGCAACTTTTGTTAAGTAACCATTGTCTTGGTGAATTTCTATTGCTGCTGGGTTTTGGAGTCCTCTGGGCTCACAACACTATCATTGGGGAAAAAGGTACAGGAGCCTAAAGACGAGCACTCAACAGCACAAGGACAGCTTCTTCCCCACTGCCATCAGACTTCTAAATAATCAATGAACCAAAGACACTGCCTTTTCGTGCACTACTATTTTAAATTTTTTTATTTATAGTAATGTTGTAAGATGGTTATACTATGAATGTTTGCACTGTGATGATGTCACGACACACCAAATTTCATGACCTTCACATGACAATAAATTCTGATTCTTATTTCATTTTGGCAAATCCACTGGGAGCCAAATATTTCTTAGATGTGATTGAAAACATGAAATGGAAAACTTGAGAGAGCGCTGAGAGTCTGATCCCAGTCACGATGCAAGAAAACTTAAAACATTGTTTTCTAATGGAATCTTGTGTTGGGAGATGGTGTGGGGGTGAATTAATTCTGTGTTTATCCAGGAATTAGAAAGAGGATCAAGGCTTAGAAACAGGCACAACAAGTTCTTGGTGGAGTTCACATTTCACACAATACTTATGTTATATGTGGCTCCCTGTCTGGAACATTGTGGATGTGGAAGGTCATGTGATTTGCCTGTCTTAAGCTTATTTGGAAGTCACATCACCTACCAATCAGGGGTAGACCCCGGCCACCCATTAGTTCACACCTTACCATTGGCTCATTTAAAGGACTTAGTTTCATTATTGGCCAGATGCCCAGCTCAGAACAGCATACCACATTTCTTTCTTTCTGCCTCTCGGTTCAAGTCCTCGACATTGCTCCATGTCAGGTCACTACCGTGGACATCACTGTCATGGGTAAAGTGTGCACTACCTCAAGTTGAGCCGTAATCCATGCAGAGAGCCGCCTTTGTGTTTGAAAGTCTCTGTCTGTGAAGTGTGTAAACGTGTGGTAGGGTAAGCAGCCACCAGTATTGGAGTCCCTTGTGCCCAATGTGTCTGCTTGCACCATTATAGTTTTTGCTCAAAGCTTGTTGAAGATAGATGGCCACTGGTATCAGAGTCCAACCTGGGTCCAATGTGAATGTCTATTTAGTAGTAAAGTAATTAAGTATGACATCTTCCCCTGTTTGTCTCCTGTGTGTTCAATAAACTACCTTTGATTGTAACATGTGTCCAGACTTATCTCTCTGTGAACCCGCTGAACCTCATACAACAGCTTACTTCTAATCTTGGCTGCACATGTATCTATTCTTGTCTCATTTGTGCATATTATTGTTCAGCTGGGAGCAAGAGATGCAAAGGGACAAATGCAGTCTTTGTGGGCAGAGCCAAAACAGTGATCAGATTTCAGGGAAATGTCATCTTTAGTGGATCAAGAGACAGGAGGGGCACAGGTGTGCTGGCAACTGACCTGAAACTCCTCTCTGCCTCCCACAATGTGGAAAGAAGTCAGGGCATTGACAGAGGTTCTCTGAAGCACTGCCAATCAGAGATGAGCATGTTTCAACCTGTCAGGTAAAGAGCAAAGACACTATATAATAGGATTAAAGTTATAGATCTAATTTATGTCATTGCATTGTAAATATTCCTGATGACATAGCTGTCTGTATGGTATTTTTCTGTGTATCTTGTATTCCTTGAATAACCAGACTTCTAAGACCACTTTATTGAGATAATTCTTTGGTGGTTGTTGCTCAGTGTTGCTTCAAAATAGTTTGAGCACAAGTAAATCTTCACTTAGGTCAAATCTATAGGCCTTTTTATGGTGAAATCCCACATTAAAGACGGCTCCAGTTTAAAAAAAAAGGCGATTATACCTATTTTGGTGATGATCTATAATGCGGAGCCAGTGTTGCCTTTATGGAGAGCAGAGTCGGGAGCCAGCTTCTGGAGCTAATGGAGGTGGGGCGAGTGGTACAGTAGCGCTGCCCGCCACAGTGATGTCAAACATACGTGCCGGGAAGTGGAAGCGCTGAGTTTGCAGATGGATCCAGTATTGTGTGTTTTTATTCTATTGACCTGCTGAGTTTCTCCAGCATTGAGTATTTTCACGTTAAAAATTGTGCTTAGGTCACAAGCTGACGATGTCATCATGACATCATCAGCCCTCCCCTTTGCAGGTGCTTTCAGCAGCATTCCTTTTCTGGAGGAGGTGGAGCGACTACACTCCACCTTTAAGAGTACCCCCCCAGGTGGATGGAAACTGAAGCGTATTCCCGCAGTCCATCTGCCTTCAAAATATTTATGGAGGTATAAAAGGGCCAGCTAATGAATAATTCTAAAGCACGATTGTGGAATTTTTAATGAAGGTGGTGTGTATTTTTATTTTAAATAGTGCTCTGTATAAAGAGAAGTCCAATTAAGTTGCCATCATAGCTTCTCGTGTTCAGAAACTGTAGTATGCCTAGTCAGAGGATTAATAATTCCTCAAACGTGTTTTCCTGCATGATGAGGTACTACATGTCAGTTTGGTGGAAGGCATCCAGGCTTTAATTTCCCAGCAAGCTCTTTGCCCAAAGCTGTGAGCAGTAAAGTAGGGCTTGTAGCAAATGGAGACGGTAGCACAAGCATTGTGAAGACGGGCTTGGGAGAGGAAATCGGTTTGGAAATATCCAAAAGAGCAGAGGGGAGTTATAGATAGTAAAGAGTGGTTAGTTGAGGTGAAGTCTGGCTTAAAGGGAGGAAGAGAATTGGTGAGGGATAGAGTGAGCTGGGGAGAAGGTTGGAGTGAGAGGTAGTTTGGGAAGTAGATCAGTATTTGGATGATGGTTGGACAGCAGGAAGAAGAACTGTGATAGAAAGCTGAGGTAGGGTGGGACACAGAGGACATGGGTTAAGGGTAAAAGGGAAATGTTTAAGGGGAACATTTAGGAAAACTTCACACTGAGAGTAGTGGGAGTGTGGAATGAGCTGCCAGCTGAAGTGGTAGATGCAGGCTCAATTTTAACATATAAGAACAATTTGGACAGATACATTGATGGAGGGGTAGGGAGGGCTATGGACTGGGTCAGTGGGACTCGGCAGAATTATAATTTGGCACAGACTAGAAAAGCTGGAGAACTTGCTTATGGGCTGTAATGTTACATGGTCCTAAGAAATTATTGAGTGGGTTGAAATATTGTATCAGGAAGAAGGTTACAGGAGGGAGTACCCTGAGAACGATCAAGTTGTGATCCTTGCTCACAAGCTACCCCATTGCGCCTCATAATCATGACCACCATTTTGATCTGTGAGTGAATTTTTAGGCCAGAATGTTTTCCCATTTTTTCATGATGATCATATATTCAAGATTTGTGGCCTAAAATAAAACCAACCAGATATATCAAAGATACCTGCCGTTGCTGGGTCTTGTGTGGTACTCAAAAGGGCTGGTCAGGCAGCATCTAGATCAGTGGTTTTCAAACTACCCCCCCCCCCCCACTCATATTTCACCTTAAGCCAGGGGTGTCAAACTCAAATTCACGGAGGGCCAAAATTAAAAACTTGGACTAAGTCGAGGGCTGGACTAAATATTTATTGAAAATTTTCAACAACATCTGCATGTTTTCTCTTCTTTCAACATATGTAATGTTAAACTTTTTCTTATTAAAATAAATGTTTAATAATAGTTTTGGATAAACTCTTTCATTGTCATTGTCATTAGCCCATTTCCTTTAGCGTCTGAAACCGTGCACATGATGAGTCAATGAGGGATGATTAAAGCAGTGGTCTTCAAACTTTTTCTTTCCACCCACAGACCACCGTAAGCAATCCCTTACTAATCACAGAGCACCAATGGCACAGGGACGCGAGTGGAAAGAAAAGGTTGAGAACTGTCGTATTGTGGTAACTCCACATCTGATTAGGTTTATTGTTAGGCAAGTGGTCAGAGAAGGAACCCCCCCCCCCCACCCCAAGAAAGGCTTAAATCACAGGAACAAAATAAGCTTCCGTCTCACTGCTCCCAATCTTACAAACAGTCCTGATGTGGAATGTGGGGTCGCAGCTCCACGTTCACCCAAGTTCAGGTGCTGTCTGTGTGGAGTTTGTACGCTCTCCCCTTGTCTTGGACCAACAGGTCGGTCGCCTGACAAAGGCACCCGATCCCCCCGTTGAAACGCCGGAATTGGCTGAGAAGAGCGCGTTGCTACCACCCCCCTCCCATGGTTGGAGAGGGATTAAACTGCGATCTCACGGCGCCAGGCTCGTCTCCAACAAAATGAGCGGGAGGCAGGGTCCGCCGCGCACGGAGCGAGGGGGAAGGCATCGCCAACGAGACATTCAGTCCGGCGTCGCCGCTGAAGCGCAGACCCAGCGAGGATGGTCCCCAACTCCAGCCGCGTCTATGTGTCCGGGAGCCAGGCGGGCTGAGTGCGGCGCTCCGATCCCCGGGATTCGGGACTCTGAGATCCCTCCGGCGTCTTTATTTTCACCTTCAGTGTGCATGCGCTATACTGGCGCGGCGGCCAGCGGGCCAACTCTAATGTATATTTAATATGATCTTGTGGGCCAAATATAATTATGGCCCGCGGGCCAGAGTTTGACATGTGTGCCTTAAGCAATCCTTTGCCATAAGTGCTTTGTGATTAGTAAGGGATTGCTTAAGGTGATATGTAAGTGGAAAGAAAGAGTTTGAAAACCACTTTTCAATCATACCTAATTGATTTGTTATGTGCATGGTTTCATAACTCCAAAGGAAATGGGCCAATGACAATTTTTCTCAAGCAAAATATTTCTGTAGCAATTGGGTCTAGAGCAGTGATTCTCAACCTTCCCTTCACACTCACATCCCACCCTAAACAATCCCTTACTAATCACAGAGCACTTATGGTAAAGAATTGCTTAAGGTGAAATATGAGTTGGGGGGGGGGGGGGTGGGTGCAGTTTGAAAACCACTGATCTAGAGGAACTAAAAGGCTGTCAACATTTCAGTCCTGACCCCTTTCTCAGGAGGGCTGAAAATCAGGTAGAGACCTGAATAAAAGCCAGGTGGAGATGGTTAAGAGGGAGGAGCACAGGCTAACACACAAAAGTAACAGGTGCATATCTCATCCCCTCATCATTTCTCCCACTTCTTTATCTTCCTCTCTATTTTCCTCTCAGAGAACTATCTTTCACAATCAGAATTTGTTGTAATGAACGTGTCAGAACATTCGTTGTTTTGAGGCTGCCGTACAGGTGCAAATGTTGCTACAAATTTCATTTAAAAATCAATTAATGCAAAAAGAAGAGAAAACGAGTAGACTCTGTGGCTCCTTGTCCATTCAGAAATCTGATGGCCAAGGGGAATAAGCTGTTTTTGTGCCAGTGGGTGTTCATCTTCCAGATACTGTACCTCCTAATGGTAGCAGCGTGAAGAGGGCATGCCCTGGGTGGTGAGGGTCCTTGAGTATAGAGGCTGCTTTCTTAAGACACTGCCTCTTGTAGATATCCTAAATGGAGTGAGGACTGATGCCCATGATACACCGAGTTTACAACTTTCTGTAGTCTTTTCCAGACAGTGATGTGTCAGTCAGAATGCTGTCCACGGTACACCAAATGTCTTCACAAAGTATAGCTGCTAGTAAGCCTTCTTCATGATTGTATCGATATGAAGGGCCCAGGACAGGCCTTCAGAGATATTAGCACTCAGAAATTAAATTTTTTTAACCCTTTCCACTCCTGACCCCTTAATAAGAACTGGTCTGTTTTCTCCTGATTCCCCCTCCTGATGACCACAATCAGTTCCATAGTTTTGCTAATATTGAGTACAAGGACACCACTCAACTCTCAGCTGATCTATCTCCCTTTGGTATACATTTGGATAGATAAGTCCCTGTGACCAGGTGGGATATTCTCTTGGTTTCTACAGGAAGAGAAGGAAGAGATTACTGGAGTGTTGGTGGACTTTTGCATCCTTTCTGGCCACAGCAAGGATACCGAAGGATTGGAAAATGGCAAATATAGTTCCCTTGTTTAAGAAAGGTAATAGAGAGATTCCTGGGAATTGTAGACCAGTGAGTCTTATGTCAGTGTGGGCAAAACTATTGGAAAAGATTCATAGGATCAGGACATATGAGCATTTAGAAAAGGGTAGTATGCTGAGGGAGTATGCAAGGCTTTGTGAGTCTTAATGGGCCTAATGGAGTTTTTTTGAGGAGGTGATAAAGGAAATTGATGAAGGTAAGGAAGTGGGTGTGGTGTATATAGATTTTAGTAAGGTGTTACACAAGGTGCAAGGCTCATTCAGAAAGTCATGCAATCCAAGGAAACTTGGCTGATTGGATTCCGAATTGGCTTACTTACAGAAAATAGAGGATAGTGAAACACATTCTGCTTTCAAAGGTGTTTGACAGGGTTCTGATCTGAGTTCCCTTCTCATTGTGAATTTTGTAAATAACTTGGGCAAAGAAGGGCGGGGTGGATCAGCAAGTTTGCAGATGATGCAAAAGTTGGAGGTGCTGTGGATAATGTTGAATGTTGTCATAGGATACAACTGGATTAGACAGGATGCAATATTGGGCAACGAAGTGTCAGATGGAGTTCATGCCAGAAAAGTGTGAAGTGATGCACTTTAGAAGGACGAACATGAAAGCAGAGTATGTGGTTAACAGTGTGGAGGAACAGAGGCATCTTGGGGTCCAGGCCCAGAGATCCCTCAAGGCTGATAAAACATGAGACATAGGAGCAGAAATATGTTATTCAGCCTATCAAGTCTTCGGGTGGTTAAGAAAGTGTATAGTGTTCTGGCCTTTGTTAGTCGGGGTATTAAGAGTGCTATAAAACTCCATTTAAACCATAATTGGAGTATTACATTCAATTTTGATCACCTCATTACAGGAAGGATGTAGATGCTCTGGAGAGGGTGCAGAGGAGATTTAGGTCTGAGTCATGAAGGATGAGAGGTAACTTAATAGAGGTTTATAAGAAATTGAAGGGCTTCGATATGATAGACAGGTAGCACCTTTTACCAGAGGTGATGATAGCAAATATCAGGACTTTGATTTAAGGTGAGTGGAGAAAGGTTTTTTTATACAGAGAGTAGTGGGTGCCTGGAATGCATTGCTGGGGGTGTTGGTGGAGGCTGGTACAATAGGGACACATTCAGAAGACTGTTAGATAGCCACATGGATGTAAGAAAAATGGAGGGTTATAGGTATGGGGCAGGGAATATAGATTGTTGTGGAGTAGGTTTCCATAGGTTGGCATAACATTGAGGGCTGAAAGCCCTCTACTGTGCTGTAGTGTTTTATGATCTGTGGCTGTCTGAAATGGGCAACTCCTGACTTTTAAACTATCCCCTATTCTACCAATGGAGGCAACATTCTCTCCACGTGAACCCTGTCAATATCTTAAACATTTCATTTAGTTAGTATACCTGTTATAAATCAGCACTTCCTCTAACTGACTCTGAGGAAAAAAATACCAGGATCTGCTGGTTAATGTAAATATTAGAAAAATCTTCAACTGGACATCAGAATATATGAAATTGTGCCACTTTATTCTGCATTGCCAAATTGTAGAGTTCTAATTGTTGCCCATTCTTTCTGATATCAATATTTTTTCTTTGTATACAGGATGCATCAATTGCTCACAGATTTCATGTAATGAGAGAGAAACATCCGGAAAAATTCAACAGCAGGTAAGAGGCTGCTTCCAACTATCCTTCTTTGATGGAAAGAATACGCAAATATCCAGTCTTGGAAAACATAAGTCTTCTGTTTTGTGAATTAAAATTCCAATGGGGAATGAAATGAGAGAGTTTGTGTTCATTCCACTTCATACTGGAATGCTCAGAACTGTTGGTTAAATGCATGTAATTTATCTGCTCATTGTGACCTTCCAGTGATTCGATCAACTTTTAGTAGAATCGTGCATTCTGGTACACAATTTAAACAAGTATAAATTGTGAGAACACAACAATAAAAACCCAATTAAGGAGTTGCTGATGAGATAAAGTGATGAATTTTGCAGCAGCCATACAGAAATAAAATCTTTATGAACTTTTAATCATTCTGATTTTAAAATGTCGGTAGTGAAATGGCTTAAATACAAAAGTGAATACAACATTGTGTTTATATTTTTGATTTTACATTGACAGAACCATAAAGCTTAGATTTGACTAAATGTTCTGCAACCTAACGTGCATAAATCAGAATATAACAATTAATTAAGTGATTTTAAAATTGATTTATGCATTTTTAATTGAATAAAGAAGAGATGATTCCTGGTTAAGAAGAAAATAGTTTTGTCATTGTATTTTGTTTGAGAAATTACGATAGCAGCCCATTACTAGTAAATAGTAACATTTCAGACATTAATTGGATCAATATTTAAAGGAGAAAAATATAGGGCTATCAGGAAAGAACACGAAAGTATGAATAATTAGGTTTCCCTAAGGGCTGGACATGACTGAAGACCAGCCATGTTTATACATTTAATGATTTTTAAAATGGAGACATACAGCACGGTAACAGGACTGTGCCGTCCAATTACACCCAATTAACCTACAACCCCAATATGTTTTGAATGGTTGGAAACTGGAGCACCCAGAGGAAATCCACACTAACACTAACATGGGGAGAATGTACAAACTCCTTACAGACAGCACCAGATTCAAACCCGGGTTGCTGGCGCCGTTACAGTATTGCACAAACCGCTGTGCTAACCATGCCGACTAATCATTGGCCCATCTTTTTAAGTTCATTAATCACCATCCTTTTTTCCTGTTGTGGTTTTTAGACTACAGGCATGGAATGGGACAATCAAGGAATTTTGCCGCTACACGGGCAGTCTAAAAAGGAATATGCAGGAATTTTGAGTCAATTCCTATACCATGATTTAGCCTGCAGGACCCCTACAACTTTTTGGAGCAAGCCTGCAGGGTAAACGGTACCAGAAAAATTTGGTTGATGGTCGTTCACTCTACTGCAGCTAGGAAGTGGATCACAGGCATTTGGCTTACATTATCCAGTTGAAATTGATGTGCCGTTAATTAGATTGTATGTTGACTTTTAGATCCTAATTCCAATTCTCTATGCAAACAAAGTTCAAATTATACTAGCCAGAAAGTAGGAAATAAAAATCAGGTTTGTGTGACCAATTACAGAGACCAAAAGGCCCATAAACCTTGGTGGAGACTCATATATACTTATTCTAAAAAGGGTAAACATTCAGGATTGTCCACTGGCATTGGTAACAGTTTTTTTAGTGGTTAATTTGGCAACTATACAGTCATTGTTGTTTTTTTCATTAAGATAAGAAATATGCTGGAAATGAGTACACCTCCACATTTCAGTCATATCTGCCAGATCATGTGAATTGATTTGTGTGGATTCATTAAGGTGGCTCGAAAGGCGACTTCAAGATGGATGTAACAGATCTAAATAGTTTTTGTATTGCTGGTTCAGCTAGAGTAAACATTTGTTGTAAACATAAGAAATAGAAGCAACGATAGGCAATTCAGCTGCTCTGCTAGTTAACACCATCATGACTGATTTCATCTCAGCCCACTTTCCTGCACTAATCTGTTTCTCTCAATATCCAAAAATCTATCATTCTCTGCCTTGAATACTTGAGTTCCCTTATTTGTAGACTTTCCAACCAGGGAAAATAACTTCCCTGCATGTACCCTGCCAAGCTGCCTAATAAATTTGTGTGTTTCAATGAGATTACATTCATTCTTCGAAACCTTACAACCTACTTAATATTTCCTTGAGACAACACCTCCACTCCTATTATACAGCTAGCATATCCTTGTCAGAGGATGTAAATCAACAACCCAGAAGCAGAACTTCAGCCAACCGGAGTCAGCACTGACCATCAACTACCTACTTTACACAAATCTTACAAAAATCTCACATTCTCATCAACCAGGACCTGGAATGAAAATCCAAGATTTAATCATATTGGAGAAAAGATCCCATATTCAATTACATTGTTTTTTAAAAAAATATTTTATTTGAAGTTTTCATCCAAGTAATTATATTTATACAATATTGAATAGAGTTTGAAAATTACAGTGATTACATGGTATTAGCCCCTCCCCCTTACCCACTCTCCCTTCCCTTTTATCTCACACCACTATAAAGATAATTATGACAGGAGATACAATATATAGTTATATAAAAGAATTGTATAAAAAGAATAAGAAAAGCATAATGAAAAGGTAATATCAATCTGTATTGCATAAAGTGATGGCTCACACATTGGAATCTTGCAGTGTTTATATTAAACAACTTTAGGGAAGAAGATTCTACAGTATTAAGAGGTAGGAAACATTCTTACATATTTAGCCCTAAATTTTGCATAAACAGGCTCCATATTTGTACAAAGCTTAAATATTTATTTCTCAAATTATATATAATTTTCTCCAATGATATACAACTTTGAATTTCCGAATGCCATCTTTCCATGCCCAAATGCACATCTGATTTCCAAGTCACTGCAATACACGTCCTTGCCACTGCTAAAGCTATTTTAATAAATTTAACTTGATAAAATTATAGTTTTAATGCAGATTTTGTTCTTTCTATATTCCCCAACAAAAATAAATCTGGGTTTTGTAGAATAACAATACCAATATTCTGTTCTAAAATCTTTCCTAAATCCATCCAAAAAATTCTATCTTTAGAACATGACCAAGTAGAGTGCAAAAAAAGTTCCTATTTCTTCACCACATCTAGAACGTTTATCTGATAAATCCAATTCCATTTTGTGCAGTTTTTCGGTGTTAAATATAATTGATGTAAATAATTATATTAAACTAAACTGTATGTAACATATGAACAGATGTGGCATTACCGTGGCTACCTCTAAGAGGAAACTAGTTAAATACACAAAGGAAAATTAAATTGGATTTACTGATAGGGTTACTTGAAGTGGTATGGGAGAAGTTGAAACAGCAGTCCCGACAACTTGCCCTGAGCTCTTGGATTCTGTTGTGTGAGCTACATAATTTAATGAAAGCAACAGGGAAACATAATATGAGAAAATTCAGGAAATGTCTTTTTGCAAAAGATAAAATGAAAGGCGGTCATTGAAAATATAGTCAAAATTTAACATTTTTCAAAATCTCTACTATTTTAGTAATTGGCCCTTACCACCAATAATTAACAAGTATTATTTAAATACTAAACTGAGTGAATTACTTGTTTTCCCATTCCTTCCCTCTCCCATCCCCTCCTTCTGTTCCCTTCCCTTCCCTTACGTAAGAGCCAATTGCCGAGGACCATCTTTGGCAAGTGGCTCCTTCTCATGAGTGTTTTCAGAGTGTCATCATGCTGTACTGTAAAGAGAAGGAAGAACAACCTAACGTTTTCTGTTCACACTTGCTGTTCACACTTCCACACTTCTGTCAGAGAGTTGACAAGAGAAAGAACTCAGCTGATATTCTCATCTCTGAATTCGACTGTAACCAATTGCTATCCAGCTTGGCTCAGAGAACTGAGCCTTGTTGAGTGAACACATTTCAGATCTTTCTGGCCTACAAGGATCATCCAATTAATGAAATAATGAATATGCCTGTGATTCCACACGTATTTTGTTTCTGCTTCCTTCTAATGCTAGCTCTGCATCATTTAGGTTACAAACTATATATCTTGGCAAAATAACATTTGGATCTATGTAAAATTCAACTATTCCTTTTGGATAGACATCATTTATTTCTGAGAGAATATGTTTTGACTGTAACATTGAATCTGGAATATTCAGTTACTTTCATACAGTTAGGCATCTTGTGTGGGATTTCTAAATTTACATTATCAGTCACTTGTAAAATGTCTGCTATATAGATGGAATATTTTCAGTAGCTTGTAATTTGAGTGACTTCCTTTGAACTGTTGCACATGGTTCTTCAACCTTTTTATAAGTACTGAAGCTATTTAAGATAATAACTCATTGATATTACACTTGGTTTCAATACAGTCCTCAATAGAAACATCTATTTATTATCACAACCTTAATCAAAGATTGAGCTTCTCTGTTGTGAATTTGGAGCCAAAATGTTGAGTGGAACATGGACTCGATGCAGATTACATCAATTTTTGAAGGGATGAATTTGGGGAAACACTTCCCTTTGAGAGGAAGTTTAGTAAATAGCAATTTAGATAACTGGAAAAAGGACTGAGGATGTACACAAGATATAGGAGCAGAAGTAGGTCCATTGGCCGATAGAGTCTGCTCTACCATTCTAATCATAAGCTGATTCATCCACCTGCTATGTCCAACTCCACAGCTTTCTCCCCATAACCCTTGATGCTCTAACGAATCAAATACCTGTCAATCTCTGCCTTAAATATACCCAATGACCTCACTTCCACAGCCACCTGCAGCAACGTTCCACAGACTCGTGATCCTCTAACTAAAGAAATGTTTCCACATCTCTGTTTTAAATTAATGCCCTTTTATCCTGAAATTATGCCCTCTTGTCCTAGAATTCCCTACCCCATAGGAAACATTCTTGCCACATCTACTCTGTATCGGTATTTCTGCATCCAGCGTGCCTCTGAGGTTCCCCTCTCATCCTTCTGAACTCCAACGAGTACAGACCAAGAGCTGACAATCATTCCTCATACACTAACTCTTTCATTCCTGGATGAACTTTTTTCATGCGGTGAGTTCTGATTTATGGAATGCCTAAACTTATATGATGAAAGCAGAATCAGTAGTGAGTTTGGAAAAGGAGTCTGATATATACTGTCATGGTAATTATTTTATGTAGCAACAAAGCAACATGAATTAAAATGGATTTTGTTTTTCAGAAGTGTGCAAATATGAGTGTTGACATTCATCATCAGTGTTTACTCAGGAATAGTGTTACTGGGAACCCAAGTAGGAATAGTTTAGCATGGAGTCATCAGGAGCAGAGGACTGGAAGGCAGAAAGTTGATAGGGATGAAAAGATGTTATGAGCCAAAAGGAGCCCAAAACCCAGCAGCAATAGATATTCACCAAGACAAATCATTGCTTAAACAAAAGTTGCTTTTAATTATTTTTAAACATGAAAACAGAATCACACTTTAACTGATCACTATTGACTTAACTAACCTAACTTAACCCCCTTCTAATTCTAAGTGCACGTGTAGGTAATGTGTGTGTAAGTTCAGAAAAGTTATTTGATTCACTGTCCAATTTCACTTCTCATTCCTCCAAGTTCACTGGTTGCAGCCAATTCTTATACTGTGCATAGAATTTAACATTTATAAAGTTCACCAGGCTTTGGTGCTTGAAAGGTAAATGGTTACCACTCAGGAAGATTCTTGTCGGTTTTCAGAGAGAGATTTGTTGTTCGCTGGACACCCACAACTGATTCCTTTTTTAAATCAGCCATTTCAGTGTCTTGCCGAAGAAACTTGCCCCCTCAGGGCTCTCCAGATGATAACCTCTTTCTTTCAGGTCACCACAAGAGTTCATTTTTGTTTCTCTTATTTCAAGTGAAACATTAGACAGCCAGTCCTCCTCGTGTATGAACCAAAAGGGTGTTGACCAGGCTGAACTAAGCACTCACAACCCTTCTTCCATATGGGGTTTTCCACAAGCTTGCCAGCTTGTCCTGTTTCAGTTCCAGTTGCTGCTGCTGACTGTAAAACTGTTGAACTGATCTGTGTGTGTGTGTCTCTCTCTCCCCCTCTCTCTCTCTCACTCACTCACTCACTCACTCACTCACTCACTCACTCACTCACTCACTCACTCACTCACTCACTCACTCACTCACTCACTCACTCACTCACTCACTCACTCACTCACTCACTCACTCACACACACACACACAGAGTCTGACTCTCTTGCTTGCGAAACCACATGACCCTCTTAGAACAGTAAGTTCTCCTCCAGACTCTGACAATTCCTTTCATTTGTTGCCTTTTCAAAACAACAATCCATTAGTGAAGTCTCTCGGGCACTCTCCAAATCTTTTGCAAAGGTTCTAGCATGAGCAGAGTTCCAGTATTTTTAAATAAGATCTGTTTTAAAGTGTTTGGATGTGACCTACACTAACAAACCTTCCCCAATTTACTTCCCCGAAACATATCTATATGCTGTCACACACTTATTATTAAATCTGTCTGTGGATAATTGGATAGTCACCATATTATATAAATGATTGTTTGCTTATAATCAGTTGAATGAAAAGCAGCATACAGTCATGCTGCACTCTGCCTCTGGATGTTGCCTCTGGATGTTGCTTCTACTTCCTCCAACAACTTATTGTTTGCTTAAGAATCCACAATCTGCTGCTTTTATATTTCTCGTTTGGTTTCAGTGACTGGGGATGAAATTCTAGACACATGCACCTTCTACTTACCAAGAGTTAAGTTCCATTTTCTTGAAGTAAAATACAAGTATACTTGACCTGGCCTCTAAGTAAGAAATCCATGATTGCAAGTTCTACTCTAGAGACATAAACAGGTTAGCCCAAAATTAGCTGGTTAATCCTGTGTTGTATAAGTTAAACTTTGTCAACTTTCAACTCAAAATATTTGCAAAAATACCAGCTGACAACATTAAAGGGAAATGAAAGACTTTGGGAAATAAAACCAACACTTTAAATAATTAAGATACTGTGATAGTACAGATTCTATCACCAATGTGCATATGTACAAATGGTCGTGTAGGATGACTATGATTGGCTGAGAGTGTAGCCACACCTACTGGCAGGTCTTAAAGGATTGCTCCTAGCCAGACCAGGTCATTCTGGACTGGTCGACCTACTTGTGATGTGCTCCAGTCTTTTACTTAATGAAAGCCTTGGTTTGGATCAACAAGTGTTTGGTTCTTTTGACGCGCATTACAGATACAAAATGAAGGAAAAAAAACTTTCTAAAATTGGCTTTATTGTCTTTTAATTTGCCTGCAGCTAATTTCCTGAAGGAAATAAGTTAATATTTAGAGCCAGCAAAAATGATTGGCAATAATTAATCAGTGATGTTAATGTGACACTTAGTCGTAAAGCAACTTGACTTTCTATACAACTTTATCCCAAACTACAGAACAACTCCAGATACTTACTTTTGCATCACACGCAAATGGAATGTCTATCTCACTCAGGGACTTTTATCATTTACACATCTCCCGTTCTTTCGTGTTTATTTACTTTAGTAGGTCAACTGCGCTAGGTAGGTCACGTCTCCAGAATGGAGGACCATCGCCTTCCCAAGATCGTGTTATATGGCAAGCTCTCCACTGGCCACCGAGACAGAGGTACACCAAAGAAGAGGTACAAGGACTGCCTAAAGAAATCTCTTGATGCCTGCCACATTGACCACCGCCAGTGGGCTGATATCGCCTCAAACCGTGCATCTTGGCGCCTCACAGTTCGGCGGGCAGCAACCTCCTTTGAAGAAGACCGCAGAGCCCACCTCTCTGACAAAAGACAAAGGAGGAAAAACCCAACACCCAACCCCAACCAACCAATTGTCCCGCATCAGACTTGTCAGCCACAAACAAGCCTGCAGCTGACGTGGACATTACCCCTCCATAAATCTTTGTCCGCGAAGCCAAGCCAAAGAAGAGGTCAATGGGCATGAGACCTATAACCCTCTCTATTATTTGTGCACTGAAGTTTCTGTCAGTGACAAACAAAAAAGGCTGCCTGCAGATGCTGAAAAAATGCTGGAGGAATTCAGCTGGTCAGTCAGTCCAGATCACAAGTTTTCAGTCCGAAACGTTGACTATCCATTGTCTTCCATGTATGCTGCCTGACCCGTTGAGTTCCTCCAACATTTTATGTGTTTCCCCTGTCAGTAACTTGCCCTGACAAACAGCAGGGAAACCCTCCGTGGCGACCAGAATTAGATAGGTCACCTTTTTGGAAGGCACTCGCATTTACAGAATCGTGAAGTTCCCTGATGTGTACCCCATCCCACATGTGGAAGATGAGATTGTGAATTTGTGACTGATGTTTTCCTTCAAATATTTAAACTTCAGCAGGGATGTCATCTGCCTGAGACCTCATTGCTTTTCATTTGGCATCTGACCTTTACAACCATGTATCTGTCAGACAAGCAGTGAAGATTAACTTTGGTGGAATGGAGACAATATCACTCGTGTCAAGGACAGAATCTTGGTTGGGGAGTTTTTTGAAGTGTTTCTTCCAGGATCTTCAGGGCATTCTTGACAAACTAGTCCTGATGCTTTGTGCAGGGAAACCAGAAGGTAAAAATTATGGTGAATTGAGGGGTTCAGATACTGTTGGTTGGAGGTCAATGGATTGTCTGCTTGATGCTATGTGAGGAGTTGCTTTACGAAGTCCTGGATATCTTCAACTTTCATTTTCTTCCAGCAACAATTGTGTTGCCACCATTGTCTAGGGTCCAAGCCAGTGGAGATGAGTGGTTTCTTCAGTTGTCAGTATGGCAAGTCATCCATACCTGTTATGGTGTGTATGATGGACAAATTTGTGTTCTCTCACTTGTAGTTGGTGCCATTTCTTGGATTTGGGGTGGTGCCACAAAATAGCATCCTCATCTCTCTGACTAAGCAGGATGCTGCTTATGTTACTGGACACCTGTAAGAGCTTCTCAATTTGTGGGTCTGTCACGACAAGAGATCACCAGGTGGAAAGAAGAAAAGACTGAAGAATACTCTCAATATCCCCACCGATTCTTGGGAATCCCTGGCCCATGATCACTCAGTGTGGTGAAGGAGTGTTCCATTGGTCAGGAGCACAAAGAAGCCCAGCACCAATGATGAGGAGAATTCCCAGGTGCTCCTATGCCCACCCACAATACACGTCCTGCACATCTGGTCCAGCATTTGCAGATTCCATGTTGGCCTCAGTCACCTTTGAACCTACAGAACTGGAATGGAAGCAAGCCAGCTGTCCCCAAGTGACTGCCTGAAAAGATGATTCTGATAGCTAATTTTGTGACATTGATTGTCCTGGCCTTCAATTCAGCAGCTGAAGGGACCCACACAGTCTATGAACTGCTGGTGACTAGCTCATGGGAATCAGATATTGGGATTTGGATTCAGGGCAGTGATGAGTGAAATGGGGCTACCAAAGGGACCTTGGGTGTTGAAAGCCTCTTGATTGTATCGGAGGTTTGGGTCTTGGAGATCAAGTTTGCCAATGGATCAAACAGGAGGTTGTGTGGTTTCAGAGGCTGTGGGAGCACAGAAGGCAAATCCATGTACACTTGATGTTTCTAAAGGAACACTCTTGTGCTTCTCTTTCTCTCATTTGTTGGGGCCACCACCTAAGGTGGCCATTTCAAAGGAGGACATGGTCATAGGTTACCATATATATTAAATGGTATTGCACAAACAACAAATACAAACACTGTGACCACATCCTCTTTTGGAATGGCTACCCTGCCTCTGAGGGCCTTTATGGCAGACAAAAGTGGATGAATTTCGTGTCTTACTGCATTTTGTGTATTAGCACATGACAATAAAGGTATTTTGAATCTTACTGTACGGAAATGACTGAAGAAAGTACAGTACAATTCCAATTATCTGAAATAGTCATGAACGGGCCTATTTTGGATAAATGATATTTTTGGATAATTGGTCATTTTTTTTTAAAAACAGCTCAGTAGCAACAAGTAACAGTGTTTAAACAACAACAAACAAAAAAGGAAAGGTTTTTTAAGCATGAAATAATGTTTAATTCTCAACAAAAAAAAATCTGAATAAAATAAGATAAATCCAACACCAAAAAGAAATTATACTTTTCAAAATTCCAAAAATTTTTCAACTTGTGGCATCAGTTCGACTCCGGAAAAAAATCAGATAATTGAGGATTTCTGTTTTTGACAAAATCTTCAATTATCTGAAAAAAATTTTCAGAGCTGAACAAACATCACCTCCAGATCCAACTGAGGATTCTGGATAATCCAATTTTGGATCATCAAAGTTGTACTGTAATTGATTGGAAACATGTGACAATTGGATTAGCCAGTTGATTAATCTTCATTTTTACTTCCTGTTGTCAACTGTGCACAAGTACAGTGTGAAGTTTCACAGCATTATGAAGTTTTGAGACATCCCAAACCATGTGAACTAATCATGGTCCTTCTGTCTCCTATACACACAACCCTGCACATATCTGATGCATTCTCAAAGCATTGACGCTCAGGCAAATTCGTATAATCATAGGACCAGGACAGGAATTCCAACCAGGAGAGAGGAGTTCTGGAACACTGTTTTGCTTTCACTTCATGCACATGTTTTTTTAAACTACATCCTTGCCTGGGGGCTAGGTTTAACTTCCTGTCAGAAGCCTAAGGAAATTTGGAGATTCCTTGAGATTCTTATTAATTTTTACATATGTACCACAGACTGTATGTATCACAGCATGACACAAGAACTACTCCTCCCTAGACCTCAAGAAACTGCAGGAAGTTGTGAATGAGGCTCTGGCCATAACACAAAAAAAAAACCCTCCAACTCCACCTATTCCTCCCACTGTCTCAGGAAAATAGACAGTGTATTAAAGGATTTATCCTGAGCTAGTCACATTCTCTTCTCTCCCCCCACCCTCCCAACCCCTCCCCGCTCTTGTTGTGCAGAAAATAAATTATATAACCATATAACAATTACAGCATGGAAACAGGCCAATTTGGCCCTTCTAGTCTGCACTGATCCAAGTACCCTCCTCTAATCCCACTTACCAGCACTCTGCCCATATCCCTCCATCCCCCTCCCATCCATATATTTATCCAACTCTTTCTTAAATGACATAATTGACCCTGCCTCCACCATCTTTCCCAGAAGCCCATTCCACACAGTAACCACTCTCCGAGTAAAGAAGTTCCCCCACATGTTACTCTTAAACCTTTGCCCGTCAACTCGCAACCCATGACCTCTTGTATCCATCTCTCCTACTCTCAATGGGCAAAGCCTTTCCACATCAACTCTATCTATCCCTCTCATTATCTTAAACACCTCTATCAAATCCCCTCTCAGCCTTCTACGTTCCAAGGAATAAAGACCTAATTTGTACAATCTCTCCTTGTATTCCAGATGATGAAACTCAGGCAACATTTTTGTAAATCTTCTCTGCCCTCTGTCTATCTTAATATCCTTCCTATAAATCGGTGACCAGAACTGCACACAGTACTCTAAATTTGGCCTCACCAATGCCTTGTACAGTTTCATCATTGCTTCCCAACTCCTATATTCTATGCACTGATTTATATAGTCTTCTTCTTTGGCTTGGCTTCGCGGACGAAGATTTATGGAGGGGGTAAAAAGTCCACATCAGCTGCAGGCTCGTTTGTGGCTGACAAGTCCGATGCGGGACAGGCAGACACGGTTGCAGCGGTTGCAGGGGAAAATTGGTTGGTTGGGGTTGGGTGTTGGGTTTTTCCTCCTTTGCCTTTTGTCAGTGAGGTGGGCTCTGCGGTCTTCTTCAAAGGAGGTTGCTGCCCGCCAAACTGTGAGGCGCCAAGATGCACGGTTTGAGGCGATATCAGCCCACTGGCGGTGGTCAATGTGGCAGGCACCAAGAGATTTCTTTAGGCAGTCCTTGTACCTTTTCTTTGGTGCACCTCTGTCACGGTGGCCAGTGGAGAGCTCGCCATATAACACGATCTTGGGAAGGCGATGGTCCTCCATTCTGGAGACGTGACCCATCCAGCGCAGCTGGATCTTCAGCAGCGTGATTTATATAGGCAAGCATACTAAAGGCCTTCTTCACCACCCTTTCCACATGTGCTCCTATCTTCAGGGAACAATGCACCATTATTCCTAGATCTTTCTGTTCCACTGCATTCTTCAATACCCTCCCATTTACCACATATGTCTTGCTTTGATTATTCTTTCCAAAATGAAGCACCTCACACTTATCAGCATTAAACTCCATCTGCCATCTTTCTGCCCACTTCGCGAAGCAGTTTAAATCCCTCTGCAATCTTTGAAAACTCTCTTCATCATCCACAATTCCCCCTATTTTAGTATCATCTGCATATTTACTAATCCAATTTACCGCCCCATCCTCCAGATTATTAATATATATGATAAACAGCAACGGTCCCAATACCGAACCCTGAGATACACTGCTTGTCAGCAGCCTCTATCCTGGCAAACAATTATCTACTACTACTTTCTGGCACCTTCCTTCCAGCCACTGTTGAATCCATTTGACTATCTCCAAATTAATAGACAAGGACTTAGCCTTCCGAACTAACTTCCCATGTGGAACCATATCGAAGGCCTTACTGAAGTCCATATAGACAACATCCACTGCTCAACCCTTATCAACATTCCTAGTCACCTCTTCAAAAAATTCAAAGATTGGTCATACATGACCTTCCACGTACAAATCCGTGTTGAGTGTCCCAGATCAAACCCTGTTCCTCCATGTACTTATATATACTATCTCTAAGAATGATTTCTATCAATTTACCTACCAAACGTCAAACTTACAGGCTGATAATTGCTCGGCTTGCTTCTCAAACCCTTTTAAAACAAAGGAACCACATGCGCAACACGCCAATCCTCCGGCACTATACCCATCTCTAATGACATTTGAAAAATCACTGCCAGAGCCTCCGCTATTTCCTCACTAACTTCTCGCAAGGTCCTGGGGAAAATCCTGTCAAGACCTGGAGACTTATCCACCTTTATATGTTTCAAAAACTTCAGTACTACCTCCTTCTTAAACACTATATACCCCCTTTGCTTCCTTTACCCTGTACAGTTCAATATCCATCTCCTCAGTAAATACTGAGGAAAAGAAATTGTTCAAGTCCTCCCCCATCTCTTTTGGCTCCACACACATTTGTCCTTTCTGATTCTCTATTGGACCAATTTTATCTCTCACTTTCCTTTTGCTATTGACATATTTGTAGAAACCCTTTGGATTTATTTTCACACGGCTTGCTATAGCCACCTCATACCTTCTTTTAGCTTTTCTAATTTATTTCTTCAGATTCTTTTTACATTCAATATAGTACCCAAACACCTCCTTTTTTTCCCTCTTTTTTATATTTATTGTAGTACTCCCTCTTTTTTCGAACCAAGTTTCCAATATCCCTTGAGAACCATGGCTCTCTCAAACTTTTGACCTGACCTTTCAACCTCACAGGTTTATAAAGATGTTGTACTCTTAAAATCTCTCCTTTAAAAGACCCTCCATTTCTCTATTACATCCTTCCCAGAAAACAAATTGTCCCAATCCATCCCTTGTAAATCCTTTTGCATTTCCTCAAACCTAGCTTTTCCCCACTCAAAAACCTCAACTCTGGGCCCAGACCTATTCTTTTCCATAATTACCTTGAAGCTAATGGCACTATGATCACTGGACCCAAAGTGCTCCCCCACACATACCTCTGTCACCTGACCCATCTCAATACATGGTACCTCCATGTATTGATGTAAAAAGCTATCCTGCACACATTTTACAAACTCCAACCCATCCAGCCCTTTCTCGGAATGGGTTTCCCAAACAATATTCGGAAAATTAAAATCCCCCCACAATCACTACCCTGTGCTTATTACAAATATCTGCTATCTCCCTACTAATTTGTTCCTCTAATTCGTGTTCCCCATTCAGTGGTCCATAATACACCCCTATAATTGTAACTTCCCCTTTCCCATTCCTCAATTCCACCCAAATAGCCTCCCTGGATGAGCCTTCTATTCTATCGCACCTAAGCACCGCTGTAATATTTTCTCTAACAAGTAGTGCAACCCCATCCCCTCTTGCCACCTCCCCCCCCCCCCCCCCCCCGGGGTTCTATCACACCTAAAGCAACTAAATCCAGGAATATTTAGCTGCCAGTCACATCCCTCCTGTAACCATGTTTCACTAATCGCTACCATGTCATACTTCCAAGTGTCAATCCATACCTTCAGTTCATCCACCTTCCTTACAATGCACCTAGCATTAAAATTTATGCATTTCAGAGATCTCCTACTTTTTACTTCCTTTATGCCCCTATCTTTACCAACTCCTCTCTTATGATCTTTTGCCATCGACCTCTGTCCATCTTCATATAGAGCATCCCCCTTTTCTATCACCTGCCTTTCCCCCTTCAAACACTGTCTATAAGCTTTCTCTGATTACACTCTAACCTTCTCCTTGCTGTTCTCCTTCATTTGGTTTCCACCCCCGCAGCCATTCTAGTTTAAAGTCTCCTGAGTAACCCTAGCAAACGTCCCCACCAGAATCCTGGTCCCCCTGGGGTTCAAATGCAACCCGTCCTTTTTGTACAGGTCACACCTACACCAAAAATGGTCCCAGTGATCTACAAACTTGAATCACTGCCCTTTGCTCCACCCCTTCAGCCACGCGTTCATCCTCCACCTCATTCTATTCCTGCTCTCACTGTCACGTGGCACAGGCAATAATCCTGAGATTACTCCCTTTGCGGTCCTTCTTTTTAACTCTCTACCTAACTCCCTGTACTCACTTTTCAGGACCTCTTCTCTATTCCTCCCTATGTCATTGGTATCTACATTTACCACAACTTCTGTCTCATCTCCCTCCCCCTTTAGGATGTCCTGGACTCGAACTGCAACATCCCGGACCCTGGCACCAGGGAGTCAAACCACCATCTGGTTCTTCTTGTTCTGTCCACTGAATCCCCTGTCTGTACTCTTGACTATCGAGTCCCCGATGACTATTACCCTCCCCTTCTTTTCCCGACACTTCTGAGCCTCAGAGGCTGACCCAGTGCCAGAGGCACAGCCACTGACGCTTTTCCCAGCTGGGCTGTTTCCCCCAACAGTACTCAAAGAGGAGTACCTGTTGTTGAGAGCCACAGCCATAGGGGTCCTCTCTACCACCTTACTATTCCACATCCCTCTCCTAACTGTGACCCACCTGTCGTTCTCCCGTGGCCCTGGCGTGACCATCTGGCTGTAATTCCTATCTATGACGACCTCACTCTCCCTGACCAGAGCGAGATCATTGAGCTGCAGCTCTAGTTCCCTAACACGGTTCCTGAGGAGCTGCTGTTCAGCACACCTGGTGCAAATATGGAGGTCAGGGAGGCTAGAAGACTCCATGACTTCCCACATCTGACACAGAGAACAGCAAACTGCTCTCACACTCATCCCTTCTCTCTCCTCCTTCCTAAAATAAGTAGAAATTACTAAAGAATATGAAAGCAATTAAACAGTCTTAACTTGACAAGCTCGACCTCAGCCTCAGCTTGCCGAAGCCTCTTGAACCAAAGCCTGAATTCCCAAATCCTTCCCTGTCCATTCCTCGCTGGCCGCTCTTTTACCTTACCCTCTCTTTATTTGCCCTCTACCAGTTAACCCTGTCAGTCACTCCTCACCCCGCCTCCCCGGATGCCTCTGAGCCCGACTCCGAATGGCTCCCTGCTCGACCCACTATGCCCGAGCCCTAGTAAGTACTTTAATTACAGTACTTACCTCTCCTCTTGCCGACCTCCTGCTCCTCCGACTCTTCGACACACAAGACCCGACCACTGGTAAGTACAAGGTTATGTACTTACCTCTCTGTCAGTCACTCCTTGCCCCGCCTCCCCGGATGCCTCTGAGCCCAACTCCAATGGCTCCCTGCTCGACCCGCTAGGCCCGAGCCCTGATAAGTACTTTAATTACAGAACTTACCTCTCCTCTTGCCGACCTCCTGCTCCTCCGACTCCTCGACACACAAGGCCTGACCAAGTACAAGGTTATGTACTTACCTCTCTGTCAGTCACTCCTTGCCCCGCCTCCCCGGATGCCTCTGAGCCCAACTCCAATGGCTCCCTGCTCGACCCGCTAGGCCCGAGCCCTGATAAGTACTTTAATTACAGAACTTACCTCTCCTCTTGCCGACCTCCTGCTCCTCCGACTCCTCGACACACAAGACCTGACCAAGTACAAGGTTATGTACTTACCTCTCTGTCAGTCACACCTTGCCCCGCCTCCCCTGGACTTCTTTTGAAAATATGATCTCCAGATTCAAGAAGAGTTTCATTCCTGCTGTTATCAGACTCTTGTTGGTAAAGGATGATGCCCTAGTAAAGTTTAACTGTACCTTTCTGTACACCTGGCATTCTTTGAATAACTGTAACACTAAACCCCACCCTTCTGTTTTATTGCAGCATTACTTCTGTACTTATGTGTTGATTTGCCTCGATAGCAAGTAGAATAAAACTTTTCACTGTGTACATAAACCACAAAAAAGAGAATATAGCAGTTGGGACCAAGACCCAGGAATAGATCATTCAGAGGTCGTGGAATAGATTACAGAGTGGGGTGGAACAGCAAGGCAGAGATGGGTGCAATTGATTTGCAGGACAGAGGAAGTGATGTGTTCTTGGAAAGTCTGTGATCACTGGTTGGAGGTCCAATCCTTGGGATCCAATAGTTGCAGAGGCAGGAGTCTGATTTTGGCAATTGATGTTGATATTGTCTTTGAAGTGTCCAAACATGAAGCAGCAATAGAGTGGTTGGTTGGACCTTGGAAAACACTTCTACTCCCCCTCTCTTGGCCCATCACCCAAACCATACCTACCTCCCCTTAACTACTTGGTGACCTGAAGTCCAGGAAAGCCAACACTAGTCCAGGGATTTATTTATGTACCAATCATTTAATTGCATATTTTTCTGCAAAATTCTAAGTGGCATTGGGTCTTTAATTGGCAGCCCAGTTATTTACTTAAGTTCTTGAGGAATACAATTTGTACTGGTATATTCCTTTTTCTCTTTTTAGCATTGGGGACAAGCTTTGCATGTTTAGCTTTCAACAGATCTCATGTAAATTTGGAGGGATTGAAAAGACCTGTCTCTTTTTAGCTAATTATCTTTCAACTTCAAAGGAAAATTTACATGTTATTTAAAATTCTATCACTTGTTTTGAACATTTTGTTTGTAGTTCCAGGCAAGGGGCCCAGACAATCTTTCCAATGTTTTATTTATTGGAATGTTTTTTTCTCTCTTTTACCTCAATTTAAAAGCTAACTACAAAGAAAGGATTGGCCTTCACAGAGTGAAATAAAACCCAATCAGCCATCATCAAATGTCCTGCTTATTTCAGGGAAATTTGCTTCACATTTATACTTACTCTGTTTACTTTACAACCACCATTAAGAGACAGTGCAAATTAAGCTTTACCTAAGCTTTAAAAAGGTAGGCACCAATTCTTTAGTCAACCACTGCTCCACAGGTCATATTTAAGGGATAACTTTGTTTGTGGTACTGAATGTTTTTAATCCTGAATCATCCATCTCAGCATCATTGCATGTATTGTCAATCGGTTAAAAAAAAGTTTCATAACTGCAACCCATGGTTTCTTTTAGAAGAATGAATGCGTCAATAACTACAAAATCTCGTTGTCAATTTTTGTAAATACCAAAAAGTGTAAGTTGACTCCGAAGTACCAATTCTGCTAACTGTAAGAGCTAATTTCCAATCTCTATAAATTTGTAGAATTTCCCAGTTCTGACCTGAATGTTAACTTTGTTTCTCTGCCCACTGATGCTGCCTGTCCTGCTAAATTTTTCCAGGATTTTCCTTTTTTGTGTCAGATTTTCCAGCATCTGAGGATTTTTAAAATTTCCATTCGATACAAATCTTAACTTGGATTAAGACGATTTGTAGAAGAAAAACACACATCTTAGTTTAACTTTATATGTCACAATATACCTGATATAGTGGGAAGGGTTCTTCTGCGACTAGACTATAAGTTATCCCTAACATTCATACAATTGTGTAAAGAGTGCAATTTACAGAGTACAGGGTTACAATGAAAAGGAAGATTAATTAGTGCCAAGTAAGAGTAGCATGATAAAACTGTCATGAGGTCTATTAAGGAGCATGATGGCTGTGGGAAGAAACTGACTTTAAGTCTTTTGATGTGTGCTTTCAATGTTCAGATTTCGGTCAGAATATGTACGTTGTACCCTGATATTCTTTTTCCTGCAGGCCAGGCCCAGGCAGAATTTCAGAAGTGCAAAAAACCTGTACTCGAGAAAAGATACTGTTTCAAACTAATAAACCCTTATTGTACTAACAACGGAACAGCAATGGGAAATTAACCAGACAATGGTTTTTATTAAACTATTAATGACATTACATTTCTTACTTATCTCTAAACTTAACCCCACTATGTGCAAATGTAAATGTGTGTGTGTCTGTGTGTGTGTTAAAGTCCAAAACCATTACAGTTTAAACTTGATTCTGAAAAAGTCAAGTTTTAAAGTCCAGTTTTAAATCACAGTTCAGAAGTAATTATGAAGCACTTTTAAACATTTTATTTTCAGTTCTCTTTAAACTCACGAGTCGTTTGATGAGCTGTCTTCCAGAGAGATAGTCTTCAAACAGGAGTGACCATTTTCTGGACACAAATGAGAAGTGGTCTTACTTATTTAAAAGCCACTTATGTTGTATCTCCTTTGATAAAGATAATACATGTCCTGTCTTTCCAGGAGGTCAAGTTTGCTGTCTTCTTCCGTTTTCTTCCATGATGAGGCTGCACTCTTTATTTTCAAAAAAGGAGTCGGAAAGTGGTCTCCCTTTTGAAATCCACTTTTTATGTATTCACCTTTAATTAGGAGTTACACATAACAGCACCTATTCTGGTTACTGTAATTCAACCCTGTCTTTCACAAGGATCCGACTTCTGTGTGTCCCACAGGGTCTTAACTTCTCAACTGATTCAAAATGTCTGAATTTGTCAGTATATTTCTCAAAATCATATGGCATTACATCATCAATGAGACTATCTCAATTCTTGTAAACCATGTGACCATATACTTGAATTTTTAACAGTTTTAGTTTCATTTCTGCAAAATCTCTTGCCTTTTCCAAAACCACTCCAAATCCATAACAACCTCTGACTTCCAAGAGGGTTAAGTGGTTTGGTTGGTTCCAGAAAGTGTAATGATCCTGTTTTTGTTTGAAACAGATGGCTTCCTTCAGCAACTCTTATTGAGTACTTAGATACTTCAGTTTTTATTGAAGCAAAGATTCCTTTAGCTCTGTCTTTCTAGATGCTGCCTCCAACTGAACTCCTTCTCTGATTCCAATGTTATTTTGCAAATGTGCTATGACTGAGCCTATACCAGCCCTCAACTAAATTACTAAGAATACATATACAATATTTTAACTCTATAATTTACTTTACTAAGACAGTTTTTACTTGAAATATAGCTTAACATTAACCTAAATATTAATATTAGCACAGATCCATTACAATACAAATACATAAGGGAGAAATATAAACAAAGAAAGAAATATAAACAAACTGAAATGCAGCAAATAAATATTCAATAATAAACAAGTCTCTCATTGAGTTTCTTGTTTGAATCTGATGATGGAGAGGTAGCAACAGTTCCTGAACTTGGTGGTACAAGTCTTGTGGCAGCTATGCTTCTTTCCTGATGCCAGTAGTGAAAACAGAGCATGTCCTGGATGGTTCGGATCCTTCTTGATGCTGCTACTCTTTGACGGCAGAGTTCCATGTAGATTTTCTCGATGGTGGGGAGAGTATTGCCTGAAATGTACTGGGGTGTGTCCACTACATTATTGCAGGGCTTTCAACTCAGAGGTATTAGTGCCCCCATACCAGGCTATGATGTAGCCATTTGGCACACTTTCCATGCACATCTGTAGAATGAGGCTTTTGATGTCGTACCAAACCACCACAAACTCCTGAGAAAGAAGAAGCAATGATGTGCCTTTGACACATTGATTCCCACATGTGTGTTCAGGGTGTGTAAAGTAGCTTTCATTTTGTTGGTTGCCCTACCTAAGCAACAGGGGATGTGGATGGAGTCTGTGGAGAGGAGGGAAGTTTGTGTTATGTTATGAGCATTTATTACCTTCTATAGTTTCCGATCTTGAGCCAAGCAGCTTCCATACAACACAGTGTTGCATCCAACAAGTGTGCTTTCAGGAGTGTACCTGTAGAAGTTATGGAGGGACAAGGGAAACACACCAAATTAGTCTTCAGAGCATATAGAAGCATTAATGTGCTTTATAACCATATAAGAATTAGAGCACAGACCAGTTCAGCTCTTCTAGTCCATGCCAAACATCTTCCATACCTCTTTCATCCATATACCTATCCAACTTTTCCTTAAGTATTAAAATCAAACCCGCATCTACCACTTCAGCTGAAAGCTTATTCCACACTCCCACCACTCTCTGAGTGAAGAAATTCCCTTAAACTTTCCCTTAAACTTTTCCCCCTTCAATCTCAAACCATGTCTTCTTGTTTGAATCTCCCCCACTCTCAATGAAAAAAGCCTGTCCACATTTACTCTATCTATCCCCTTCATAATTTTAAATACCTCTATCAAATCATCCCTCAATCTTCTGCACTCCAAGTCCCAACCTGGTCAACCTTCCCCTGTAACTCAAACCCTGAAACACAGACAACATTCTTGTAAATCAATCTCCTCTGCACTCTCTCTATTCTGTGTATATCCTTCCTATAATTCGGTGACCAAAACTGCACACTGTATTCCAAATTTGGCCTCACCAATGCCTTAGACAACTTTAACATGACATCCCAACTCCTGTATTCAATACTCTGATTTATGAAGGTACATCTGTAGAATTGTTTTTGATGTCATACCAAACCTCCACAAACTCCTGAGAAAGAAGAAGCAATGATTCTCGTGTGTGTGTTCATGATGTGTCCCAGGTCTGATCACTGGAGTTATTTATTCCTAAGAATTTGAAACTATCTGATCTTTTGATTTCAGCACCATCAATCTGGACAGGGATGTGGACTCTGCTCCCTCTCATGGAATCAATGATCATCTCCTTTTTCTCTAAGTCGAAGTTCAGATTTATTGTCAGTGTTCATACATGACATCACATACAACCCTGAGGTCCCTTTTCCTGCAGGCCTGGCAGAATTTCTCCTATTGGCAGAAAAATCAGTTTAAAAAAAAAACACTCAGGAAAAGATGTGAATGAACAAAACAGAGAGAAGTAAACAAGAAGGAAGAGCCAAAAAAAAACTGCAATATTGAAAATAGACATTCAATAATAATGTTCAAAGTAAGAGTCTTTAAATAAGTCTCTGAGTCTGATGATGGAGGGGTAGCAACAGTTCCTGAACATGGCTCTATGAGTCTTGTGGCAACTATACCTCTTTTCCTGACGGCAGCTGTCAGAACAGAGCATGTCCTGGGTGGTGTCGATGTCCTTTATGGAGTGAATTCTGGTGCCTGTGATGTCACAGGCTGAGTTAACAATCCTCTTGTTCTGAGATTTGGTGCTTCCATACCAGACAGTGATGCAACCAGCCAGAATACTCTCCATAGTACACTTGTAGAAGTTTTCAAGAGTCTTCAGTGACGTACCAAACCTCCTCAAGCACCTCCCAAAATATAGCTGCTGGCGAGACTTCTTCAATGATTGCATCAATGTGGAGGCTTCAAGATAGATACTCGGAGATGTTGACACCCAAGAATTTGGGTTAAAGGGCCTGATGATGTTTTTATTTAAATCCTGTAACCACAGAGGTCTGTGCCCAAGATGGTGGTGCCTATGCTGGGCAATGGACCTCTGGGGGTGGAGGGGAAGGGTTGCATACCCCGAGTGAGCAATGACTGTCGCCGGGAAGTAGAAACGGGGAGAACACCCCTTGTTGAGAAGGAGAAGCATGGGAGATGATCATGGCAGTGGACCAGCAAATGGCTCAGCGGCTGCGGGCTGTTGGTGACTTGTGGTTGACCGACTCAACAAAGATGACATGTTGATAGAGAGTGGCTCCTGGAAACCAGGTATCAGAACCAGGATTCAAGTGAGTGCTGGGCTTAAGAAGGGTTTGTGAAGGTCCTTGGGCACTGAAGGCTTCCTGATTGCATCAGAGGTTTGGATCTGGAGCTTGGGTTGACGACGGTTTGAATTGGAGTATTTGTGGCTACAGAGGCTGCGAGAGCACTGGCGGTCCAAACATTAGAATGAAAACCCATCCTGATCTTTAATGTGAGTTTTATTTGTTTCATCAGATTCACACTAACTTCTAGATTGACTATCATTGGTGAAGTTTTAAAATGCTTCTTTGAATTGGTTAATCATATACAAACAATTGATACATTGCTAAAAATCTAACAAGTTATTTGAAATTCTTTATTCCAAATGGGAGTTCTGCTCTTGCCTTAACTACCTCATTCTCTCTCCCTCCCTCTCAGTCTCTCTCTTTATCTAATTTTTTCTCTCTCTACAATAAGTCAATGTCTGCTAATCGTCAAGATGTTCGGTTCCAACTGAACAACTCTGTGTTATTTTTTTTACCAAATATATTGAGAAAACAATGCAATATTTACTCTTTTTTATTATTAGCTCAGAAGAGTTTTAGCCAGTCTTACCATGTTCCATCAGGAAAAAAAAATGAATATCAATGCTGTCAATTTTACAGTTTCTATTTTTAACTTTCTTTTCGTGGGCTTCTTAATAAAGATTCAAGTAAATACGTAATTTTAATTATATCATGTGCAGTACATGATCTTATAATGAAAAGAATAGAAAGTACCAATTAGTCTTAGTGAAGATATTTCTAACATCTCAACATGTGAATGATCCCAGGAAGTAGTCTAATTGAAGAAAGCAAGTCGCTATGTTGAATGTAAAGATGTAAGACTCTATAAAAAAAAACAACATATTATGTGCATATTCAAGCAGAAGCTCTTAGCGCATGGTTTCACATTTCTGCCATTGCACGCTTAACCTCCAATGTAAAGTAATCTCAGAGGATGATGCATTAAAGATGCATGTATGTAATTACAGCCTGTGCTATTGAGATCTCTTTGATATCCCTGGGAAGCAGTGCTGACTGTCCAATTTAGGTGCTTGCTTGTTGCTTGCCTTCAAAGGCAAAGCTGCATTAAAGATGTGAAGAGCTTTTTAGATATGACACAATACATTAGTGCTTAATATTCTCCTATTGGTCATGGAGCAGAATAATGTATTGGGATTGATGAAGCTAATAATAAAAGTACACTGAAAACAACACTTGGTTTGATGCCATTGTTGATCAATTCAAATTCTCCTTCTGAATAAAGTATAGAACCATATATTATTATTTTCAAGACATATAAAAAGTGCAAACATCAAAATGAATTATTGTTTTTCTGTTTGATGTAGTGTTCATTATGAAAATGATCTTGGATTGCACTTTCAATCATAAAAGATGGCTTCGTTAACTTAGAGCACTTGCATTGAAAGCTGAAATAAATTGTGAGCTGAAACCATTAGGCAAAATATCAGAGAGCTGGTACGATGCACAATAGGGGCAGCACAGTTGGTGCAGAAATTAGCACAACTCCTTTACAGCGCCAGTGATCGGACCAGGGCTCGAATCCCGTGCTGTCTGTAAGGAGTTTGTACTTTCTCCCCAAGTCTGCGTGGCTTTTCTCTGGGGTCTCTGATTTCCTCCCGCCATTCGAAACATACTAGGGGTGTTGGTTAATTGGCTGTAAATTGGGTGGCACATAATCATGGGCCGAAATGGCCTGTAACCGTGCTGAATGTCTAAATTTTTTTTAAGTAAGAGTTAGCCCCTTGAAAAGAGGTGACAGAATTGGATTAGGAAGGAGACACATGTGACTGTAAATCTAGAACTAAAAGCAAACTGGTGGAGGAACTGAACAGATCATCAGTATCCATGGAGGAAAATGCTGAAACCCTGCTTCAGGGCTGAGAAAGGGAAAGAAAGGGCAATATTAAAGTGAAGAGGGAGAGGGGTCAGAGGTGGACTGATGAGGGGTGAAGGATGACGGACAGACAGAGTTAAGTGGGGGAATGTGAGAAGATAGAACAGGCATGAAAGATGGAAGGAGGAGAAAGGTGAAGATGAAGACAGCTGCGGAAGGAAGGAGACTGATGGAACCATACAAAGGTGAGATAGTGGTCACATAGAAGGGATACAGTGGGAGGGGTGAATTGGAGGTGGGCAGATGGAGAAGTTGGGGAAAAGGAAAGGAACCGAGATCTGGGAGGGGTTAGTAAATGAGAGGATGGTGGATGAGAAGGACCTGGATATGTGAGGCGCGCTGGACAAAGTGGTGACTCTGACTGCTTTACAGTAGACAAAAGTTAAAGAATTTCATGTATATTACATTCTAAATTTGATGTTACGTGACAATAATGGAACCTTTACCTTTTTGTTGGTGTGTGAGAGAATTTGGGTAGATGTGAGAGGTCCTGGGTGGGTGTGAGATGTCCTGGGTATGGATGAGAAGAGAGAAGGGGAGGAGGGGTGTGTTAATTGAATTTGATATTCAAGCCATTGGATTATACTCCACCCAGCTGAAATAAGAAGTCTGTGTCCCAATTTTACACCACCTGCTCCTCACCTGATTCTATCCTTCACTCATCCTTTACCCTTCCTTGATTCACCTTTCACCTATGTATCGCTTCCCCTGTCCTTTCAACCCTGAATCATTGCAGTAATTGCATATGTAAATATAATTTTAATTTTTTTCTGACAAGTACAATCAAAAGTTTCTTTCAGAAATTCAAACTGACAGGTGTTGAAATTCTTCAATGGGTTCTACCCATCTCCATATATTTACTGTGGGAGACCTTGGGGAAACCACAGAAATAAATGTTATATTGGTGTCAACCATTTCTGAAAGTTAAATTGATTTATTTCAACACCTCACAATGTGAATAACATTATCGGGGATTTGCCACTTGTCAGATGTTTTCAGCTTAAATATATAATGAAGTCTGCAGGTGAAATAAAAACAGGAGTGTGGTTGGCAGTGAGGAGGAAGGTTCTGGACTGCAGCATGGTGGAGACAGCATTAGGGAAGGTGGATCCAGGCAAGGATAAATGGGAGCATATTCAAAATCGTGAAAGAATAGTGGGACCTTGAAGCATGGTCGTACAAATCCCATAAAGAAGCAGAACCAATCTGTAAATTGGTTCAAAGGGCATCTGGGTTGCTTTGCTTTGTCAGCTAATCATAATAAGAGCACGGAGGTTATGCTAGAATTGTACACCACACTAGTAGGATCAAATTACAAATACAGTGTGAAGTTCTGAACCCAGGGAAGATGTTTAGGAAAAAATAAGCAAAAATTGGATAGGCTGGAATGTGTTTTTTTTTAAGAATAGAGCAGGCAATTGAAACATAAAATAATGAGGAGTAAATATAGAAAAAATAAGGAGCTATTTTCTGCACCAAAGAAGCCAAAAATACATGCATTGACAAGAAGTAATTGGTGAAAAGGTTAAAGGGAATGTGAGCAAAATATTTTTTCTCCCAGCGGGTGGAATACCTCTGAAACGTGCTGTCTAGAAGAATGATAGAAGTAGAAACCTTTATTCCTTTTCTTAAATGTCTGAGTGTGTACTTAGAAAAGACACTCAGTCCCACATAATAAAGTAAACTAAATCTCTTCTGCCTACACATGATCCATATTTCTCGACTATCTGAATATTCATGCATTTCTCTTAAAGCCTATTAAATGCTACTGTTATAATCTCCTTTCACCACTGCTCCTGGCATCCTCTTCCCTGTAGTTACCACTCTGTGTGTTTTTTATATATATACAAAAATTTTGACCATCTTGTCTTGGCCTCTGACGATTTTACAAACTTCTCTCAGGTCTCTCTCACCACAGAGAAGGAAACCCAAGTCTGTCCAGTCTCTCTTGATAGCTCATCCTCTCTAATCCAGGCAGCATCCTGATGAATCAATTCCAAGCCTCCACATCCTTCCTGTAAAGATGTACACAACTCTCCAAGTTCAGCCCAACCAAAATTTTATATAAGTACAGCATGACTTCCTTACTCTTATCTCAATGCCCCAACCACTGTCGTGTGCCTTCTTTACCACTCTACCTAATTGTGTGGATACTTTGAGGGAGCTCATGGACTGTAACTTCAGATCCCTCTGCACATTAATACTGTTAATGGTTCTGACCTGAACTATATATTTTCCCCTTCCTCACACTTACTGGATCTCATACACGGTAATGAACCTAGTCAGGAGACAGACCTGTCGGTGGGGGAGCATTTTGGTGACAGTGGCCACAGCTCCCTAACCTTTAACATAGATACAAACAAGGTTAGGATAGACAAAATGGCAAAGTGTTTAATTGGGGAAGGACTAACTCTGATGGGATTAGGCAGGAACTGGGAGAGTAAATTGGGAACTGATGTTCTCAGGGAAAAGCACAAGTAAGGTGGAGGATGTTTAGGGGCCACTTGCGTGGGGTTCTGGATAGGTTTATCCCACTGAGGCAGGGAAAAGATGGTAGGATAAGGGAAAAGTGGTTGACAAAAGAGGTGAGACAGCTAGTGAAGAAGGAGGAAACATGCAGAAGGTTTGGGAAGCAAAGGACAGAAAGGGCTCATGAGAATTATATGGTGGCCAGGAAGGACCAAGAAGGGGGCATGAGAATGGCTTGGCAAATCAGATTAAGGTAAACCCTAAAGTGTTCTATGCATACATGAAAAACAGGATGACAAAAGTGAAGGTAGGGCCACTAAGGTTAAAGGAAGAAATGTGCCTAGAGGCAGTGGGGGGAGGGGAGGTCTTAAATTAATATTTTGCTTCATTGTTCACCAGTGAGAGGTCAGAATGGAACAAGCTTGTGTGCTGGAGCATGTTGAGGTCAAGAAAGAGGAAATGCTGGATCATTTTAAAAACATTAGTATTAATAAGTTACTGAGACTGGATGATTTATATCCCAGGTTACTATAGGAAGTGAGGGAAAAGATAGCTGAGGCTTCAGCAATGAAGGGAAGGTACTAAAGGATTGGAGAATGGCAAATGTCATCCCTTTGTTTAAAAAGGTTAGAAGGAGAATCCTGGGAAGTATAGACTCTGATCCTTGCATCAGTGATGGGCAAACTATTGGCAATGATTCTTAGGAACAGGATTTACAACCATTTAAAGAACATAGGCTTCTGAGAGATAGTCAACATGGGTTTGTGAGGGGCACACAAGTCTCATGAGCCGAATTGAGTTTTTTGTGGAAGTTACAAAAGAAATTGATGGTGGTAGATGTGGTGTATATGGATTTTAGAAAGGCATTTGACAAAGTCCCCCATGGTAGACACATTCAGAAAGTCATAGGATCCATGGAACCTTGGCTATGATCAGAGACCACAGGAGTTCCACAGGGATCTGTTCTGAGATCCCTCCTCTTTGTGATTTTTTTATAAATGACCTGGACCAAGAAATTGAGGGATGGGCCAGTAAGTTTGCAAATGACTTGAAGGTTGGAGGTGTTCTGAATAGTGTTGAAGGTTGTGTTAGGTTACCACAAGATATTGAAAGAATGCAGAGTTGGGCAATATATCCCATCATTTCGTGGAGACTTATCCATCTTAAAGCTCTTTAAGAAGCCCAGCACCAACCACCATCTTTTTGATCCCTAAATGTTCTCACCATACTCTGTGTCCTTTTCCTTGGTGAACCAAGGTAAAATACTCATCTAATACCTTGCCCACGTCCTCTGACTCTAAGCATACAGTAAATTCCCTTTGTCATTGAATGGCCCTGTCCTCTGCCGAATTATCTCATTTTTAATGTAAGCACAAAATGCCTTCAGACTCCCTTTAATAGCCACAACCTACGGAAGGTCAGAAAGATGGGATTAGATTGTGTTGCTCTTTTTCGACTGGCTCAGAGATAATGGGCCAAATAGCCTTTTTTTTTAAATCATATGATCGTGCTCCCTTAGAATGTAGCATATCTATGGAAAATTGCGGATTTTCAATGGGTAAATGTGAAACCCACTAGTTCAGTATAGTGACTTTGAACCTCAAAGAAACATGATTAGCTCTTTATCAAGATTCAGTATCCAGTATTTAGTTTTGATAAATATTAAAGGTGGCCTTTCATTTTCCCAAGCTATAGTGCCCAAAGGTCTCCAATAGGATGAACCCACATGCTATATTAACAAAAGGGTTACTGCAGTCCCTCTTCCTGTGACATGAAGAAAGACTTGGTGGCTTCTGAATTCAGGAAACATTTCTGAATGCAGAAAAACCAACATTTCAGAAATGATCAGAAAACTGCACAACATGCTCATGCCAGGCAGAACCCAGTATTTTTTTAACATTTGTTCATGGAATGTAGACATTATTGGTAAACAAGAATGTCCACTCCAATATATCCATGGAAATCAACCACAATGTGAAATAAAATTCATGAAATAATACAAGCTGTATCTGCAGGAAAAAAGAAATGAATTTATTGGGAAAATTATTGGAGAGATCTGGAGATTAAGGTCCATTCATCCTTCAAAGTGGCCTCATAAGTTGATAGGGTGGTAAAGAAGGCCATTGGTTTGTTTGCCTTCATTGAGTATAAAACTAAGCAAATCATATTATAGTGTGACGGATTATGTTGTTTTTGTATTTTGTTATTGTATTGTATGATTTTGGGAGATAAATTGGGGCAAGTTTTTTTTAGTGTAGGTCACATACAAACATTTTAAAACAGATCTTATTTAAAATAGTGGAGTTCTGCGCATGCTAGACAGGCCGGCACCAAGAGCCTTTGCAAAAGCTTTGGAAAGTGCCCAAGAGATGTCACTAATGGATTGTTGTTTACAAAAAGGCAACAGATGAAGGAACTCATCAGAATCACAGGCTTTCTGAAGTGAAACTTGCTGTTCTAAGAGGGTCATGTGGTTTTGCAAGCAGAGAGAGGGAGAGAGAATTCAGTTCTGCAGTTTTATAGTCAGCAGCAGCAGCTGGGACTGGAACAGGACAAGCTGGAAAGCTTGTGGAAAAACCCCATTTGGAAGATGGGTTGTGAGTGCTTAGTTCAGCCTAGTCAAAGCCCTTGTGGTTCATACAAGAGGAGAGGACTGGCTGCCGAATGTTTCATTTGAAAGAAGAGAAACAGAAAGGAACTTGGTCATGTCCTGAAAGAAAGAGGTTATCATCTGTAAAACCCTGATGGGGCAAGTTTCTTCGGCAAGATACTGAAGTGGCTGATTAAAAGGAATCAGTTGTGGGTGTCCAGCGAACAACAAATCTCTCTGAAAACCTACAAGAACCTTCTTGAGTGGTAACCATTTACCTTTCAAGCATCAAAGCCTGTTGAAATTCATAAATGTTAAATTCTGTGCACAGTATAAGAATTTCCTGCAACCAGTAAACTTGGAGGAATGAGAAGTGAGATTGGTCTGTGAATCACTTTTCTGAACTTACACACACATTACATACATGTGCGCTTAGAATTAGAAGGGGGTTAAGTTAGGTTAGTTAAGTCAATAGAGATTAGTTAAAGTTTGGTTCTATTTTCATGTTTAAAGATAATTAAAAGCAACTTTTGTTGAAATAACCATTTGTCTTGGTGAATTTCTAATGCTGCTGGGTTTTGGGGTCCTCTAGGCTTGTAACAATAGCTATCTGAAACTTGGCTTAGGTCACACTTGGAGTGTTGCGTGCAATTCTGGTTGTCCCATTACAGGAAAAATAGCTTTGGAAATGGTACAGATTTACCAGGATGTTGCCTGGGTTATAGCATATGAGCTATCAGGAGGTTGGACAAACTCTGGAATATCAAAAGCTGGGAAGCTATGATAGAAATTTATAAAATTATGAGAGGCATTCATAGTGTAGCTATTCAGAATCTTTTTTTATCCCTTCAAAATAAAAATGTCACATCCGAGAGAACATGTGTTTAAGGTGAAAAGGGGGAAATTTAAGCAAGATGTGAGAGTAGGATTTTTTTTTGGACCGGAAGTGGTAGGTACCTGGAAGGGGCCCCAGGAGTAATGGTGGAAGGAGATACAATAGAAACTTTTTTATGAAAATTTTTGTTTTTCAAAACAAGCATGGTGTCACTTTTGAAAACAGCCATTTTTAACATATTTACACATTCTTTTTGTACAAATCGCTTCTGCGATACAAGTACAATATCAATTTACTTGTAGTTCCACTCCCTCCCCCAACAGCAAAAGAAAAAGAACACAAAACAACTAAAAGATAGAAAATAGTAAAGAAAAGAGAAATTCAGCGGACTGCAAACCTTTCTAATCTAATTCTACTCTTTGAGATATTTCACTGCTGTTTTCTTTGTATATTTTGTCCAATTTTTAAATCTGTGAGCTGTTTTTATAACTGGGCACCAAAATCCTCGAGAAAAGGTTGCCATATTTTGGAAAAAGTGTCGTATATATTTCATAAATTGTATGTTATCTTCTCTATGGGCACGCAGTTGTGCATCTCCATGGACCATCGAGTGATGAGCGGGGGGGTGGAGGGTGGGGGGTGAGAGTTGGACTTCCAGGTGATTGCAATGCATTTTTTTGTTACTGACAAGGCAATATCTACAAACTTAATTTGGAATTTTGTTAAATTTCTGCCCATGTCCAGCAGGAAGTCTACTCTCGTGATTCTAGTTAATATACAGGTACACGATCCTTTACCGGAACCCTTGGGGGACAGAGTGCTCCAAATTTCGTATTTTTCCGGATTTCGGATAGCCCACCCAAATTGTGCTGCTGTATCCACCCCCACCCCCTTCCAGTTGCCCGGCCATCTCCTCCGACCGCGGTCCCTCGGTCGCCTGGACATCTCCCCCAACCGCGGACCCTCGGTCGCCCGACGGCCTCCCCCAACTGTGATCCCTCGGTCACCCGGCTGCCTCCCCTAACCACGGTCCCTCACCCGCCTCCCCCGACCACTGGTCCCTCGGCCGCCTCCCCCGACCATTGGTCTCTCGGCCACCTCCCCCGACCGCGGTCCCTCAGCCGCCCGGCTGCCTCCCCCGACAGCAGTCCCTCTGCTGCCTCCCCGACCGTCGGTCCCTCTGCCGTCTCCCCCGACCGCTAGTCCCCACTTGCCGGATTTTGGGGCTTTCCAGATTTTAGATGTCCGGATAAAGGATCGTGTACCTCTATTAGATAATTCAAGCGCAGGTACAATGAAACTTTTGAGACGCTGCTAGATAGATATATGAATAGAATATATCTTGCAAGCCACAGAGTCTTAAGTTAACTTGAACATCATATTCAGTGGAGACATCGTGGACTAAACTGCTTGTTCCAGTGTTGTGCTGTTCTATGTTTGATGTAAAATGAGGCAAATTATTTGCAGTTAAGAAAAATAAGTGCAACACTTCTTTAATGGCAGTTATACTTCTGCTGTGAAACAATCAGAATAAATATTAGCATAGAGAAGGAGAGACACAAATATTGGTCTCCTTTTGTTATTTTAATTTTAAATGACCTTGACATACAACACGGTAACAGGCCCTTTCAGCCCACAAGCCCATGCTGCCCAAATATACGCAATTACCCTCCAGTCCCCGTGCATTTTGAAGGGTGGAAGGAAACTGGAGCACCCAGAGGAAGCTGATGCAGACACTGGGAGAATGTACAAGCACCTTACAGTGCCGGATTCGAACCCAGGCCACTGGCGCTGTAACAGTGTTGTGCTAACTGTGCTACCCTTCAATCAGTCACATCACATCAGTCCTTGTGATTGTGAGAACGTGAAGCTTGAAATGGAATAGGAAATATTTGCAATGCATTTCATCAAATAGACAGGGAAGAATTTGACAGGAGAAAGAAAATTCTATCCAAGTTCAAGATTATTTATCATCCGATTGTACCAGTATTTTCTTTGGCTTGGCTTCGCGGACGAAGATTTATGGAGGGGTATGTCCACGTCTGCTGCAGGCTCGTTGGTGACTGACAAGTCCGATGCGAGACAGGCAGGCACGGTTGCAGCGGTTGCAAGGGAAAATTGGTTGGTTGGGGTTGGGTGTTGGGTTTTTCCTCCTTTGTCTTTTGTCAGTGAGGTGGGCTCTGCGGTCTTCTTCAAAGGAGGTTGCTGCCCGCTGAACTGTGAGGCGCCAAGATGCACGATGGAGGCGATATCAGCCCACTGGCAGTTGTCAATGTGGCAGGCACCAAGAGATTTCTTTAAGCAGTCCTTGTACCTCTTCTTTGGTGCACCTCTGTCTCGGTGGCCAGTGGAGAGCTCACCATAGAACACGATCTTGGGAAGGCGATGGTCCTCCATTCTGGAGACGTAACCCACCCAGCGCAGTTGGGTCTTCAGCAGCATGGATTCGATGCCTGGGGATTCTGCCAGCTCGAGTACTTCGATGTTGGTGATTAAGTCATTCCAATGAATGTTGAGGATGGAGCGGAGACTGCGCTGATGGAAGCATTCTAGGAGCCGTAGGTGATGCCGGTAGAGGACCCATGATTCGGAGCCGAACAAGAGTGTGGGTATGACAACGGCTCTGTACACGCTGATCTTTGTGTGTTTCTTCAGGTGGTTGTTTTTCCAGACTCTTTTGTGTAGTCTTCCAAAGGCGCTATTTGCTTTGGCGAGTCTGTTGTCTATCTCTTTGTCGATCCTTGCATCCGATGTAATGGTGCAGCCGAGGAAGGTAAACTGGTTGACCGTTTTGAGTTCAGTGTGCCCGATGGAGATGTGGGGGGGCTGGTGGTCATGGTGGGGAGCTGGCTGATGGAGGACCTCAGTTTTCTTCAGGCTGACTTCCAGGCCAAACATTTTGGCAGTTTCCGCAAAACAGGACGTCATGCGCTGGAGAGCTGGCTCTGAATGGGCAACTAAAGCGGCATCATCTGCAAAGAGTAGTTCACAGACAAGTTGCTCTTGTGTCTTGGTGAGAGCTTGCAGGCGCCTCAGATTGAAGAGACTGCCATCCGTGCGGTACCGGATGTAAACAGCGTCTTCATTGTTGAGGTCTTTCATGGCTTGGTTCGCCTTTAATGTCTCATAAAAACCCCTGAAGACGTCAATGTCGGCGCTAAGCTGGGTTTGTTTGGCGAGGCTAGTCCACCACTCATTTTGGATCTCCCCGGAGTTTTCGCTGAAGGTGGCTGCATGCGAGACGGAAGGCTCGATTTTTCTCTGGCCAGGAAGACTTTGCAAGGTGAGCCTGGTGGGCTGATCACTTCTTTGCCAGCAGCTCCTGGATTTCCTGGTTGTTTTCGTCAAACCAGTCCTTGCTTTTCCTGGAAGAGAAGCCCAGTACCTCTTCAGTGGATTGCAGTATGGCCGTTTTCAGCTGATCCCAGAGGGTTTCAGGAGACGTGTCCGTGAGGCAGTTTGCATCCTCGAGCTTTGCTTGGAGGTTTGCCTGGAAGTTTCCTCTCAGTACATCTGAATGCAAGTTTCCAACATTGAACCTCTTTCTGGGGGCTCCACTGTTCTTGAACAGTGTTCTTGACTTCCTTCTTGAAATAACTATGGTGAACAGGTGGGAATCGACTGTCAAGTGAGGCTACCCTTATCTCGTTTTTTTCCTCCTGATTGCAGGCTTTGTGGCTTCTGCCAGGCATTCTTTTGTTTGTTGTAGCTCAGAACAAAAGAGAACAGGGCTTAAGCATGTGTTTCATACACCTATTTTCAGTGTCGTGTAAATCTTTATTTTCTCTTGAGTACCAGTAACAACCCAAAGAAATAGCGTTCTTCAGTCCACAGTGCAAAATAGTATAACACACATACAGGCAAGTGCAGTACATGTATGCATATATTTAAAATAAATGTCATTAATAAATAGTGGAGTCTCTGAGGGTAGTTTTAGCTGCTCATCATTCATTCAGCTGTCTCGCTGCCCATGGGAAGAAGCTGTTCCTAAGCTTTTTATACATGTAAAAAGTATGTGGTAAAACTCCTTCATTTCTTTCTACAGAATTTCTGTACCATTAAAATTTTAAAAGTAAGTAAATGACTAAGTGTGACTTCCTTCTGGAAATAACTGTGGTGAAGAGGTGGGAATCAACTGTCAAGTGAGGCTACCCTTATCTCGTTTTTTTTCCTCCTGATTGCAGGCTTTGTGGCTTCTGCCAGGCATTCTTTTGTTTGTTGTAGCTCAGAACAAAAGAGAACAGGGCTTAAGCATGTGTTTCATACACCTATATTCAATGTCGTGTAAATCTTTATTTTCTCTTGAGTACCAATAAGCCTGAACCAGTGGAGGTATCTTGTTCAAGAACTAATCCAAGCCAAATCAAATCACTTAGGACTTGATGTTTATCCTTTTTAGGATATCTACTGTTTAAAATTGTGAATTGATCTGAAAAGATTTTTCAATCAATCAAACCATTCCTGAAATCCTTTAAACGACTCGTGTTAGCAGTTGGTTGCTGTGTAAGCACCAGTTAAAAATTTATCATAGCAATTCTCAATCATTAAAATTTATGAGTCTTTCTAATAGCTCCATCTGAACCCCACTAACCTACTGTTCGATTTTCCATCAGAGAAATCCTGTTAAAACTTCCATCAATACTTGTTGTGCTAAATGTTTGATCTTAAAAAGATACTTTAACATATTAGTAATTACATTAAAATAGACTAATACACCAGTCTCATAAAACATTCTTAAACTTCCTAGGATTCATTTTTAATGTTACTTTGTACGTCTAAGTATAGTTGCAGTGGAACCAATTTCTAAGAGTTGACCATTCATAAATAAAATTCGATAAACTTATTGAAATGAACTAAGGTATGTTTTTTTATTTGCATTAAAATGCAGAAGTTATTTGTCTTTTTGATCAGTGTCTTGATGTAAAAATATTGTGTCATATTAAGTTCTTCATAAAACAATTGATGGAAAAAAAGTCATCATTTAGTTTGTAGGCTGTTACGTCAAATAGTTAACTGACTAAAATAATCTCAGAAGTGTTATGCCATGGAATGGGTCCGATGATGATGTAATCACGAACGCAGTTCCAAGTAGCTTATATTGAAGCTGTGGCTGTAAATTATTTTCCTCAGTGATTCAGAAGAGAGTTTAAAATCCACTGTTTTTAAATGTACTGGCCCAAAGGTTTGTGCAAGAGTTAATGATTCAGACCAAATGATCGATTTGGACAAGTCACTTGGATAGGTGGAGGGAAGTGGGAAATCCTATTTAATGTGAATCAAAGTTGTGTGACACCCTTGGGGTTAAAGAAAACGCCAGGGAAGCTTACATCATTCAGAAACCCCTATTAAAGGCCGCAAATCAAGGTGAAGTCATGAGAATAATGCATTTTAAGAAAAAATATATTAACCATAAAAGCTGATTAGGAATTTAAAAATTTGAAATTAAGCTAGCAAGAAATCACTTGAATTTATAAATCACCTTTCATGATCACATGGCATCCCATGTGACAACCAAATAAGTACTTTTGAAGTGAGGTCAATATTGTAATGTAGGAGAAATTTAATACAGCCACTCTGTGCAAGCAGCATCTCACAAAAGGCTGTGAAATAAATCACCATTTCATCTGGTTTCATTGTTGGTTGTGAGTACTCATTTTACAAATACTACTAAAATCTTGAGTCCATTTGCAAGGCGAAGCAGGGTTGGTATTGTCTAGAAGATAAGCTTCTTCTCCCAGTTCTAGTTTCTGAGGCTGAGCTGAGCAGAACTTTCAGGAGGATGAATCCTGAAAGCATCTACCCTACTCAATGTATCTGGCCCAGTCCTTAAAACCTGTGCAAACCAACTGGCTGGAGTTTTCCTGACAGTTTCAACCTCTTGATATAAAGTTCAGAGGTCCCCACCTGCTTCAAAAGGACATCCATTATTTCTGTTCCCAAGAAAAACCAGGTGAACTGCCCCAATGGCCATCAGCCATTGACATCTTTTATGATAAAGTAGTTGATAAAGATTGATTATGGAGCAGATCAGGAAGGAACTGGACCCAATTCCATTTGTCTATTGTTACCACAGTCTCTGACACTCCACTCTAGACCACTGGAACACAAGAAAGCCAATATCAGGCAGCTGTTCATTGACTACAGCTCTTACAACATCAATCCTGCAAAACCTATGATTAGACTTAAGGGATCTGGGACTCTGTTTATCCCTCTGCAACTAGATCCCTGACTTCCTCATCAGCAGACCCCAATCAATGTGGATCGCTAGCATTCCTCCTCTCCAATGACCATCATCAACAGGGACACCCTAAGGCTGGGTGCTAAGTCCCCTACTCTATTCCCTGTATACTCTTGACTGTGCATCCAAGTTTGGCTCCAACGCAATCTACAAATTCGCTGATGATACCACTGTTGTTGGCCATTGTAATGAGAGTGTTAAAAACACATCTTGTACACATCTAGTTTTGGAGAAATGGCAGATCACACAAGATCCAAAGGAAATAAAGGATAACAAATGTCTTGGGCCTGAGCCCTTCCTCAAGTTATGGGCAAAAGACAGGAAGGAGGCTGAATAAAAAGGGGGAGGGGAGGAAGGGGCAAGGAGAGGAGCACAGTCTAACAGATCATAGGGGGATACAGGTGGGAGGATAAGAGAGAAAAAAGCTGAGGTGATGGAGGTTGAGGATAACTCTGAATGAAGGGGAAGGGAATGGAGTGAGGAGATTGAGGGAAAGGGAGGGACTTGGGAAAGGGGATTAATGGAAATTGGAGAAGTTACTGTTAATGTCCTCTGGTTGGAGAGTGCCCAATTTGTGGGTAGCCTCAGTTAGCCAGTGCATGAGGCCATGGACAGTGGACAGGCATGACAGTATGAGAATGATGTGTGAAATTAAAATGATTAGCCACTGGGAGGTCCTTGCTATTGCAGTGGACAGAGCAAAGCTCCTCAATGGAACAATCTCCCACTCTGTGTCCAGTCTCTCTGATGTTGAGTAGGCCACATTGGGAGCACCAGGTGCAGTGGATGACCCCTGCTTGGATCGAATTGGATCAGGGGATCAACACCTTGTTTTCCGTGTGGGCAATCTCCATCAGTCAGCATTAATATTGACCTCCACTTTCTGTTAAACTCTTCCCCAGGAGGTCGATGTTTATGTTGTTTGATTAGAGTGTGCCCAAGCGGAATATAAGGAGTTATCCAGAAAGTACTCAGCAAATCAACAGGATGCAGAAAAAAGTTCACCAGGAGGTTGCCCAGATTTGAGAGTATTAGCTAAGATGAGGATTTGGACAGATCTGGATCATTTACTCTGGAGCCTCAGAGGCTGTGGAGAAACCTGATGGAAGTGCATAAAATTATGAGAGCTACAAATAGAATAGTGGAGGACTTAGGTTTAAGGTGACAGGTGGAAAGTTGAAAGGAGATTTACGAGCCAGGTTTTTTTTAATATGCAATATTTTAGTACCTGGAATGTTCTGTGAGGGGAGGTGATAGAAGCAAATACATGAGAGTAACATCTCATAGGTGCATGGCAGGCAGGGAATAGAAAGATCAGGATCATGTGAAGATGGTTGGGATTAGAGTTGATTGACATCGTACTGGGCACAGGAACAATTGCTAAGGGACTTATCCCATGCTGTTCTGTTCTATGTTCTACCCAGCAGTCTCTGCAGAGAGAAAAACTAGGTTAAATTTTAAGGTTACTAACTCTTATCAGGTAGACCTAGGAAAGATTACCTATCTGAAATGTGACGATAGCTGATCTGAACATCTCCATTATTTTCCTGTTGTATCACATTTTCTAGCTTTCTCAATATTCTTTGTAAGAAATGAGAGCGGGCACGGTTTGCTTTTGAGATGCATAGGATCATTAAGCCAAGCCATGGGGCAAAGGCCATTCAAAACAGGCAACTTAAATTCCAATAAGCTTTTTCTTTTTGCTGAGTGTTTTGAACAAATTGGTGAAATGTATTGGTGGATGAGGAGTGACATTTCCAGTTGTGGAAGGTAAATTACTGGCTAATTACAAATATAGAGACACACACAGGAGACTGCAGATCTGGGAATCTGAAGAATTGGGAACCATTTTGCAGAGCATTTATGCTCTGTCCTTGATGGCCATCTTGAGCCCAGCTTGCATGCCATTTCAACTCCCATTCCCACAGCGACCTGACTTACCTGGACTTTCTCATTGCCAGAGTGAACTAGAGGAACCACACCTCATATTCCACTTGGGCAGTCTGCAGTCTAGTGGTAATGTGACGGGCCCAGACGAACCCAAAACCCAGCAGCAATAGAAATTCACCAAGGCAAATGACATAAAAACAGGATTAAACTTTAACTCATTACTATTAACTTAACCCCCTTCTAAGTGCAAGTGTATGTAATGTGTGTATAAGTTCAGAAAAGTTATTTGATTCACAGTCCAACTCACTCCTCCAAGTTCATCAATGTCAAGCAATTCTTGTACTGTGCACAGAATTTAACATTTATGAATCTTCACCAGAATTTGGTGCTTGAAAAGTAAATGGTTACCGCTCAGGGAGTTTCTTGTCAGTTTTCAGACACCCACAACTGATTCCTTCTGATCAGCCACTTCAGTGTCATGCCGAAGAAACTTGCCCCATCAGTGTTTTCCAGATGATAACCTCTTTCTTTCAGGTCACCACAGAGTTCCTTTTCTGTTTTCCCTATCTTAGGCAAAACACTACAGAGCCAGCCATCTCCTTTTGTATGGACCAGAAGGGCTTTGAACAGGTTAAAGTCAGAACTCCCAACCCATCTTCAAAATGGGGTTTCAAACAAGCTTCCAAAAGCCACTGCAGGAAACCAGCAGTCTCTTTCTCTTAAAGAAAAAAAAATGTTTGACTCTCTCTGCTTGCAAAACCACATGACCTTCTTAGAACAGCAAACTGCAACCAGATAGACTGTGGCACCGGACCCAGTCTTCTGAGCCTGTTCATCTGTTGCTTTCCAAAACAGTAATCCATTACTCCACAGCATGTCCAATTAACATCTACTTGTGAAGTCTCTATAGGCATACCTCAAAGTCTTTGTGAAGGCACCCGGAGCCTCGACTGTCTGGCTTGAGCCAAGTTCTTGTATTTTAAATGAGATCTGTTTTGAAGTGTTTGTATCTGTGTGTGACCTAACTAAAAACCCCACAATCTATCTCCTCCAAAAACACATCTATACATGATATAAAATATAACATAATCTGTCACAGTAGAAAAATAAAAATTTCCAATTTCTGGTGACATGCTACCTGTCTTCTTCTGAATTATTGTGATTCTTCCCTCTTTCCCTTCCCTATTTTGTCCCCTTTTCCATCCACCCTCACCTCCCATCCCTCTTCCATTCTCCCTTCCTGCTTTAGTTCATCCCCTTCCATCCTAATTTCCCCTTTGGATTCTTTCCATCTCCCTCCCTCCTCCTCTCCTTCTCTTCAATTTCATCTGGCCTCTCATTTTACCACTATTATCACTACCTCATATCAGATTTCAGTACTGGCAATCTCTTTCTCTACCTATGATCCACCCACCCTGTGCGACTCATCTTCCTCCACCCTCACTGCTTTGCTTTTCATGCTTTACACTCCCTCTGTCTGGCATCTGCTTCTCTCCCTCATCCTGCAACTCTCCTTAGTCCACCAATCCCCCATTCACCCCAATCCCTCCCACCCTCGCCCTATACCAGCTCTCTCTCCTCCACTCTGAGTCCCTATGAGGGGTTCTGGCCTACATCCTTGGCAATTGTTTTTCTCCCACTGATGTTGCTTGACCCACTGAATTCCTCCAGCAGACTATGTTTGGCCAATTACAAGTTCGATGATTTTTGGCTCCCACCATCTTCTGAAGGCTTGTTTGCCTCAGAAGGGCCCCGAATGTATTCTTGAATTCCTTCCAGGTTTTGTCTGACAGATGTAGCCTTTGCTCACATAGAAACAGTCAGGATTCTCGGTTAAGGGATCATATATTCAAGGCCCACTTCAAATACTGGAATGAGTACAAACACCTGGTCTAACACTATTTATTTATTCAAACGCAGCAAATGGATGATGCTGGCATTTATTGTACCAGTTTAATTGCCCATGAACTGAAGAGGCAGTTATCCAACCACATTGGTGAGTGTGGAGTAGGGATGGAATTCCAGGTAACGCAACAGTTCCTTTTGTGACAGATGTCAGTGAACCAGATGGGTTTTTACCACAATGCAGTAGCTTCCTGACTATCATTATTGAGACTGATTTTCTTTTAAAATTGATTGACTCAGTTATTGATAACCTGAATTTAATTTCCCCAGCTGCCCTGCTGGCATTCAAACTCATGGTCTAGAAGTTTGGCTGCTTGTCCCAAAACCTGACCATTATATTCTCTGAGGAGCAGTTTTTAAAAAATCCTGCAACATCAGAAGCACGACCTTTTACATGAGGCTTCAAATCAATCCCCTGTTTATCAGAATCAGGAATTATTGTCATGAACAAGTAATGAAATTGGCTGTTTTAGACCATTATGATGAGAAAATTTAAAATATTATCTCCAGTGTCCTAGTTAACTGTTATACCTTCACCAACACCGAAAAGGCATTATCTGGTCATTACTTCAGTTCCATTTATGGGAAGATTTGCCAATTGACTACAACTTCTCTAACAATGCAACATTGCATGCGTCAGAAGTTCTTCATTTATGTATTTTACATAGGGATATTTTTTTTCCAAACGCGTGCTGTCTAAAAAGCACGGGGACCAGAATAGGGGTCCCATTCCAGTCCTGTCTTTTTTTTCGCCAAGGCACTGGTAATTTTTGCGAACCACTGCACTGCAGGCATTCCAGGACCAACTTGGGTCATGATGTGTATTGTGTACTATAACTTTCTTAGTATATTATGTACCATCATTTTTTTAGTGCTGCCTGCTCTCTCCCGCAGCCCGTTGTCCCACTCTGTCCTGGTGGTTCGCTGACGGATTTCTGTTGCTGTGGGCGGTTAAGACTAACCCTAACACTAAGCATAACCCTAACCCAACCCTACCCTGAAATCCCTCACCTAATCCCAACTGTAACCCTATCCCAAATCCCACACTTAAACCTAAGGTGTGAATATAAAGTCACCCACTATCCAGACAATAAGTTACTTAACCCAGGACATAACAAAATGCACAAGTACCGGAAAGGAAATAAGGCACTTATCCCACTAAGAGCTAAAACAGGCACAGGGTAATGAAAGTATGGGCCAACCAAAAGTGGCAGTTTATAGTGACACAGAACCTCTGAGAGAGGAATCCAGTGAACATAAGAGGGATGATCATTTTGTTGCCCACATGTTGACAAACTAACCTGAACCCTAACCCTATCCCTAGATTTGAACCTAGATCTGCCAGATTGTGAGCAAGCTGGTCTGTGGGTTTGTCCTCAGTTTGAACAGCCTGAAGCCGACTGCCCCACTCCCCCACTGACAGCCTGCCACCAGCCTCCAACAATAGGGAGTGATGATTAGTCAAGGATTATTTAAGGTGTTATGTGAATGGAAAGAAAAAGTTCTTTTGATCAATATTTGCAGCAGATTTTCCCACACTCTTTTATAAATTGTGTATATATATTTTTATTAAATTGTGCGTGTATTTTCCCATATTCCTTTATACATAGTGCACACATGTCTTATTAAATTGTATGCATATTTTCCCTCACCCTTTCATAAATTGTGCACATGTGTGCTTTATTCCTGCTATGATTTTCCCACACTCTTCTATTAATGGTTGTGTGTTAATAAAAGTAACGTTTGATAACAAATCCTTATGTCCAGGCTCATCTCACACAGACCTGACACTTACTCGATACAACAATGACCAGTGTGGGGACCGACAGCGTTACTGTTGGCCTTACTCACCATTATCACCCTAATTTCAATCTGGCATATAAAACCAGGGAAATATATTTGAGCCATTTTTTGGGAAAAACAAGCAAGTCTAACATGCTGTCAAATGTTGTCTGTTATACGTGACATTAGAGGCAGACGCCGACACTGTTGAGTTACACATCCCACCCCTTTTGTTCTCAGAATGCTGTATAAAAAGGTGGACTAATATGGAAAATTGCAGGATTTGTTTGTTCCAGTGTGATTGACCAATGCTGGCATATTGGAGGCTCTTCACAACGGAAAAATTGTGAGAATGCTGTGTTTTTTTAAAAATTGATTATTAAGGACTTCAAGGCTTGGTGTAATTATACGAGCTGATACACAGCTGTGTGGATTTATCCTTCTCTGGTGAGAAATTGTGCTCTCCATAGGCCAGCTGACACCAATGGGAAAATGTGTCTTCTGCCTTAGGTGAATCTTGCTAGGTTGTGTATTGTGGGGTATACTGATTTGTCAGACCTGAAAATGAGTTCTTAAATGGGGCTTAGGATAGGCGGCCGCAGACCAGCTCTGAACCCAATTCTATTCTTACTATAATCTAGATTAAACATAAGTTTGACAGCACATTATTAAAATTTTTTAATCAAAACCATAGCAAAGGGTTTACCTGACAGTAAAGTGTGTGAATGTGAACAGGACAGTAAACAGCAGGGCTTAGATTTAAGATTATTAGTGATATAGAAGCTTTTTTTTTGGGCCTGTGGTTTTGTCTGAAAAAGATGAAGAAGAGCCATTATTATTATTACTACTACTATGGTATAATCTACAAGACTGCATGATTTGACACATTAATGACTTGAATGCAAAGGCGAAGTTTGCTGATGGATCAAAGATTGGTTGTAAAGCAAGCTGTGAGGAGCTTGCATCAGCACAAAGATTATGAATGTGTTAAATAAGGAGGCAAGGAGATTGAGGATGTGCAGCAACGTGAGAAGCTGTGAGGTTCTCTATTTTGGGAGGACGTGTCAGTCTTGAAGTCCGTTCATCATGGATATCTTAGAAGAATGCCTGAGGAAGTATGGTACATCTTCACTGGTATTTAGTAATGAGAGTCTCTTTCAGATGTACTCCATTGAGAGGGGTTCACAGGGTAGTTATCAGGATGTGGTTTCCACTCAGTGGAGAATCCAGATCAAGATGAAATGGCCTCAAGATCAGGGCTCAAATATTCTGGGTGACAACATCTCTGAAGAACTGTCCTGGGGCCATCATGTTGACACAATCATGAAGCAGGCTCTCCAGTGACTATTATTCATTAGGAGCTTAGGAGATGTGGTATCTCACCAAAGAGTCTTGCAAATTTCTACTGGTGTACTGTCACAGTCTAACATGGAGGTGCCAATGCACATGATAGCTAAAGGTTACAGAGGGTTGAAAACTCAGCCAGCGTCATCATGAGCATCAGTCTTCATTTCATTAAGGACATTTCTAAGAGGTGGTGTCTTAAGAAAGCAGCCTCTATCATCAAGGACTCTCACCACCCAGGCCATACCCTTTTCTCACTCCTGCCATCAGGAAGGAAATACAGGAGCCTGAAGACAAACACCCAACGTTACAAAAACATCTTTCCCTCTTTCATCAGATTTCCTAATGGGCAATGAACCTATAGACACTGCCTCAATGTTTCTCTTCTTTAGCACTAATTATTTATTTAAATAGTGGATTTACAGAACCGTATTTTATAGCAATTTTTGCACTGGTCATGCACAATACTGCTGCCGCAAAACAACACATTTTGTGACATATGTTCATGACAATAAACCTGATTCTGATTTTATCAGCATACCCCTTCCCAATCCCACTATCTCCATGTCCTTCTCTGTGGTAAATCTGATGAAAAGTACTCATTGGCTATTGGGATGTCTATAGTATTACCCCATCATGGTGATTTCAATTTTCTTTTCCCTGAGATCTACTCGTATTGTTCACTGGATGAATCATTTAACTTCTCTTTTGATTCTTTCCACCCTACAAATCAAAAGCATAGCTTTGGGCACCTGGAGTGAAGGGCAAGGCAGGCAGATTTAGGGAACCTTCACTGACAAGGAGCATTGAGGCTTGTCAGCAAAAAGAAGGAAGCATATGTCAGGTTTTAGCAAATTATTTGATGAACATGAGATTCCGCAGGTACATTAAGAACAAAAGGGTAGCAGGGGAGAGAATAGGCCCTCTTGAGGTTCGACATGGTTATCTGTGTAGAGCTACAGGAGATGGGACAAATCTTAAATGAATACTTCTCATCTGTCTTCTTCTGTATCTTGTTTAGGAAGATAACCATTAAAAGGTAACTATTACTTGGACGATGTGTTGGCTTCTAACATCTACAACACATTAATTAGTAGACTAAATAGCCACTGTAAATCACCTCCAGTGTGTCGATGAATGGTAGAACCTGACCAGTTGTTAAGAATTCACAGATACCTTGTATAACATGGTTAATATGTTCCACACAAGTTCAGTGTTATGGAAAACTCAATAAGTGAATATTGTTTATTTAAGAAAATATGTCTAATGTACAGTAGTTTGCACCACTTTAGTTCTAGCTCCCCCTGCCTGTCTCCAGCAAACTCAACCTGCAATGCTCATTATGTGCGATCCGTCAGGTGAGGAAGGGGTAGGGATGAAGGAGGTCTTGGGGCTGCGGAGATGCAGAGCCCAGTGATTGTTTGACACTTGACTTCAGCCCGGGTCAGTGACTGCCAGCCCGGGACGGTGACTGCCTGGAACCAGGACCGCCTGCCTGGGACAGGGACTGACCGCCAAAGGATTGTCGGGGTAAGTCTGCTGAAGAACTGGGAGATTCAGAAATAAAAGCCCAAAAATAAATATAATTTGAATAATGCTGTTATTCCAGTGATTATTTTGCTTAATACTATTGTAACATTTGGTAATTTGAATCTTATTCCAAGAACAACAATTAGCCAGGGTGATCATTATCACCCTGCCTTCAACACAGTTGTGGACATATTTGGCTTTCATATGATCCCACCCTGTGCTCAGTCCTGCTTTAGTAGAAGTTCACCCTCTCTTATTCAGCACTTCCCCCACTCTCTCTGTTCCAACATGAGAAGCATCAGCAAATTTCCTCTACATTCTTAAGTTTGCATACCTGTTCATAATTTTGAATGCAAATAAATTTCTAAATTCATTTTGATCTCATGACTAGCCCATTTCCCCCCAAAGTAGAGAATAAAATGCAGTACTTGTTGCCCTGGTGAACCTTGCTGTGGAATGTTTAGAATAGTTGCCTAATTTGATTAAAAAATTAGAATAATTGGAAAAGAAGAAAAACTGCAGTTGCTGGAAATCAGAAATAAAAGCTAAAAATGTTGGAAATACTCAATAGGTCAGGCAACAGCATCAGTACTAAGGTTAACTTTTCAGATTGAAGGCCCTTTAATAGATCTGGGAAACTGAGAAGACAAATTACTTAGCAGAGATGGTGACAGAGGGATAGATCAGACAAATGGAAAATTGTTCCACAGTGAGAGAAAAAAAAGGAACATATTAATATGTTACAGGCCCAGAGGGCCCCATAAACCCAGCAGCTATAGAAATTCACCAAGACAAATGGTTACTTAAATAGAAGTCATTTTTAATTTTATTTAAACATAAAAACAGGATCAAACTTTAACTTATTATTATTAACTTGACTCAATTCTAAGCGCACGTGCATGTAATGTGTACAAGTTCTGAAAAGTTCTTTGAATCACAGTCTAATCTCACATCTCACTCCTCCAAATTCGGTATCAGGTAATTCTTGTACTGTGCACAGAATTTAACATTTGTGGATTTTAAAGGTAATTGGTTACCACTCAGGAAGGTTCTTGTTGGTTTCAGAGAGAGATTTGTTGCTCATTGGTCAAACACAAACTGATTCCCTCCAATCAGCCACTTCAATGTCTTGCCAAAGAAACTTGCCCCATCAGGGTTTTCCAAATGATAACCTCTTATTCTGCAGATCACCACAGAGTTCTTTTTGTTTCCCTTATTTTAGGTGAAACACTCTAGCCAGCCATTTCATCTTGTATGGACCACAAGGATTTTCACAGGCTGAACTCAAGAGCTCACAACCTGTCTTCAAAATGGGGTTTCAACAAGCTGCCAGCTTGCTATGACTGCAGAAACCAGTTCTCTCTCCCTCTCTTAGAGAAAATCTGTTTGGTCTCCTCCCTCTCTTTGCTTGCAAAACTTCTTAGAACAGCAAACTACAACCAGACAAATTGTAGCACCAGACCCAAAACTCTTGAGTCCATTCACCTGTTGCTTTCAAAATAATAATCCATTACTTCACAGCATGTTCACTTAACACCTACTTGTGAAGTCTCTATGGGCAGTTTTACCAAACAATATTGAAGCAAGTGTCCTTCCATTCTTCAAAATTTTTGCAAAGGTACCCAGAGCCTGGACTGTCTGGCTTGAGCAGAACTCTGGCATTTTAAATGAGATCTGTTTTGTGAAATGTTTGTGTTTATTTGTGACCTACATTACCCCCACAATCTATCTCTTTCAGAAACATAGCTATATACAATATAAAATATAATATAATCAATCACAAAAGCTGCAGAGGATGTAATGTTGAACATATAAAGAATTGCTGGAGAAACTCAGCAGGTCATGAAGCATCCATAGGAAGTCAAACGAAGTTGACGTTTCTGGCCTGAGCCCTTCATTATCAGAAACGTCTAAATTTGGCAGACATCAGAATAAAAATGTTGGGGGGGGGGAGTGGGAGGAGGAGCGCAGGCTAACAGGTAAGCCTTTGAAGATTATACAAATGTTGGAGGTGTCTGTCTGATTTTTAGCATTCCTGATGAAGGGCTTGGGCCAGAAATGTCAACACCTTTCACTTCTGATGGATGCTGCTGACCATAGTACACAAAAACGCTGGAGAAGCTCAGCAGGTCACGTAGCATCCATGGGTAGAATTGGTCAATCAACATTTCAGATCAGAATCCTTTATCAAGACTCAAATAGAAGATGGGAAATTACATAGATAAAGGGGAAAAAACCTGGGGAAGGACCCTGCGATGATAGACTATCAAGCGGAAGGTGGAGAGATGGGTCGAGAGAGAGTCTTTCTCTGTCTCTCTATTTAATGTTTCTTTCCCCAGTCCCTTTCCTCATGGTTTCTTCTACTTTTCTCTCCAACTTTCACACCTTCTGTCCTCTATTCTTGTCACCTCTGAGTCCATCCCCCAACCTCTTGCCCCCTCCCTGTGTAATTTTTACCTTTTCTATTTTATCTTGATAAAGGAGTCAGTCTGGAAATGTTGACCAACCATTTCTACCCATGGATGCTGTCTGTCCTCCTGAGATCCTCCAGCAATTCTTTGTCTATAAGGGGACATATTAAAGATGTGAAGTGCAGGTCAAAGCTGATGTGCATACCTGAAACTAGGCAATGCCTGTGGAGAGAAGAAATTAATAATGCCTCAGATGTCTAACCTTGCAGAACTGTCCAGTTACAATGCAAACATGAAAAGAAATTTATCTGAAGTTGTTAAATTTGATATCGAGTCCTGAAGTCTGCTGTGTGCCTGGATGGACGGTGAGGTGCTATTCCTTAAGTCTGCTTGGGCTTCATCACTGTCATTCTCCAATCATTCTTTCTCTGACCTTCTCCACTGTACGGAATGAACTGGGCTCAATATCAAATTCAGCATTTCCAGATAATTTGATTTTCTCTGTTGGCATCAGAATTGGCCTCGCTCTGTAGCTTAAAGCCAACTTTTCTCAGTTCTCCTGTTCTGATGGAGGGCCTTCAAACTGAGACATGAAATCTATTCCTCTTCCTGCCGAGTGTCCTTAACCATTTTCAAATAATTTTAACTTACATTTTCCAACAAAATAATCTTCTCCAAGGCTTAAAAAAAAGAGCGATGGGCTAATAGAGACACTGCCTTACATTTCGTGCACTACTATTTTTATCTTTTATATTTTTGTTGTAAGATGATTCATAATATGAATGTTTGCACTATGATGGTGTCGCAAAACACTGAATTTCGTGACTTGTTCATGATAATAAATTCTGAAATGTTTCCATCGATTTTGGACAGATTGATGGGTTTTTAGATTTTACTGAAATTCAGTGTTTTTGGGGTTAATGCAGGAAAATATGGCTGATGTAATTGGTCAGCTGTGATTATATTGAGGAGCAGATCAAGCACAGGGGTATTCTTCTATTTCATACATTCCTGTGTTCCAGTACTTCAGCTGGTATCAGCCTACATTCCTTCTTCCAGGTGACCAATTTCTGTTTCTCTGTACTTCATTTAATTTCTTCAGTTTGTTTACTCTTCTTCTATTGGTTTGTTTTCTTTTTTTTTTTTTTTTTAATTTTTTATTTTTCACACCATAAATCACAATAGCCATGATATACACTTTTTCTTTTCCACACATTTACAGTGACTTTTTCTCCCTCCCCCCTCCCTCCTCCCAAGCCACTGCCCCATCCCCCCCCCTCTCATCCATTTTAGTTATACAATCTAGGTTGCATTAATTCAGTTAGACAATGTTGTCATTCAACAAAAATACACCAGAAATTCTACTGAGTCCATTCTTTTCTTTTCTTCTCCTTCCATCAACTTAGGTAATGTTTGTTCCCGGTAGGTTTTCGCTATTGTATTTAATGTAAGGCTCCCATACTTGTTCGAATATTTCAATATTATTTCTTAAACTATATGTTATTTTTTCTAATGGAATACATTTATTCATTTCTATATACCATTGTTGTATTTTCAAATTATCTTCCAATTTCCAGGTTGACATAATACATTTTTTTGCTACAGCTAGGGCTATCTTAACAAATCTTTTTTGTGCATCCTCCAAGTCAATTCCAAATTCTTTATTTTTTATGTTACTTAGGAGAAAGATCTCTGGATTCTTTGGTATATTGTTTTCTGTTATTTTATTTAATATCTGATTGAGATCATCCCAAAATTTTTCTACTCTCTCACATGTCCAGATTGCATGAATTGTTGTTCCCCTTTCTTTTTTACATCGAAAACATCTATCAGATACTGTTGGGTCCCATTTATTTAACTTTTGCGGTGTAATGTATAGTCTGTGTAACCAATTATATTGTATCATACGCAGCCTCGTATTTATTGTATTTCTCATCGTTCCAGAGCATAACTTCTCCCATGTTTCCTTTTTTATCTTTATATTTAAATCTTGTTCCCATTTTTGTTTAGTTTTACCATTTGTTTCCTCATTTTCCTTTTCTTGCAGTTTAATATACATATTTTTTATAAATCTTTTGATTAACATTGTATCTGTAATCACATATTCAAGGTTACTTCCCTCTGGTAAACTCAAGTTGCTTCCTAATTTATCTTTCAAGTAGGATCTCAGTTGGTAATATGCCAGCGCTGTATCTCCCGTTATATTGTACTTATCTCTCATTTGTTCAAAGGATAAGAATCTACTTCCTGAAAAACAATTTTCTATTCTTTTAATCCCTTTTTTTTCCCATTTTCTAAAGGCAAGGTTGTCTATTGTAAAAGGGAGTAGCTTATTTTGCGTCAATATTAGTTTTGGTATTTGGTAATTTATTTTATTTCTTTCTACATGAATCTTCTTCCATATATTGAGGAGATGGTGTAATACTGGAGAAGTTCTATGTTGTACCAATTTTTCGTCCCATTTATATAATATGTGTTCAGGTATCTTTTCCCCTATTTTATCTAATTCTAGTCTCGTCCAGTCTGGTTTTTCCCTTGTTTGATAAAAATCTGATAGGTACCTTAATTGTGCGGCTCTATAATAATTTTTGAAGTTTGGCAATTGTAAGCCTCCTTGTTTATACCATTCTGTTAATTTGTCTAGTGCTATCCTCGGTTTCCCCCCTCTCCATAAAAATCTCCTTATTATTTTCTTTAACTCTTTGAAGAATTTTTCTGTCAGTTGTATTGGCAATGCCTGAAATAAGTATAGTATCCTTGGAAAAATGTTCATTTTAATACAGTTTATCCTTCCTATCAGTGTTAGTGGTAGCTCTTTCCAATGCTCTAAATCGTCCTGTAATTTTTTCATTAGTGGATTGTAATTGAGTTTATATAATTGGCCTAGATTTTTGTTTATTTGCACACCTAGGTATCTTATTGCCTGCGTTTGCCATCTGAATGGGGATTCCTCCTTAAATTTTGAGAAATCCGCGTTATTCATAGGCATTGCTTCACTTTTATTTACGTTTATCTTGTATCCCGACACTTCTCCATATTCCTTCAATTTCTTATATAGTTCTTTTATTGATAGTTCTGGTTCTGTTAAGTACACTATCACATCATCCGCAAACAGACTGATTTTATATTCCCTGTCTTTTATTTTTATTCCTTTTATATTATTATCTCTTCTTATCGATTCTGCTAGTGGTTCTATAGCTAGCGCAAACAATAATGGTGATAGTGGGCATCCCTGCCGCGTTGACCTGCTTAAGTTAAATTGCTTTGATACATGTCCATTTACTGTCACTTTCGCTAACGGTCCCTTATATAATGCTTTAATCCAATTAATATACTTCTCCGGTAAACTGAATTTTTGCAATACTTTGAACAAGTAATTCCATTCTACTCTGTCGAAGGCCTTCTCTGCGTCTAAAGCAACTGCTACTGCCGGTGCTTTATTTCCTTCTACTGCATGAATTAAGTTAATAAATTTACAAATATTGTCTGTTGTGCGTCTTTTTTTGATAAATCCAGTTTGGTCTAAATTTACCATTTTCGGTACCTGTTCTGCTAATCTGTTCGCTAATAGTTTAGCTATTATCTTATAATCTGTGTTTAGCAGAGATATTGGTCTATATGACGCTGGTGAGAGTGGATCTTTCCCTTGTTTTAGTATCACTGTAATTATTGCTGTTTTACATGAATCTGGTAAGTTTTGTGTCTCATCAATCTGGTTGATTACATCCAGGAGGGGCGGTATTATTAGGTCTTTAAATGTTTTGTAGAATTCTATTGGGAGTCCATCCTCTCCTGGTGTCTTATTATTTGGTAAATTTTTTATTATCTCTTGTATTTCTACTGTTCCAAATGGTTCTGTTAATTTATTTTGTTCCTCTATTTGTAGTTTTGGTAGTTCAATTTTAGTCAAAAATTCATCTATTTTCCCTTCTTTCCCTTCGTTTTCGGTTCGGTATAATTGTTCATAGAATTCTCTGAAGTTTTCCTTAATTTCTTTTGGATTATATGTAATTTGTTTGTCTTTTTTCCTTGTTGCCAATACCATTTTCTTAGTTTGCTCTGTCTTAAGCTGCCATGCTAGGATTTTGTGTGTTTTTTCCCCTAGTTCATAATATTTCTGTTTTGTCTTCATTATATTCTTCTCCACCTTATATGTTTGTAATGTTTCATATTTTATTTTTTTATCCGCCAATTCTCTTCTTTTGGTTGTATCTTCCTTTATTGCTAATTTTTTTTCTATGTTTATTATTTCCCTTTCCAACTGCTCTGTTTCCTGATTATAGTCCTTCTTCATCTTGGTTGCATAACTTATTATTTGCCCTCTAATGAATGCTTTCATTGCGTCCCATAGTATAAACTTATCTTCCACTGATTCCGTATTTACTTCAAAGTACATTTTTAATTGTTTTTCAATAAATTCTCTAAAATCCTGTCTTTTAAGTAGCATGGGGTTTAATCTCCATCTATACATTCTTGGAGGGATGTCTTCTAGCTCTATTGCCAATAACAGGGGTGAGTGGTCCGATAATAGTCTAGCTTTATATTCCGTTTTCCTAACTCTCCCTTGTATGTGGGCTGATAACAGGAATAGGTCTATCCTTGAGTATGTTTTATGTCTAGTCGAGTAGTATGAGTATTCCTTTTCTTTTGGGTTTTGTTTCCTCCATATGTCCACAAGTTTCATTTCTTGCATTGATTTAATTATAAATTTGGTTACTTTGTTCTTCCTGTTAATTTTTTTCCCCGTTTTATCCATATTTGGATCCAAATTCAGATTGAAATCCCCTCCTATTAGTATGTTCCCTTGCGTATTAGCTACCTTCAAAAAGATATCTTGCATAAACTTTTGATCTTCTTCGTTAGGTGAATATATATTAAGTAGATTCCAAAGCTCTGAATATATCTGACATTTTATCATAACATATCTCCCTGCTGGATCTATTATTTCCTCTTCTATTTTAAATGGCACATTTTTGCTAATTAATATAGCCACTCCTCTTGCTTTTGAATTATACGATGCTGCTGTTACATGTCCTACCCAATCTCTCTTTAATTTCTTGTGCTCCAATTCAGTTAAATGTGTTTCTTGGACAAATGCTATATCTATTTTTTCCTTTTTCAGTAAATTTAGTAGTTTCTTCCTTTTAATTTGGTTATGTATTCCATTAATATTTAGAGTCATATAGTTCAGCGTAGCCATTTTATATTTTGTTTATCTTCTCTTTCCGTTTTTCCATCATTACCTTTCCTCCTTTTCCATTTCTGTTTTCTTATTTTCAACTCTTTACCAGACAACATTCCTACAACATCCAACATTTTCCTTATTCTCCTATTTCTATCTTCTTTATTCCCAATCTCCCCTTCCCCTCCTGAGTTGCCCTTTATCCCTTGTCGGACAACCACATCTCCCCTCTCCATTTGGATTTGCGAATCCACTCGCAAGCGTCAACTGATTTTGCAGTGACCGCTCTTTTCCCCCCACCCAGCCCCCCCCAGAAAAGATTTCGTTTTTTATATGTCACAAAGGTCACTCTTTTAGTTCCCTCCTTATTCTCTCTATTCCATTACCTTCCCTTATTAATTCTTGTCTATACTCTCTATGTTTTCCTCTAATTACAGATACTTTCACATATGCCCATTGTCTCTATTCACTCTTATACCTCTTTACCCGCATACATATCAATCGTGGTCATTTTTACCCTCCTTACCCGTCTTCATCCCTCAGTCTATTTTTGTCTTTACCCACATACATATCAATCGTGATAATTTTTGCTCTCATTACCCGTCTTCATCCCTCAGTCTATTTTTGTAATTGTTCTGCAAATTTTCGTGCTTCTTCTGGATCCGAGAATAGTCTGTTTTGTTGTCCTGGAATAAATATTTTCAATACCGCAGGATGCTTCAGTGTAAATTTATATCCTTTCTTCCATAAAATCGCTTTTGCTGCATTGAACTCTTTTCTCTTCTTTAGGAGTTCAAAGCTTATATCTGGATAAATGAAGATTTTTTGCCCTTTATACTCCAGTGGTTTGTTGCCCTCTCTTACTTTTTCCATTGTCTTCTCCAGTACCTTTTCTCTTGTAGTATATCTTAGGAATTTTACTACAATAGATCTTGGTTTTTGTTGTGGTTGTGGTTTAGGGGCCAATGCTCTATGTGCCCTTTCTATTTCCATTTCTTGCTGTAGTTCTGGACATCCTAGGGCCTTAGGGATCCATTCTTTTATAAACTCCCTCATATTCTTGCCTTCTACATCTTCCTTAAGGCCCACTATCTTTATGTTATTTCTTCTGTTATAATTTTCCATTATATCTATTTTTTGGGCTAGTAATTCTTGTGTCTCTTTAGTTTTTTTATTAGATTCCTCCAATTTCTTTTTTAATTCTTCTACCTCCATTTCTGCTGCTATTGCCCGTTCTTCCATCTTGTCCATTTTTTTCCCCATTTCTGTTAAGGTCATATCCATTTTATTTATTTTCTTTTCTGTGTTGTTTATTCTTCTTCTTAAATCATTGAATTCCTGTGTTTGCCATTCTTTAAATGACTCCATGTATCCTCTAACAAGAGCAAGTACCTCCTTTACCTTGCCTTTCTTTTCTTCTTCTATTTCCCTGTACTCTTCCTCTTCCTCTTCTTCTTCCTCTAGGTTGACCATCTGTTGTTTCTTTGCTGCCCTTTCCTCCTCTTCTTTCTTGTTTCCATTGTCTTCTGTGGTCTCTTCTTGCTGCAGGTGTTCTGCAGCTGTCGTTGCCGGCTGTGGAGATCGACTCCCCAGCTGGTCCCCCCTCCCGTCGGTGTGTTTCTTTTCATGCGCATCGCGCATGCGCGAGGAGTCGCGCATGCGCGGTTGCGCACTTTTACTCGGCTCTGTGAGCCATTGTTGTAGTTCTCTTTCTACCGACCTGAGGTAGTGGGGTCTTCTCTCCACAGCGGGCCTCTTCGGACAGGTAAGGCCTTCACCTTTTTCCTCCGTTGTCTTCTCTTCCTCTCTTCTTTCCGTTGATTTTGATTTTTCTCCTTTTGTCTCCATCTTCTTTCCACCTTTATATTCACTTTTCTTTAACTTGTATTTCTGTGCCTTTGTATTTTCTCTTGTTTTTCCCGACTTTTCTGGAGAGGGCTGGAGTTCACCGTCCGGCCACTACTCCATCACGTGACTCCTCTATTGGTTTGTTTTCTTGATGCACAATGGCTGTCTAAAAAAAGTTGACATTCTTTCTTCTATATATTTTGTTTACTTTTGTTATACTTCATACATTTAAAATCAGAGACATCAGTGGCCCCAGTGAGGGCTGTTTGGCTGATTAAGCACCTGTTCTCCGAATATTGATATGAGCTCAATATGCCCCAGGTGAAAGGAAAAACTGGCTGCGGTCCCAGTGAGTACTTGTCAAATGCTCCTTCATGGACATAAAATCTTACTGGGTAGACTTGAAGTTGGAATCCCACATTACAGAAGCAGACTATCTACTCTATTTTGCAGCCCTTGGTTTGTAATATCTGTATTGGCAATTTTAGTGCTTACCCAGGTGCTTCCTAAATGTTGTGAGAGTCTCTGCCTCTCTTTCAAACAATACGTTATAGATTCCAATTACCCCTGAGTTACACCAATCCACTCTAAATCTTTGAACCATGAGCCAGAACTTGTATCCTCCAATTGTACAAGCCTCTACTATGTGGAAGAGATTCTACGATCTACCCTGTTTACCCCCCTCAGACTTAATCTACCTCCAAAGAGAAAACAATGTATCTTGTTTTTCCTCACAAGTGCTTCATTCCAGGCAGCATCAAGGTGTATCTCCCCTGCACCCTCTCCAAGCTCATCACATCTTTCCTACACAGTAGTAAAGCATGAAAGTCTGCAGACACCATGGTTGAGAAACCCAGCATGTCAGACAGTGTACTTGATGTAGCAAAGATAAAAAATACATAACAAACATTTCAGGGTTGAGTAAAATGTCGGCAGGCACCTGAACGTAATGTGGGGGGGAGGGGCAGAGAGAGGCGCATAGTCCCACAAGTGGAGGAGGGAGGGCGTACTAGAAACAAGTGAGTGGGGATGGCTCTGTGAATGGAGAGGGAAGGGATGGAGAGGTGGAGGAAAAAAGAGGGATGGGGGAGAGCAGGGGAGTGGGTGAGTAGAATCTGGAGGTCAACATTGCTGCCATCCTGTTGGAAAGTGCCCAGACGGAATATTAGGTGTTGCTCCTCCAATTTGCAGGAAGCCTTGGTTTGACAGTATATGAGGCTATGGATAGACATATCAGCACAGGAGTGTGGCACAGAATTGAAGTGGTTGGTCACTGCGAGATCCAATTCATTGATACATCTGTGCTAAGGTGCTCAGGGAAGCGATCTCCCCATCTACACGTTCAAAATTCCAGTCCTGATAACTGGTCCCAGAGGCTGATCACCAGCAGCCTGTGACCTGGTATGTCTTTTGATCGCTGCTGTGGTCTACTACCCTCTCTCAGGCTTCTACCTCTCAGCATGGAGAAGTGGTCTGGGTGCCCTGGGCCCACTGCTACTCTGGAAACTGCAATATCAATGTCTGGACTGCCTAGTGTGGGCGCCACTATCTTGGGCACAGACCTCAGTGGACATTGATGTAAAAAAAACCCTTATTACATGTGAGGGAAAAAAAATCCCATAGCAGTTTTACCAAACAATATTGAAGCAATTGTCCTTCCATTGCTTTTTTACCAGATCAGCTAATGCACACGGTTAACATATGAAGCCATTGTGCCAATTTTCCATAATTTCTCTACTCTTGGCCTCCATTTAAATAGTTTCCAGCAGTGTACAGCCCTTTGAAAAGTTTATGGATTCATAGCCTCTTCCCAGATATCTTCAAACCTGATCAGTAGCTTGCAGACACTCTACAGTCCAAAGTAACTCCATCATTTTTAAGCAAATTAACTTAATCCCACTCCAAAACTCTCATACTTTAATTTGGCATTCTCTCACATTGTTTTCTTCCTATCTTCTATTTATATATTTCTTGTGTACTCTGCTCATGTCAGTTGAAATCAATCCACAGACATTTTGCCATATTTCCCATCTCACCCATCCACATAAGGGCCCAAGACTAAATTTGTCTTGCTACAATACCTTCCTGGTTTCCTCAGATTTAAAGTTTTAATACTTTTGTTTAAATCCCATGCGGTCCTTACCTCAACTTTGTCTCTACAACTTAACCCAGCAACACTTGCTCTCTCTCTAACTTTGCCATCTCATGTATCTCCTTCCTTTATTTCATTTACACCAAACTAAAATGTGGATCCAGGAGGTTAGAAAGCAGAGACACAGCACTGCTCCAAAGAGATAAACCGCCCGCACCTAATACCAGCAGCTCCGTACAGGCTTTAAATGGCCTGTTAAAAGAGCAATTGCCGTTTGTAAAATCCTCCAATCATGAGGTCTGAGCCCAAGGTGGTGGCGCCTGTGCTCAGCTGCAGCCACGATGGGCTGCAGACTCCAGGGAGCAGTGGAATGATGCAGGGCACAGAAACAGGGAGAAGGAGAAGCAGAGGGGACCACCCTACAGCGCAGTGACCACAGCGCCGACAAGCAAGGGGCTCAATGACTGAGAGATCCACGCAGGGTTTGTACGACATGGTTGGGGGATCCTCACTGGCTGCTGGAGACTGGCTCATGGGAACCAGATATTGCAGCCGGGATTCGAGAGGGTGCAGAGGGCAAGAAGGGCTCCCAAAGGGGCGCTGATTGTGTCAGAGGTTTGGATCTGGAGCTTGTGTTGGTGATGATTTCAACTGGAGTCTGTGCAACTGCAGAGGCTTCAGGAGTTTTGGAAGTGAATCAACATACACTCAGTATCTGTGGCTCCGGACTTATGGCAACTCTTTCTTTTCCTTACGGCAGGCAAAAGTTCATGTTATGTTTTATGTATTATTGTGTGACAATATAAGGAACCTTGAACAATGTCTTCAGCCTGGCTGCTGTAATCTGGAACACTTTTTATCAAAGTATCCATCAAAGTGTTAATCAAACCTCCTTACCACCTTTCTTTGGCTCAACAGAATGAGGTGTTGTGGCATGTTAATTTTACAGTGTTGCCACAATATAATGAATAAGTTGTTGTTTAAAAACTCACTGCATTTTCCAAAGTTAATTTTTGAACCTGTAACGTTACAAATATAACCTTGTTTTCCTTTCTTTTGTAAGATTAAAGTATAACGAGGGGCAGAAATGTAATTCCTTTCTCGGGGTAGTCTCTAGGTTAGTGCTAGCTGCACTGTGAGGCGGAGCCCATGTTGCATTTTAAGCAAGATAAGGCCACCAGTAATTATTGTTCTGTATCACAAATGATAACTCACCACCTTTGACTGCTTTTCAGTTTGGTGAGCCATCATTGGAGAAGATTATTGGGGAAAGTGTTTGCAACTGTGGATTCTCTCCTACCTGGATTCCTTTTGACAATATGTTAACAGCAATCTGTGTTACAATCCTAAAAATAAATTCCACAAGTAAAGACTTTTGACATGGGTTGTGTTGGCATATTGTAATAGTTTACCTCTTTATATTCTTTTCAGAATGAAGAACAAACTATGGTATTTTGAATTTGGAACGACAGAGACATTTTCTGCTACTTGCAAAAAGTTAAATGAATTTGTAGAAGTTGAGGTGGGTATCTCATTTTCCTTTTTATCAGAATTCATAACCATTAATAAAGTGAAAAATAAAATGTTAAATCAAATAAAGGCAGAAATCACTGAACAATTGCTTTAAAGTTGTTCAGCTACTAGAACAGAAAGTCAGGTCAAAGTATTATTTGTAAACCCTTTGAACTTTTCTCAAGAATGTCTTGTGCTTGGATCATTAGTGTCTCTTAGAAATATTGATGGACACACACTCCTGTACCAAGAATCTTTAAAAATTGGAAAACAGTTACAAGGAACTGCAGGTAAATGAATAATGTCTACCACATACTACTCAGTCTAGATTCTAAATTTGAGCTGAATGAAACCCCTTGCAAAAGATGCTTAAGATGTGATTTACTGACAGATCAAATTATTAATAACATTTCCAAAAAATTACTTCCAGTTTCCTTGAATTTGAAACCATATTTCACCCGACCCCATCTTTAGTGCATACCATCTGGTCAGAGAATGAATATCGTCAGCTGTTCATAAAAAAAACCATTGTGTTCTCTCTAAATATTTGCTCCAGGGATGCTGTGAATGGCTGTATTACTGGAAGTATGCTAATTAGACCCAAAAAAATAAATAATTATTTAACATCCTGCTCAACACATGGCCAACTCATTATTACTTTACAGTACATAGTATTCTTGAGCCATAATTTGGTAAAAGATTGCAGAGGATATCTTCATTTTGTTAATTAAACTGATCAGCCTGACCATCAATTTTTATAAAGCAATCTGTAGATTATTTCAAGGAGCTTTGATGATGCCATTTGCAGGTCATTGCTTCACACATTAGTACAAGTTGTTTCCGGCAGTAAATTCATGTTTTCAAGAACTAATGCTGACGCCACAACAACTTGTAACAGATATCAAGAGTTGGTGCTTGCTCTTTTCCAAGAAAATGTCACAAGCCTCAGAACAGTAGCTAGAAGTGATTTTCCAGAGCTGGAATGTTTAGACTGGGGAGTCCCATTTCCCCTGTCAGCTTTGCATAAATATTTAGTTAAAGGCTTCACTTAGAAAACATGGCAAAGACATTTCAACTAATTGGCTTGAATTGAAGAAATGTCACAAATGAAAGAAGTTGAAAAGAAAATAAATGACCTATGGTTCTCTCATCCCTGATCTGCCGTTTATTTGAATTTACAAATAAGATTCAGGATTCAAGATTCCTTTATTGACATGTAATAAAACAGTGTAATATTACACAAAACTTGCTTTAATCTACGATAAGGCAGACAGGTTCACCATTATCATAAATTGCCAGGCACCTGTTACAGTCACAGAAAGAGTGTCCATGATTTTGCATCCGTCACAATGGATCTCAAGAACAGCATTGTGTATCTGGATATTTTTATTAGGAGGATGCAAAATATTACAATGGGACAGTTTTACCTGAAGGAGAAGAAAGTCCTTGACCTCCTGTTCAGGTTTGTCAAAACTGAGGCATTATTTTCAAGTCTTGTTTCAAATTAACCTCAGCCCTCAGTGGCCAATGGCAGGAGGGTGCAAAAGAATCAGCTAGATGTATCCTCTGCTTAACGCAACTCTGCTGGAAGCAATATCTGAGATCAAATGAGAGCAAAGACTAGCTTGTTTCCTAGTCTCACATCCACTTTAATCAAATAAGCTCTCTGTGGGACTAAAATATGACAAGAATGCTGAATTTGTACAGGTCCTCTAAAGGATCAGAAATTATACTCGTAGATGAGATGTGGAGGTGAAGAATGGCAGACAAACAGGAAAGCAAAAAATTCTTATATTAACCAAACAACTTTGTTCTTGTCAACCCAATCTCTTCAATTCTATCTGAAGTTTGCCATGATGTTCCCAAACTGCTTTTGGAGCTTTGCCATCAACCTAGTGCCAGGTCTAAGGACTTTTCAGAATTCGGGAGGATCATGCAATAGGAGGGGGAAGGCCAAGTTTTCATGGTCCATGTGGATAAAGATGTCAGTTCTGCTAAGAAGTATGAACAAATCGAACCCAAATTAAAAATCAAAACACAAAAGCAATAATCTCTGAATTACTATCTGGATCACCTGCAAATTGACATAAGGACATCAAGGTTAAATGGTTGAATGTACAGTTCAGAAGTTGAAATTGCTTAAAGTTCATGGAGGACTAACATCAGAACTGGGAAAATAATGAATCTATTCCATCAACATGGCCTTCACTTGAATCAGAGAAGAAACAACCTTCTCATAATTCATATAGTTTGGACTCCAGATATGGTTTTAGCTGGAAAAGTTTATCGGTAAGAAAAGAACGAGGGCAGAGGGGGTTTTGGTGAGAGGAAATTTAGAAAGGAAAAGAACAAAGTAAAAGCTTCAAGTAGTAACATGGTCATCGTAATCATAATCGTATGTCATGAAGGAATAGAGCATATAAACATAACTATACCTCCAGGGAGAGTCAGACAGGTGTAAAAAGATAACATTCAAGACTCTTTATTGTAAACAGCTTTAGTAACAAGATGAATGAATTAATGACATAAAAGGAAATAAGCATGATTGATCCAAAAGCTATTGCAGAAACAAGGTTACAATGTTACCATAGTTGGGAATTAACTATTCCAAGATTATGTTTAGAAGAAAGAAGCAGAATGTAAATGGATAATGGGTGAACATAATATCAAGGATAGGATAAATGCAGGAGAGAGAGAGAGAGAGAGAGAGGATTTATTTCAGAAAATCAAGTAGTCGTATTGGGTTGGCTTTAATCTGCATACTGTCAGGTTAGTAATACCTTAGAGAATATATTCGTAGAGTATGTAGGATATCGTTTTATTTATCAGCATCTTCAGGATTATTGAGGACAGTTTATTTTAGATCTGCTGTACAATAGGAAGGTCAGTTAACAATTTGGTGGTTAAGGGACCTTTAGGAAAAAATAATATCATTAAAGAAATTAATAGTTCAACCTGAAGCCACGGGATTATAAAAGCACAGCACGTATGTGAGATGTGAGTTGACTGTGGTAGTTTGGGAAACTGAAAGGTGTGACATAGAACAAGGTCAACATTGGCAACAAATATATATCCCTTTAAGGCGCATAAGGCCAACAGGAAAAGTGATCCAGTTTGGTGAACAAAAAAGCATTAGTTCGAAGAAAAAGTCAATATTATCAAAAAAAGCAATAAATCTGAGGATTTGGGAATTTTCAAAACTCACTGAAAATGTACTTAGATGAAGACCACCCATTTATTATCAAATGTAAAATAGTTTAGTATAAAGGCCATAAAATAGATTGTAAAGTAGAAATGTAAAATGAAAGGATTTGGTAAAGTTAATATGGCATCTTGCAGATTAAGACAAAATATATTATGTTGGAGAATATGTTGGACTCAATTTTGACAGTATAAGAAAAAATTGGATATGAAAATGGATGGGAAGGTTATGGAGAGAGGTGGTCCAAGTGCACATCAAAGGGACAAGACAGAATAATAGTTCAGCACAAACTGGATGGGCCAAAGGCCCTGTTTCTGTACTGTTGTTTCTTTGGTTCTAATGAGGGAAGGACTGAGAAATTAAACAATTATTTTGTGTTTGTCTTCCCAGAAGACAAGAAACTATACAGAAATAGTGAAGGACTATAGATCTAGAGTGCCTGAGGTGGGCCAAATGATCTACTCATATTAAAAAAAAATGAAAAATAAAGTAAATTCACATGTTAAAAATTGGAGAAATTAAAGAAAATGAAAGCAATAAATCCTCACAGCCTGATGATCTGCTTCCGAGGAGGATTTAAAGAGTGGATAAACAGGTGGTCATCTTCTAAAGTTCCATTGGTTCGAGAGTAGTATATTTAATCTTGGTATTTAAGATGGAAAGAGGAAAAGAAAGACCCCTTAATGTCAGGGAATTGCTAGAATCTGTTATTCAGGAAATGATGAAGAGAATTTAGAAAATATTAATAGGATTGGGAAATTAACATGGAATAATGAAAGGGAAATCATGTTTGACAAAATTGTTTAGCAATTTATGAGGTGGTGACTTGCAGAATAGATGAAAGGGAACCAGTGAATGTTTACTTTGACTTTCAGAAAGCCTTTGACAAGGGCCGTGAACAAGATTATTAAAGCAGATAGGTGCCATTGTAATCTGGCACAGATTGAGGATTAGTTAATGGACAGAAAAGAGTGGGAATTGATTGGTAATTTTATGGGTGGGATGCAGTGACGACAGGGGTGTTATGGGATTGTTGCCAGATCCTGAACTGTTCACAATTTATTATAATAATTATCAGTGATTTGGATGAGTTAAAGTGTAACATGTTCAATATATTGATGATTATGAAACTGGGTGGCAATTTGGGGTGTGCAGAGGATGCTGAAAGGCACCTGGGGGTGTAGTCAGGCCAAATGAATAAACAAAAGTGTGGCCAATTGTATATAATTTTTAAAAAGTGTGATGTCATCCACTTTGGTTGGAAAACAAAATTGCAAAGTCGACTTTTATAAATAATGAAAATTGAAAGCAGTGTTTGGTAGAATCTGAGAATATATAGCTGCATATATAGAGCTCAGGTCAGATGGCATCTGATATATTGTGCACGTCTGATTTACTAACCTGAAGATTGATATCCTTGTGACAGAGGGAGTTCAATGAAGGTTCGCCAAATTGATTCCTGGAATGTGGTCTTTGTCCTAAGAGATTAAACCAATGGAGTTGATCCTCAAGAGTTTGGAAGAATGAAAGCTAGTCTCATTAAACATCTAAAACTCTGACTGGGGTCTACAAGTTAGATATCAGAGTCTTCATCCCTGCTTGGGATGTCTACAACCAAAGATCATAGTCTTTTTTTAATTTTTCACACTATGAACCATATTGAACAAAATAAACATAAACCTTTCCCTCTTGAATATACACAGTGTCATTTTCTTCCCTTTTCCCCCCCTCCCTTCCCTCCTTCCTTCCCACCCCCCTCCCCACCCACTAAACGTTCAACATATACGATACATTAAACCCATTAAACAATGTCATCACACAATGAAAATGAACAAGAAAATTGTGTCATCTACTTTTACACACTGGGTCAGTTCATTTCACCTTCTTCTCCTTCTGTCATTTTAGGGGGTGGAGGTCCGCGGTAGGCCCTCTCTGTTGTGTTCCATGTACAGTTCCCAACTTTGTTCAAATAATGTGACTTTATTTTTTAAATAGTTATTTTTTCCAATGGAATACATTTATTCATTTCTATGTACCATTGCTGTACTCTCAGGCTCTCTTCTGATTTCCAAGTTGACATTATACATTTTTTTGCTACAGCTAAGGCTATCATAATAAATCTTTTTTGCGCTTCATCCATTTTGAGGCCTAATTCTTTACTTCTTATATTACTTAGAAGAAAGATCTCTGAATTAAGCAGATGTTGTGTTTCAGGTCTAATAAATTCCCACACTGTATCGCCTGCTCTTTGTGACTATTGGCTTGCAATTGGGAGTCAGGTTCGGAAACAGTGGGGGGGGGGGGGGGAGATGGAGAGACCGCATGAGACGTCTGGCTTTTGGGACTTTCCGTTCCGCACCCTGATTGGAGGAAGTGGGCCAGAGTACTCCATGGTCACGCTTTTAAAGTTACACAAGTCCAGGCTCAGCAACACAGGAGCACACAAATCCTTTAGTACATACAATCTGAACTTACAAAATTCCCTCCTTTTTACAGTTAGATATACTGTACAATACCCTGGATCATCGCAGGGTGCGAGTGTGAAGCTAGGAAAATATGATAGTCCATCGGGTACACATTTAAGTTGTACCACAGAGTCGTCGCAGAGTTTATTAAAGCTCTTAGTGGAGCCAGTTTCTATTAAGCAATCATTCAAGTGTCTGTTTATCCTCACCTCCATTGTCAAGTTATTCAATTGGTGAGGTCTTGCCTGATCCGGGTCGACCAGTGCCAGTGCTCCAGAAACTCTGTTGCTCACCATGGCAATGTCGACTTTCTCCTCTTGCCCTGCAGGCAGACAAGATGGCGTCGACCACGAGACATGGCAAGATGGCCGCCTTCCATCATGCTCCAATGGAGGGCTAGGTGGTGTTGACTTCGAGGCATGGCAAGATTGTCGCCATAGCTTCCTGTGAAGATTTACTTCATTTGGCTGGTCTCGCCACGAGGCGCAGCAAGATACTGGCAGTGAGCAGCACAGAGAAGCTGAGGCCAGCACTTCGGGACTCGGGTATGGGTCAAGCCATGATTCGGGGGTTGCATACACAGTCGCCCTCTTTGGATTCCCTTTAGCCCAGTGGACCTTCACCCAGTGCCCTCGCTTACCGCATCCTACGCACATGAAGTCCTTCGTGGGGCAAAGGGGGCTGTGCACCCTCAGTCCTGTGTGGCTGCAGCAGTCAGACTTAGGGCTGTAGGGGTCACAGGCGTCTCAATGAGCTGAATGTGGTTGTGGTTCTCTGAAAGGGCACCACATTTACCTGTGAGGTCAGCTCCCAGTTGGGCCTGTTCGAGCGCTTTCACCAGCTCCAGGGTGCTTGCCAAGTCATTCTTCCCCAACTCTAGCAGCCGCTGCCTCACGTACCTCAACCTCATTCCTGCCACGAGAGTGTACAGGATTTGTTCCTCCTCTCTCACCCAGGCCGTGGCCACTTTATAGTGGCATTTTCTGGTCATGGCCAACAGTTCTAGAACATAGTCGTCTAGCGACTGACCCAGATGCTGGCAATGTTGAGAGTTAGTGCCTTGCCATTACGTCGTTCTGAGGCCTCATGTAGTGGGCCTTCAAGTCTTCTGTGGCCAACTCGTAAGTATTACAGTCTCTGATGACAGTGAATGCCTTGGGGCTGACTCGAGAGAGAAGTGCAGATCTCAGGAAACTATCAGAGTTGAAGACATCTTGTGTGGCTGTCAGGTAGGACTGTAAGCACTCTAGCCAGTAGGCGAATTCCATCGAGGACAGAGGGTCGACTTGGAGCATGCCTGGCTTCAACGGGGCTTCCATCCTGCTTCAAAGTTAAGCTATTAAAATTGTAATGCGACTGATTGAACTCAGGGACAAGTGAGGGGTACAAACACGCTTTTAATAGCTTAGAATCAATGGCCAGAAGAGACAATCGTCCTCAGTTGAATCTGAGGTAAGGCGGAAAACCATGGTTTATATTGGGATAGGTGAGGGTAGAGGCAAGGGAGGAGCCAGCCATCGGAACAATAATTAGACATTGAATTCCAGTTCACTGCAAGGAGTGATACTTCAAGAAATGTCAGTTTCAAATTCACTTTTACAAAGGCATCTAGTGAATCTGAGCACCAGGCACCTTGTACATATTTCAGAAAAAGATTTCCAATGGAAGTCTTGACTCACCACTCCCTATGTAAGTGCATAGCCCTCAGTGCACGTCTTGATGCAAGGGATATGGGGCACATTTGTTATGATTCCCAATGCACATTGATTAACACACACACACACACACACACACACACACACACACACACACACACCCAATTTTGTACACAGTTCAAGGCCCCTCGTTGCAAGGTTAGTAGTGCAAGTAATAGAAAAGCATTTGAAAATGCAATTACTACTGCATGCTGTGTTTGATCTTTTTACAGCGTAGTGTCTTGATCCTTAACGTGAAATCTACCTAACCACACTGGCTACCTGCTCACACTGATTAATGCAGAGAACTCCCTGCATTCTGCAGTTCAGGGTACCTTTGCTGCCATGAACCTCCTTCACCAAGTCCTCCCCAATGCAGTATCATTATCACTGAATGTGACACTATTCTGTAATAATTCCCAAGGAGCTTGATGTATAACCACTCCCAGCACCTGCTTCAGACACGGTGCTGAAATTATGCTGGCAAGCTTCATCTGGAGCGGGCAACTCATGATATTGGCTGCCCTTCTGATTCTGCAGCGTTTCCAAAATGAAGTTTGCTTCCTGCACTGTGATCCTTGCACCTGTTTTCAGGAGCCTGGGAATCCTCATTTTAACTCATCTACTTTTGTTGGTTCTCTTTTCCTTAATGGCACTTTATGAAATATTGTTGATTCTTGGTGTTTTAAATTTTTCATTTGACCTCGCTTCAATGCCTTTTTTTTTAATTAAAAAAAAATTTTCACACTATGAACCATATCAATCAAAATACACACAAACATTTCCCTCTTGAATATACAGTGGCATTTTCTCCCCTTTTCCTTCCCTCCCTCCTTCCCACCCCCCTCCCTACCCACTAAACGTTCAACATATACAATACAATAAACCCATTAAATAATGTCATCACACAATGAAAATAAGCAAGAAAATTGTGTCATCTACTTTTACTCACTGGGTCAGGTCATTTTGTCTTCTCATTTTATAATTTTAGGGGGTGAGGTCCGCGGTAGGCCCTCTCTTTTGTGTTCTGTGTACGGTTCCCAAATTTGTTCAAATAATGTGACTTTATTTTTTAAATTATATGTTATTTTTTCCAATGGAATACATTTATTCATTTTCATGTACCATTGCTGTACTCTCAGGCTCTCTTCTGATTTCCAAGTTGACATTATACTTTTTTTTTTGCTACAGCTAAGGCTATCATAATAAATCTTTTTTGCGCTTCATCCAGTTTGAGGCCTAATTCTTTACATCTTATATTACTTAGAAGAAAGATCTCTGAATTTTTTATATGTTTTTTTTGTGATTTTATTTAATACCTGATCTAGTCCTTCCCAAAACTTTTCCACTTTCTCACATGCCTAAATTGCATGTTCTGTTGTTCCCGTTTCCTTCTTTCAGCGAAAACATCTATCTGATACTGTTGGGTCCCATTTATTTAACTTTTGGGGTGTGGTGTATAGCCTGTGTAACCAATTATATTGTATCATGCGTATCCTCATGTTTATTGTATTTCTCATAGTTCCGGAGCATAGCTTTTCCCATATTTAATTTTTTATCTTTATCTTTAGATCTTTTCCCCACTTTTGTTTGGATTTATAGCTTATTTCATCATTTTCTTTCTCTTGCAGCTTGATGTACATGTCTGTTATAAATATTTTTATTATCGTTGTTTCTGTAATCACATATTCAAAGCTGCTTCCTTCTGGTAATCTCAGTCTGCTTCCCAATTTATCCTTTAAGTAGGCTTTCAGTTGGTGGTACATATTTATACTTCATTTGTTCAAATGATAATAAATTATTTCCAAAAAAACAATTTTCTATTCTTTTAATTCCTTTTCTCTCCCAGTCTCTAGACCACACATGTCAAACTCAGGCCCGCGGGCCATATTTGGCCCGTGATATAATTATATTTGGCCCGCAAGATCATATCAAATATGTATTAGAGCTGGCCCGCTGGCTGCCGCGCCAGTATAGCGCATGCACAGCTAATACTACAAATCCCAGAATGCTTTGCAAATGCATTGGCGCCGGCCCATCAGCCCGTTAATCGCCCCCACCTCCTCTCTTTACTTTCATTAGCATCTGCGACCTGTCGCCCAACTCACATGTAATAAACCCCTTACGAAAAATGGCCAAACGAAAGACAGAAAACAGGACCTTTCAAGACAGGTGGGAGGCGAACTCTGACCCCAGAGTTTGATGAACTTGCATCTAAGAAGAGATGCCAAGTATCTAGTTTAGACCCAAGTGCATCAGAGTAAATCACAGTGTAGCAAGCTAAGCTTAGATTAATATTTTCTTTGGTTAACTTTGGACTGTTTATAGTTGAAAGTTTGGATTTTCATTGAAGCAAGTTGTTATTTTTTTGACTTGTTGGTTTGTGAAAAAAAATACATTTAAAAGGAGCTTAAAGGCTATAGAGAAATATTATTTATTGAATATTTTATTTCTCATTTGTTAATGCTTCTTCTGGAAAGAGTTTAATCAAAACTATTATTAAACATTTATTTTAATAAGAAAAAGTTTAACATTACATATGTTGAAAGAAGAGAAAACATGCAGATGTTGTTGAAAATCTTCAATAAATATTTAGTTTGGGCCACGACTTAGTCCTAGTTTTTAATTTTGGCCCTCTGTGAATTTGAGTTTGACACCCCTGCTCTAGAGGAAAGGTTATCTATTGTGAAAGGGATTAGTTGATTTTGCGTCAATAATAATTTTGGTAGTTGGTCATTTGTTTTTTCCTTTCTATGTGAATCTTCTTCCATATGTTGAGTAAATGGTGCAGTACTGGTGAACTTCTATATTGCACCAGTTTTTCATCCCCCCACTTATAAAGTATATGTTCTGGTACCTTCTCCCCTATTTTATCTAGCTCTATCTTGGTCCAATCTGGTTTTTCGCTTGTTTCATAAAAATCTGATAGATATCTTAATTGTGCTGCTCTATAATAATTTTTAAAGTTTGGTAACTGCAAACCACCTTGTTTGTACCATTCTGTCAATTTATCAAGCGCTATCCTCGGTTTCCCCCCTTTCCATAAGAATTTCCTTATTATTCGCTTTAGTTCTTTGAAGAATTTCTCTGTTAAGGGAATTGGTAACGATTGAAATAGGTATTGTATCCTTGGGAAGATATTCATTTTAATGCAATTTACCCTCCCTATCAATGTTAGTGGCAATTCTTTCCAATGTCCTAAGTCATCCTGTAATTTCTTCATTAATGGCTGATAATTTAATTTGTATAGGTGGCCTAAATTATTATCTAATCTAATACCTAGGTATCGGATTGCTTGTGTTTGCCATTTAAATTGTGATTCTTTTTTAAACTCTGTGTAATCCACATTATTCATTGGCATCGCTTCACTTTTATTTGCGTTGATCTTGTACCCTGATATTTCTCCATATTCCTTCAATTTCTTATGTAGTTCTTTTATTGATATTTCTGGTTCTGTTAAGTATATTATGATGTCATCTTCAAATAAACTGATTTTATATTCCTCTCCTTTATTTTTAACCCTTTTATTTTATTTTCTGTTCTTATCAGTTCTGCCAACGGTTCTATTGCTAAAGCGAACAGTGAGGGGGATAGTGGGCATCCCTGTCTAGTTGACCTACTTAATTTAAATTAGTTCGATACATATCCATTTACTGTCACCTTCACTAATGGTCCCTTATATAATGCTTTAATCCAATTAATCTATTTTTCTGATAGGTTGAACCTCTGTAATATTTTGAATAAATAATTCCATTCTACCCTGTCAAAGGCTTTATCTGCATCTAAAGCAACAGCCACTGTTGGTATCTTATTTCCTTGTGCTGCATGGATTAAGTTAATGAACTTACAGACATTGTCCGTTGTTCGTCTTTTCTTAATAAATCCAGTTTTATCTAGTTTTACTATTTTTGGTACACAGTCGGCCAATCTGTTTGCTAATAGTTTTGCTATTATCTTATAATCTGAATTAAGTAGAGCTATTGGACTTCAATACCTTTTCGAAGGAGTGTTCTTCCAGATTTGATTCAAATGCTGTGCGACAATAAAGGACTCATGTAGAAAAGCTATAGCATTCTCAGTTTGAAGTCCCACCTGCCTGTTCCAGTGACCATATTTAGCTATTTAGCAATAGCTGTGAGTTTTTAATCGGAAAGTCAACTCTTCAAATGTGCCACTTTAATGGAAAATAAATTGCATTAGATGGTCATTGCTAAATAATCAGATTGGTTGTACTGTAAAACTGAAAACTGTTAAATACAATCAAACATGACTTCCACTCTGACTGTGCTCATGTTTACAAATGAGCTCATTGTTTCCAAAACAGTGGTTTTCAACCTCATTATTCCTCATTCACATACCACCTTAATTAATCCCTTACTAACCATGATAGGTGCTCTGTGGTTAGTAAGGGATTACTTAAAGTGGTATGTGAATGGGAAAAGTTGAGAACCACTGTTCAAAAAAGGTCTAATTACATGTGCTTAGTGTTTGTTGCTCAGGAGGTTTTATATAACAAATAGCTGCTAAAATACAATTTCAGAAAATAATGTCTTCAAGGGTCTTCATGAAGTTTGTTTAACCATTGACATCCATTCCTGTCACCTGCACATGTTGAGCTTAGAATTTTTTTAAAAAGGATAGTTGTTGAGATCCTTGTGCTCATGGTTTGACTACACTGCACAATGACAGTGTATCATTTAGGTAGTTGTGTTTGTGGGGTTGAAAACGATTTGTTGGTTCGTCCATTGATACCATGTGGCAATGGGCAGAAAGCCTGAATCATCAGCGATAGATGAGTCAATATCCACTGGGAAATGTAAGAGTACCGTTGATAACTGGTCCATCATGCTAATTTGTGAGTTGAAAATATTGCACACGAAAGGCTGGAAGCAGTCAGTCAATTTTGTTTTTTCATGATTACTGTGCCCACTGGGTCCTCTTACCAGTCCAAGGAGACGCAACTTCTTGACAGAGTCAGGAATTACTGCAAGTGCTAATACCAGATCATTGCTAAATGTATTCGACTTTGCTCTATCTGCTGGTATTTTTTTTTATGGAAGGCAGTAACTCATTTATTTTAAATGGGTAACTCCTCTTACAAAAGCTGATAAATGAATGACCGTGTGCATGAAAGACATTCATCATCTTTTATCACCAACATCAATTACTGTCTTCATGCATTAGAAGTTGTTCGAAAAGAAGCAAGGATGACCCTTTATCAGAGCAGAGTTTGAACAATTTACTGGTGCTGAGTCATTCTTGAAACCACTTAAAATCATAAGTTTTGCATTAAGATAGTTCTGTCAACGTACTCTCCGTTCAGGTAATCCAATAACTGCCTCTGTGCTGCTTGAAATGGACTGGGTGAGGTTAAATTGTAAACTAGTTTTATTCTTTGTTCACGGGAGTGTGTTACTGCATGAGAAGCTTGGATTTTTCAGTTCATAAATGAATCAGCCATAACTTGCAGGGAAAAACTGGCGGTTCTACACTGTGCTTCTGGCATTTCTTCACATTAGTGCCACCGATAGTCAGATTTCCTGTACACTAACAGAGATCTGGGATTTGTTGGATGCTCTGGCATGGATTCTCCTTGCTATACTTAGCCAGGGCATAGGTTAGCAATTCACCACCGCAGCAACTTCAGGCTAATTTGTGCCCTCATTTACAAATATGCACAACTACTTTTGCTTTCAATTATTGGATACTACAGTCAAGTAATACTGGCTCTTTAAAACTCGCTTGGAAGGATCTGCTGAAAGTGGAAAAGATAAATATGCCAAATATAGTTCTCACTGCACTTGTTTTAAGATGGTAAAAAGTGACTGAAGCATGGTGCGAGTACAACAGTGATACCTTTGTAACCTGTTAGGATTCCTGCGCACAGGTGACTTGAGATTATTCCAAATAGGAAAAAAATAGGTGAGCTGAACACTGAGGAAATGGTAGAAATTGTTAAGTTTAATAGATTAGGATTGGTAAGAACATCTCCTTTAAAATCTCCATCAGTACCGGAGCAAAACAGGCCACTGCTCTACTTGCTTTACATCTATGACTGTGTGGCTGGGTACAACAATAACACCATCTACATATTTGGCGACAATACCTCAGTAGTGGATTCTATGGAAGAGTAGGGGGTGATGAGTCAGCATACAGGAAGGAGAATGAAAACCTGGGTGAATGGTGTACTAATGACAACTTCACAAACAATGTCACCAAAACCAAGGGGCTGATTGTGGACTTTAGGAGGGGAAAACTAGAAGTGTATAAATTAGTGATCGTTGGGGGAATCAGAGGGGGAGAAGGTAAGCAAATTTAAATTCCTGGGAGTCACTATCTCAGCATATTTAACAGACAGTTTAAGCAAAATCTGTTAGAAGAAGAGATAGTTGACATTTCAGATCAATCAGTTGTCAATCTTGATGCCATTGTATAGTAAGTGGTTATTGTATTTCCATCACTTAAACTTGTTAAGTGCTTTTTAAAACTTTAATTTTTATTTTTCATAATATTACGAGCTCCCATTTCATTTAATATGAATATCACTTTAAGGGCTAGTACTGGCTCCCCAAATTCACTACTTTGGAGAAAGAACATTTGTTGGTTTTTCTTGGGACACAGATGGTGAGAGAGTCATGTGTGTGGAACACTGAAGGAATAGCACTTAGCGGCTATCTCATCGAACACAGAGCAGGAATAACTCTGTGTGAAAATGGACAATTCCACTGATTCTCGCTGTCAGGAAAAGTAGAATTGCTGCGTCAGATCGTGACCAAAGTAACAGTCACTTTGATTGACCTGTACCTGGGTTTTGGAAGCATCGTGGAAGTCACGCGTTCCGTTTCCCCTACGTAAGGAAAAGTTGTGACAACTGTTCGTACAAAAGGATATTTATCTGAAAGAATCTAGACAAGGATTCGAGAGTTTTTGGCAGTCCCCACACACACACACACACACACACACACACACACACACACACACACACACACACACACACACACACACACACACAGCCACCCACCCCCAACACACACCACCACACACCCACACACACACACACCCACACACACACCCACACACCCCAACACACACACACACCCAACACACATACAGCCACCCATCCCCAACACACACCACCACACACCCACACCCACACACCCCAACACACACATACACCCAACACACATACAGCCACCCATCCCCAACACACACCACCACACACCCACACACACAGCCAGACACACCACCACATACCCACACACACATACCTATAGCCGCCCAGCCCCAACCAAACACATACCCCCAACACACATCCACACACACACCCCCACCCACGCACACACTCCCCCACACACACAACCACACACACACCCCCCACATACAATTTGATTAATGTGTTATATTGTTATTAGTTATTAATAAATATAGTGTTTAAAAAGAAAAATATATAACACAGCCTTAGTGAATTTCCATTGCTGCTCGTCTGCGACGTAGCATTAATTTAAAACCTTTTCTGAACAATTCAGTGATTATTAGATGCATTTAAAGGTCTTTGAAAGCGACAAACAATCACATACAGTATTATCAGAATATTCCAAGGACTAGACCTTGTGTCTCCCGCCTGAGGCTAAATAGACAGGTCTGTTTTGTTAGATAACTCCTAAAATTAGGCTTGACTGCTGTTTAGACCCACCTGAGCGGTATGCAAATGTAGCCACTGAAATAACAGGCTCTGAGGGAATTGAAGACAAACTAGACCAGTGTTCCAATGAATGGTTGTTCAACAAAACCAGGAGAAGTTAAAGACTAGAACTTTAAAGACGCAGGATATGTGGAAGCGAGCAAAGGAGGAAGTGTAGCATGCAGGAGAGATTAAATCACAGAGGGGATAAGGTGAAAAGCAAAAGTGGGTCGAAAGTGATGTAAAGAGGATAACAATTATTACCAGCAGTGGGTGTCTGAACAGATTGTGGTAATCACAATTCAGATCTCGTGTTAAATGTAGAAGGGTATAAAGTGACTTATGGAAAAATGTTTTTTGAACTTGGAATAACAGCCAAGGCACAGGATGTAGCATTTAGAATGATTGAGAGCTTGGAACAACACTGACCTACAGATAAAAGCTTAGGATCAGATTTCAGAAGAATTATTTTTTTTATATAAAGCGCACCCCTAATCCTTGCCATTCTCCCTGGATCTAACAGATGTCATATTGTTAACAGCAAATTATGTCCTAAATTGAAAGATCGATTGCTGTTTCATGAGATTTTGCCATGAGCCGAGGAGAGTTGTCAAGGCTAACAGAGAAATAGGTCAAAGTTAAGTGGAAGGGACAATCCTTCTCAGAGCTGTGGGGCAGAAGTGTGGAAGATGCTCTGGCTGTGTGCACCTCCCTTGAAGTGTTGCAAATGATGGAGAATGATTGGTTGAGTCTGCAGCTGCTCCAGTGGTTGAAGGTAAATTGAACCCTTCTCTCATTTTGGGAGTGAAGGGATGGGATATGGTCAGCAGTGCAGGAGAAGTAACAGACAACACAATAGAGAAATATGCATGACTCTGACTCGTTGACAAATATGCATGCCAGATGTCTACAAATTTAAGGATAAAGGTTGTGAAAACAATTCTGTTCATTACATTGGCTGAAACTCACATTTTCAAGAAAGGAAATCAGAAAAACTTGTTATGGCTATAATTTAACTTTAGTTATACAACACCAAAATCCTGGAAGTGAGAAGTGGATATCCTTTATTTCATGCATGAAATTACGAGAGGATGTCTGGGATATAAACTCGAACCTACATCCTTTGTGACTTGACTAATTGAATTAGCACATAAAATGCAGCAATAAGACATGCAGTAATAAGTTTGTGCTTGTAATTCAACTTGCATAGAGGACTGTGACATTCCAAAAGCAATAGGCCAGAGTCATTATAGCTGCTTGATTTTAATTAATTAGTCTTAAGACTATATCAGGTCTATGGTACAATGATCAGAAAATATTTTTGTCCTTGAAAGGCATCAGAGTTGAGGAGCTATACAGCCGTTCGGCTCAACTCAACACGATTCTAGCAAGATAGGACCTAAATTGGCCTAATTTCCAGTGGCTTAGAGAGTTTATTCATACTATTGAATGAAAGGCTAGAATTGAAGGTCTAAGATAGATTAGCAAAGCAAGTACAATATATAAAGGTATATTCAACAATAAAAACATAAAATGCTAGAAACACTCAGGAGGTGAAGCAGCATATGTGGAAACAGTAACAATAATGTTTCAGGTCTGACACCCTTAGTCAAACCTCAGTTCTGTCAAAGGGTGTTGTACCTGAAATGCATTTTTCTTCTACAGGTGCTGCCTGACCAGCTGAGTGTTTGTGGCATTTTCTGTTTTTATTTCAGATTTCCAGCATCTTCCCATTTTTCTTTAATTTCAGCATGTTGTTGAGACGCAGTCATGCAAGATTGGATCGTCACAGGAGTAACAGAGACCTGACCCAAGTAAAACAAGGAGAATGGTTTCTAAATATGCCTGATGGTGAGGTCTTCAGTACAGACAGGGAAGGAAAGAAAGTGTAGGAGTGACAGTATTAATTGCTGAGACTATTGCAGCCTTGGAGGGAGATGATGTCTTAGAGCAATCAAGAACTGAATCATGCTGCTTGGATTTAAGAATGATAGAGGTACAATTAAAGGCTGGAACTATTCTGATAGGCTACCAATGAATGAGAGGAATAACAAGGAACAAATTTGCAAGGGAAATGCAGAGATCTACAAAAGCCAGAATCCTGATAGTGGCAACTTCAAATATCCATAAAGATGCTGTAACATTGGGGCAGGGAAGAGGGGAGTTTCTCACATGTGTTCAAGAAAACCACCTTGACCGTTTGGTTTCTGACCCAAAAAAGAATGTGGAATTGCAGATCTTGGCTAGGCTCACTTCTCAGAACCAAGTGGAACCAGTCAGGGAACATCCAGGAAACAACGGTCATAATAACAGAAGGTTGTGAATCACAATTGAAAAAGGCAGGGACCACATAGTAGAAGACCATTGGAAGGGAGACCGATCTGGCCAGTGTAAACTGGAATCAAAACTCAGTGACAAAGATAATTGAATAATGGGAAGTCCTTGATGGGGAGCCGTTTGAACTACATCTTGGGTTATGTAGGATGGGAAAATTAAAGGTAAAGGACATGGGTGACAAAAAATACAGAAAGTAAAAAAGAGCATCAGACAGTTTCTAGGTGGTTCATGTAAGTAAGAATCAGTTCAAAGTGGAGATTAAAAAGGAGAGTGTGAGAATAGACTGGAAGCAAATATAAAAGAAAACCTAGAAATATTCCAGAGGCCATATGAACAGGAAAAGGGTTGCCAGAGAATAAGATGATCAGAGGCTAAAACAGAAAGTTACTCATGGAAGCAGAGGGTGTGACTAAGGCCTTAATTCTTTTTTTGAGAAACAGCACAGTAACAAGTTTTTCAAACCCATAATCCCATTCCACCCAAATACACCCATGTGACCAATTAACCAGAGCTACATAGTCGCAGGGAGAACATACAAACTCCTACGGACAGTGGCGGATTTGAACACAGGCCACAGGTGCTGCAATAGCATTGCGCTAACTGCTAGTCACGAGTAAGATTATGCTTCAAAGGAAGATGTAATTGACATTTCGGAGTTGTTAAAATTTCATGGAGGTATTAGAAAGACCAACTGCACTTGATGGATAAATTACCTGATCAGGATGGGATTCATCCTAGATTGCTGGGGGAAGTAATGGAGGAGATTGCAGTGGCTCTGGCATAATTGTCCAAATGGTGAAAGTTTCCAGGGTGGTGTCTTTAGGACCGGAAAGCTACAAACATTTGTTTGTTCTAAAAAGGATCTTGGGATAAACCCATTTCCGGCTCACCTGTCACTTTAACTTCGGAGATGGGGGAAATCCAGAAACAATCACAGCCTCTTGGAAAGAGGTATGGATTTGTTGAAGGCAAATTAAGTCAAACTAATGAGGTTTTTTTTAATGAAGTGACAGCCTTGATGTGGGAAATGTGACCAATATAGGATAAGGTCCAAAATGTTTTGACACTATGCTACAAGTATGCAGAGAGTAAAAGTTGCTGCCACAGCGCAGACAGAAAAATGACTTAGAACAATATTTGTGAATACTGCTTCTGGGATTCAAAGGAAGAGTGCAGTGGAGTTACCCAGGAGTCGGAGTGAAGTTGGTTGCTTTTCTGAATATGTATCAACAATTTAGGCTTGGGTGTATATGCGGCAAATCCTAATGTTCAGATGACTCAGTTATTTGGTGGTTAGTAGTAGATTCAGTGAAGTGGATTGTGGTGAACCAAGGTGATATTGACAAGCTAGTGAAATGACAGATGCTTGGCTAATTGAAAGTGTTGCACACATTTTGCTGGGAAGAATGGGAAAAAGCAATTTAAACTACAGGATGGAGGTCTAAAATGAAACAAGAACACAAAGATTAGAGGGTATTTGTGCATTGTTGGTTGAAAGTGGCACATCGGGTGGATAAACTGGGATTGGGATCCAGGGCTTTAACAACAGGAGAAAAGAGTCCAAGAGCAAGGATTTTTTTTGTATCTTTATAAAATACTGTGTAGGCCACAACTGTAGTTTAGTACCCAGTTCCCTATGCTGTACTTTCGGAGAGACAGCAGAAGAGTTTCACCAGAATGATTCCAAGAAAGAGGGATCTTAGATCTATGGAGATGTTGATTTTGTTCTTGGGTTGCAGGGACATAGGATCAAAGTTTTTTAAGACATCAGACATGTAGATTGAATAGGGAGAGACTGTTCCATTGATGATGTGCTCAAGAGCTAGGTGACATAGAATAGTGATTGGCAAAAGTGATGCAAAGAAAAAAATTACATTACAAATGGTTAGTGTGTAGACAACGCTGCAATAGAATGTTGTGACAGATCAATTGTACAGTTTAAAAAGGGGCATGTATTTGGAGGAGAAGAATTTGCAAAGGTATGGAGAGAGGGTGAAAACTAGGCTGAAGTGGATTGGTCTGAAACAGAGTTAATGTGGACTCAGGAGGCCAAAAACCCTTTCTCCACATGGTAACCATTGTGTTTCCCTTTACTTTGGCACCTCTTTCAAATGGGGAAAATTAAATTCCATTAAGATCCATGCTATCTGGGAGTAAATGCTAAATCAGCCCCAGTTGCAAGGCCTATTCAGGGATAATCAACAATCACTTGAACCATCCAATAATCAGGCCAACCCAGCCAGTGTTCTGGTTTATTGTCATGTACAAAAGTACAGTGATAAAGTTCCATTTTCCATGCAATCTAGCTAGTTAACCCATACATAGTACAGAAATCAAAAACAGTGCTGAGTTACAGAGAGATCAATTCGAGCAGAGAAAGGACAACATTATTTTACTAGGTCCAGAGACTGATAGTAGCAGAAAAGAAACTGTTCTTGAATCTGGAGGTGCATGATCTCATCTTTGTGAATCATCTTCCCACTGAGAGTGGGGTGAAGAGACTGTAACAGCAGGAGGTGTCAATGAAGGAAGGGGTGGGGCTGCTGTAGGATGGTCTAAGCAGCAACTCTTAGCAGTTGTGAACTGAAGGCCATTTCTCCTGATGACAGTTGAACTTTGAGCTCAGGAGCAGCATTTTGTCATTGGCATACACTTTTCAGGCTAAATATGTTTTGCGAATGTTGGGTAGATCAGTTTGTTGGTATTAATCCAAGCTCAGCAAGTGCAGATATCATAAGAAAGCTTTATTTCACTTCATCTCAACTGTGATTCTTATGCTGTAATGCATTTGCAGTCTTCAAGATGTTACTTGCTAACAGATTTTTTTTAGAATATGCAAGTGAAACTTGATCAAATCCATTAGATTAGATGAAATGCCTTGTGGTTTTAATGCAGCATCCATTTATACTGTAAATTTTGCACCAAGTATTGTTCAGGATGGTAAAAATAATATTCTCAATGATCATTCATGAAGAAATAAACTGCATATTTTGCTTTCAAGAGTAGATAAACAGTGAATTTGATAAATAAGCAAAGTCAGGAATGGTGCAGAGGAGTTATAAAAAAAGGTTGCTGAAGAACTTGACATTTCAGAAATTATGCAGAATGGAGTCATGGAATTTGCTCATGCCAGGAAATTAATCCTCCTTCCAACTGAACTCTGCCATTTAGTGACCAGGGAAGTGCATGGGAACAGAGCCTGATTAAACGACAACAATCACACCACAGCTAAAAATATCCACAGTTATTTACTTCCCCCATCCTGGTTTCAGAACCTTTGTTTATTTATTCTCTTGAATGCATATTCAGCTGAATCTTCAGATTTATGGTAGATATTTGTTTGGCACATTATATTTATGCAATGCATTTATTAATGTCCTGCGATTTTGGGTGAGGAAAGCAGTGAGGCAATTAGGAATTGCAGCAACTTCATCTACAGTGAAATGCAGTGATTCAGGAGCTCACACAAGCTATGAGACTGTAACCATGAAAATCATTCCAAATATTTGTACATATTTCTTTTGATTATTTGTGTGATCATTAAGTACAGTATTGTGTGTTTTTGTGCATGCATAATGGTCTGGAGAGACACTGTTACTTAATCTTGTATTCGTATGTGTCAGTTCTTAGACAACACGTGGATAAAGGAAAAGGTTCTTTCCTTTAAAGTTGATGTAAGCAGCACCATGAGGCACTCTATGAGCCTGCCAGACTCCATTACAGATATTGCATACTGTCTCTTGCTCTTTGTCAGCCCCTGCTGGCAGCTAAGTCTAACCAAACAGGAGCTATAATCAAGGCCTTGCTAGTGGCCATGGAAACATGATCACTATCATTACATAGGAACATAGGAAGTAGGAACAGGAGTAGTCCAAAAATGACCCATCGAGCCTGCTCCGCCATTCAATACAATCATGGCTGATCTAATTTATTACCTAACTCCACCTACCTGCCTACTCCCCATATCCCCTAATTCCTCTATCATGTAAAAATTTATCTAACCGAATTTTAAATATGTTTAATGAGGCAGCCTCAACCACTTCCCTGGTTAGAGAATTCCAAACATTCACTACTCTCTGGGAAAATCTATTTTTCCTCATCTCTGTCCTAAATCTACTCCCCCAAATCTTGAGACTGTGTCCTCTCATTTTAGTTTCCCCGGCCAGCTCAAAAAACCTTCCTACATCTATCCTATCCATACCCTTCATAATCCTATATGTTTCTATAAGATCTCCTCTCATTCTTCTGAACTTGAGCGAATACAATCCTAGACGATTTAATCTTTCATCATAAGTCAACCCCTTCATCCCAGGGATCAACCTAGTAAACCTCCTCTGGACCGTCTCCAAAGCCAGTATATCCTTCCTCAAATATGGAGACCAGAACTGGACACAGTACTCCAGGTGCGGTCTCACCAGTACCTTATACAAGTTGCATTACATCTCCCTTTCTTAAAACAAAAGTTTTAAATAACTTACTTTTAAATAACGTTTTCTTTGTATATCTCTGCAATTTTAACTTTGACATCAGGAACTTACATTTTCATTATTATCAACATTGTGAACATTTTTTTAAACTTGTTTTCTGTGTCCACATTTACATACACTAAAACTTGAAGAGCAAAGAAGATAGTACTTCTTCATTCTATAACAGACTCAATGAGTCTCTTAGAAGAATTCATGTGTCTTGACGATCTCTTGATTAATTCTTCTTGAATCTGAGTTGTTGCCTCAGACGATGTCTTCTCAGCTGTGCATTCAGGTTGTTCAACAATATCCACCTTTCCACCTACTGTGGCTGCTCCCATTTGAAGATCTCAACGATTTGTTTGCAGAACAGCACCTTCATCTGTCTGAATGGTGTATGATTTCGGTTGGACTTCACTAAGGACAGATCCCTTCTGAGTCCATTAGTTTGTTTGTCTTTTTAGCCTTACTTGGTTACCAGTGTAGAGTTCTGGTAGGTTTCTTGTTCCTCTGTCAAAGTAATACTTTTGCTTTTCTTTCTGTTGTTCTTTGAATTTTCTCACTTTCTCCCCCTCTTTTATTTTTAGGAGGTTGTCTTGAATGGGTAAATTTGATCTTAGCCTACGTCCCATAAGGAGTTGTGCTGGTGACATACCATACTCAAGAGACATTGTGCAGTATACTAGCATGCTCAGGTAGAAGTCTGTTCCACTGTCTTTTGCCTTGTTCATCAGTCTTTTCCCGGTCTGTACTAATTTTTCCACTAGATAATTAATTGTGGAAAATGAGGATTTGATGTGGTGTGCACAAAGTCCCACTCTTTGGCAAAATGTCCGTACTTTAAATTGCAAAACTGGGGTCCTTAGTGTGTGAAGATCTCGCTTGCCATGCCATGTCTGGAGAATATGGCTTTCATACCTGTTATTACATCATCCGCAGTAGTGGTGTTCAATTTACACACCTCTGGATACAGGGAGTAATAGTCTGTGACTACAAGATAGTCCTTCCCTTGACATTCGAATAGGTCAGCACCTACCTTCTGCTAAGGTCTGTGTGGTGCTGGGTGTAGCTTTAGTGGTTCTGCAGGATTACTTGCTTGATATTTCTCACATATTGTACAGTTTGACACTTCATTTATTATATAATTGTTGATTCCTGGCCAGTATATCACCTCTCGTGCTTTTTCTTACACATTTCGATTCCGAGATGTCCTTCACAGATCCTTTTTAGCACCTCTTTTCTCAGACTCTTTGGGATAAGGATTTTACTTCCTTTGTAGATGATGTCTTCAACCACTGATGGTTCCACCCTGCAGTTCCAGTACTCTGAAACATCAGGTGAGCAGTCCTGCTTCATGTTGGGCCATCCATCCAAGATGTTTTTTCTCTGTTGTCTCAGTGTTTCATCTTTGTTTGTCTCTAACTTTGAGTTCCATTTTTACATTTGATATGGGCAGTGCTCTTGTGATCATGTCCACGAAGGTATTCACGTCTTCATCCATTTTGATGTTTGCAGGCTCTCACATGTCAACAGCTCTAGATAACGTGTCTGGATATCCGGAGTGTACGCCACATTCAGTGTATAGCGTTGCAGCCTCATCATCATTCTTTGTATTCTCAATGGACATTCGTTTAATGGCTTTTGGAACAATGCAATCAAGGGCTTATGGTCAATCTCTACACTGATTGCCTGTCCTGACACAAACTGATGAAATCTTTCACAGGCGTATGTGATGCAGAGCAGCTCCTTTTCAATTTGAGTGTATTGCATCTCCGCGTCTGTCATTGAGCGTGATGTATACGCAATGGGTGGCCAGTCATCATATTTTTACCGAAGAACTGCACCAAACCCACTATGTGATGCGTCTGATGATATCTTGATGGGTCTCGCTGGGTCATAAAACTTCAGAATTGGTTCCTCTGTGAGCACTTTCTTTAGTTCCCTCCATGACTTTTCATGGTCATGAATCCACTCCCATTCAATGTTCTTTTCTGTTAGTCTTCTCAATGGAGCCATCTTTTCTGAGAGGTTGGATATGAATTTACCCATATAGTTGACCATTCCATTAAACCTCTGCACATCCTTTTTGCCTTGTGGCCTTGGCATGTTCCCAATCGCAGACACCTTTCTGGGATCTGGTCTGATGCCCTCACTGCCAATAATATCTCCCACAAAGGTTAGTTCTATCTCCCCGAGCTGACATTTCTCTCTATTCAGCTTCAGGTTTGCTTCCCTTGTTGCTACCAGCACTTTCCTTAGTCTCTCATCATGCTCCATTCTGGTGGTATCCCATTCTATGGTGTCATCTACTGAGAATTCAACTCCATCCAGGTGCTCTTAGACCATATGGATAGTTTTGTGATACATTTCAGGAGCTGAGGTAATTCCAAATGGTAACTTTAGGAATCTGTATCTTCCAAATGGACTATTGAATGTGCAGTCTTGAACTTTCTTCATCCAATTTTAACTGCCAAAATCCTGATGATGCATCTAATTTGCTGAAAAACTTTGCATTTGCAAACTGTGACATGATTTTCTTCATGCATTGGAAGCTTAAAGTGTTCTCTCTTTATTGCTTTGTTTTAATATCTTGGATCCATTCTTCTTATCCATAACAATGAGTGAACTCACCCACTCCGTTGGTTCATCTATCTTCTGAATCACATTCAGGCTTTCCATCCTGTCCAACTCTGCTTTTAGTTGCTTTTCAAGCGCAAATTTAACTTTTCTACATGGTTGTATTATCGGTGGCACACATTTATCCACTCTGATCCTGTGTTTTCCTGGAAGGCAGCCTAGACCCTGAAATAGGTCATTGTACTCTTTCATGAGTTCATCATAGACTGTATCTCTTTCGCTTTCCACAACGAGAACTCTTTTTTAACCAGGTTGAATTTCTCACAGGCTGTTAAACTGAGAATGGCCTGTACCTCCTTTGGTCCTTGTGTTTCACTTTGACTATGCATTCTCCTTGCACTGGTATATCAGTACCTGAATATCCTGTCATCTTCACTTTTGTTCCATATATCTTTGGTAATATCAGTTTTTGATATTACATTAATTTGTGCTCCAGAATCCAATTTAACTGAAATGTATATGTCATTCACTTTTAATCTCAACATCCTGTCTCTGTTTTCTTTCTTGTTTTTAGTCACAACATCAACATAGAATTCCTCTATCTCCCTTTCATCTACTGCATGAACCTTACTTTATTGCACTTGGTTCCTACAGCAACGGGCATAATGGTTAATTTTGTTGCACATATAGCATGTTTTACCATATGCTGAACACGTTTTTGGTAGGTGTTGTGTACCGCATCGAGGACATAGCTTTCGATTGTCCCTTTCATTTTTGTTCGTTGGCCACTCCTCTCTTTCCACTTTGGCGCACTTTTTATTAAACAGTTTATGTCCATTCTTGCTCCCTGCATTCACGTTGCGGGTAGTTTCACTGAACAGATCTTTTGCCTGCAATTCTACAGTTTCTGTAGCCCTACAGAGTGCTGTAGCTTTTTCAAGGTCTAGATTTTGCTCTCTTAGCAGTCTTTCCCTTAGACTATTATTTGAGATACCACACACAAGTCTGTCTTTTATTGGTGAGTCAGTCAGTCCACCAAATTCACAGGTTTTGCTTCTGTTTTTTAGTTCAGTCACCTACTCATCAATACTTCCTGCCATTTTCTGTGCACGTGAAAAATCTCTGCCTCTCAAATCATGTTACATTTAGGTATGCAGTATGCCTCAAACTGTTCTATTGTTTTTTCCAGTTTCATTTTGTTTCCTTCAGCTGCAAATGTGAAGTTATTATTCACCTCCAGGGCTTCATCACCCATGACGTGTAAGAAAACTGACGCTTTCACTTTAACAATTTTCTTGTCAGCTCCGACTGCCACTAAATACAATCCAAAATGCTGTTTAAATCTGTTCCAATTTTCAGCCATCTTACCTGTCAGCTGAAGTTTTGCTGGTGGATGTAATCCTTCCATGTTTCACTGTGTTAGCTTCTCTTCACTGATCAGTTGCTGACTTTAGATTTTACCTTTTAAGTATTTCCTTCATCCCACTTCTGACACCATGTTTCATCTTGTATTTGTATGTGTGAGTTCTTAGACAACACATGGATGAAGGAAAAAGTTCTTTACATTAAAGTTGATGTAAACAGCACTGTGAGGCATGCCATTAGGCTGCAAGCCTCCATTACAGATCTTGCATACTGTCTCTTGCTCATTGTCAGCCCCTTGCTGGCAGCCAAGTCTAATCCAAGAGGAACTATAATCAAGGCCTTGCTAGTGGCCATGCAAACATGATCACTATCATTACAGTAGTTTCATCAGGTTATACATGTACAATCAGTGATGATAAACTTGCTCCCAACCAACCCCCATCCTTTCCACAGGTTCCACGATTTTTCATGAGTATTAAGTTGCAATAATTCTGTATTTGAGATTCCCATTCTCTTCAATTAATATTTTAAAAATAGATTTAAAATGCATAACAGTCTGGATATTTCAACTGTCAATATTAATTATATGTGATCATCTTTATTTTTGTATTCCTAAAATATGCCAAAAGTTACTTCAAATTTTGCTTCTTGGTTTGTTGGCTGCTCAGCTTTCTTGATGACATCTTTGTTGCTGGGACACTCGACATGTCCACAGGTTGATTACTCATAGCAATCAAAATCGGGAAGCACGAAATTCATACCATTGAGAAGTCCTGGTCTTTGTGAGCCAAGTTTCTTTGGGGTCAGCACCATGCCATCTCTTCACCAATGACCACAAAGTCCAGGCAGCTGGATATTCATTCAATCTTGAACTTCACCATTATTCTATTGCAAGCACAATATAGCCATAATTTAGAGGATTCAATTTCTCACAGAAGTTCTCCCTCATTTGGTTATCCATTGTATGCAGTCAGATGTTGCTTTTGAATTGAATCTATAATCAAATATTTTTTTTCCTTTCCAGTGATTAAAAACAAAGAGATTGACATTTTGCCATTTTAAACAACAATAAAATATTGGAGAATGTTTATTTTATACTATATAATAATAGACATATTTGTGTAAAGACACAATGCTGGAACAACTCAGCAGGTCAAACAGTGTACTTTATATAGCAAAGATAAAAATGCATAACCAAAACTTTGGGCTTGAGCCCTTCATCAAGGTATGAGCAAAATGTAGCCAGGTGTCTGAACAAAATGGTGGGGGTGGAGCACAGTCCCACAGGCAGGAGGTCATAGGTGGATAAGGGAGGGCACATCAGCAAACAGGGGGAGCGGGATGGTTCTGTGAATTGAGAGGGAAAAGTATGGAGAGAAGATGATAGAGAGATAGGAAAGAGAGAGAGAATGATGAGTGAGCTAGCAGAAACCGGAGAAGTCAATGTTAATGCCATTCAGTAGGAGAGTGCCCAGAAGGAATATTAGGTGTTGTTTCTCCAGTTTACAGGTAGCCCTAGTTTGGCAGTGCCTGAGGCCATGGACAGACCTGTCAGCGTGGGAGTGGGGCACAGAATTGAAATGGTTGGCCACTGGGAGGTCCCATTCTGCGTAGAGTCTCTTGAAGTAGAGAAGGCCACGATAGGAGCATTGGATTTTATTTTAATTCACAAGCGAAATGTTGCTTCACTTTGGAAAGATTGTTTGGGATGCCAAATGATGGTGAGGGATAAGCTTTGGATTCAAGTGTGGCCAAGGGGGCAATTAGTGGGAAGGGATGAATGGATGAGGGAGTCAGGGAGGGAGTGATCCCTAGGAAGGCAGAGAGGGAGAAATGAATCTGGTGGTGGGATCATATTGTAGGTGATAAATTGTGAATCTGTAGGAGTCATCATCTGCAGCCTGTGCTCCCATTCTGGCCTTCTCTACATCTGAGAGACTGGATGTATACTAGGAGGTCATTTGCTGAGCATCTTTGCTCTGTCTGCATAAATGACAGGGATCTCCCAGTAGCCAACCATTTCAATTCTGCACCCCACTCTTGAGCTGATATGCTTGTCCACGGCTTCATTCACTGCCAAACTAAGGCCATCTGTAAATTGGAGGAGCAACTTCCAATATTCCGTCTCAGCACTCTCCAACCGGATGGCATTAACATCAACTTCCTCAGTTTCTGCTAGCCCACACTGAGTTCTCCCTCTTTTCCCTATCCCTCTGCCTTTCTTCCATCTCTCTACCCTCTCCATTCACAGAGCCTCCTGCCTCACCCTGTTTGTTGGTGTGCACTCCTTCCCTTATCTTGCCTCTGGGTCTGTGCTTCTACCCCTTTCTCCCCACCCCACCATTTTGTTCAGGTGCCTGCCTACATTTTGCTCATACCATGAAGGGCTCAAGCTTGAAACATTGGTCATGTATCTTTGCTTTATAAAGTACACTGTTTGACTTTCTGAGTTTCTCCAGCATTGTATTTTTACTTCAATCATGGCATCTGCAGACATTCATGTTACATTACATATTAGGGTAACAGTTTCCATAATTAATGTAGTCTGATTCTATATAATTTTTGTCTCTTCCACACCATCTTCAAGCCACTGTTTTCCCCTTGTTTTTGAAAACTCTATTCTTGTTAGTTTACTGTTGTCGGGCATGAAAGACTAACAAAAGCTAAGATTTATGTTTGAACTATCTCAACAAATATGTGGTCTACCAAGGAGGCAGCCTAAATTTGGGCAATCCTATCCATGAACAGCAAGGATACTTACAGCAGGGTTTTTTGATATGGTTTAGCAACAGTCAACTTCTTTTTCTGACCCAAGAACCTGCTGGCTGAAATTGGCCAACTCAGCACTGATCTGGAATAGAATGTTCAAGTTTCCTGGCCAATAGGGATCTACTGCCAAATAAATAATCATCTCAGCCAATGTGGGGATTTCTGAATGGATTCTATCACACTGTTCCCGATTTCTGATTATTGGCTTATCACACCATGGTTTGAATTCCTACCAGTCACAACAGATCCCACTGCTATTGATGTACCGTTGAAGCAAGCATTCATCCTGCCTTTTCTAATCTCTGTGCCTATGGATTCCTGCAGGGCAGATGTCGTTTTACAGTAGAAGCAAATCACATTGCCTGCTGCCCTCGTATGCTAGGATCTTAAAGCACAGTGCACAAGGGTAGCAGGAAATGATATGTGAATCAATTGTGAAAGGGCGTTGGTGTCCGAAAGTCTATAGCCATGTGATTACTTAGAAGGCTGGGTTGAATGTTCACATCAGTGATGCGTACATGCTACAGGTGTTGTCGTTTAGTGTTGATCTATCAGTCTGCTGTATCAGAATTAAACTAAAATATTGTTTTTATTTCTGCTTCAGTCTGTTCATTTCTAGCAATGTAGGGAAGCTATATAGAGTACAGAGGAGAAAAGTTAACATGGACTTTTATGTTGATCTGGAGACCCTATATGTGAACTCACTCTTCTTTCCACCAAAATAGTTTGCAGAGATAAATTAGGAAGCTAAATGTATTATGATTCCATCTGCAGCTGTCCATATTACAGGCCCAAAACCTGGGACATGGTCAATTTTATAACATGTCCATAATCTTCTGGTCAGTTTTCATATTGGTAATTTCACTCTGATGCAGCCAATCAGTGGCAATTTGAGGTTTATTCTCTGTTGTTTCTGAGAAAGTGACAGTGGCAGATGAAATCTAACCCTGACAAGTGTAAGGTAATGAAATTTTGGAGGTTAAATTCTGGTAGGACACTGAGAATAAAAAGCAGGGGCCTCAGGAGCATTAATGTACAGAGCTTCCTTGGTGTGCAAGTTCATAGCTCCTGAAGAAGGTGCCGTTAATTGATAGTGTAGTGAAAAAAGCTTTCAATATACTTGCTTTCATAGGCCCAGGCACTGAGTTAGGATGCCAGATTGTAGCTTATACAAAACACTTCTCAGGCCACACTTGGTGTTTTATGAACAATTCTGGTCACCACACTGCAGAAAGGATGTAGTAGCAAAAGACAGAGATTCACCAGAATGGCACAAAGGTGCTGGTGAAACTCAGCAGGTCATGCAGCATCTCTAGGAAGTAAGGGGTAACCATTTTTCAGGCCTTTACTTCACATAGATGCTGCATGACCTGCTGAATTTCTCCAGCACTTTTGTGTACTGCACTACACTTAACAGCACCTGCAGACTTTCCTGTTGCACCTGGAAGCTCTTTTTATAAGGAGAGATTGCATAGGATGGGTTTATTCTCACTGGAATGTAGGAGGAAATTATCAGGAGATAGACAGGGCAGATAGTTTGAGCAATGAAGGGTGAGGTGTGACAATAAAGTACATAAGATGATGAGAGGCACCTTTTTTCCCCAAGGTGACCATAACAAATATCAGAGAATATCTACTTAAGGTGAATGGAGGAAAGTTTAGGGGAGATGTCCAAGGTAAATTCTTTTACACAATGGTGGGTTCCCAGAATGCATTGCTGGGGATGGTGGTGGGGGCTGGTACAATAGGGGTATTCAAAAGACCCTTGTATAGGCACGTGGATGTAATAAAATTAGAGGGTTATGCGTGTGAAGTAGGGAAGAATTAGATTGTTGTGGAATAGGTTGATGTGGTCAGTATTTGAACAAATTTGGGAACTACCAAATTCTCGGGTGGCAGCCATCTGGGTCTAGTGTGCAGCCAAATTTGGGCCCTACCACAGTAGGGCCTACCGTGGATCTCCACCCCCTAAAATGATAGAATGAGAAGAAGACGAAATGAACTGACCCAGTGTGTAAAAGTAGATGACAAAATTTTCTTGTTTATTTTCATTGTGTGATGACATTGTTTAATGGGTTTATTGTATTGTATATGTTGAACGGTTAATGGGTAGGGAGGGGGGTGGGAAGGAGGGAGGGAAGGGAGGGGGAAAAAGGGGAGAAAATGACACTGTATATTCAAGAGGGAAATGTTTGTGTGTATTTTGGTCAATATGGTTCATAGTGTGAAAAATAAAAAAAAGAGTAGGTTGATGTGGTTTAGCAGAATATCGTGAGCTGAAGGCCCTGTACTATGCTGTAATGTTCCCTGTTCTTTAGACAGTCTTTAGTTTCCCCCCTCCCCCCAGGGTGGAAGACTGACTGACCTAAATGGCATAGATTTAGGGTGAAATGGGAGGCTTTTAAATTAGATCTGAGGAGTAGGTTTTCCCACACAAAAAGTGGCAGATATGTGGAGCGAGCTGCCATAGGATGTAGTGACAACAGATGCACTACAATGTTAAAGAGGCATGAGCACAGGAAAGGTGTGAAGAATGAATGTTTTGAGTGTAGTCCGGCCTTGGGAGCGTTGGGTCGAAGCACTCATTTCTCTGCTGCCCACTCTGCCGTGCGAAAGATGCACGAGTTTAAATTATTTTTAGAAATGCAATTCCTTGACAACACTTGGTACAGCTCCTGAAAAACTTGCCTTTCTCAAGTAACATCACTAATGGCAGATTAGCTGGTCATTCACCTCTGTGATCAATATGGAATTTTGCTATCTTAAATAAGGGTGGCACGGTTGGCGTAGTGGTTAGCGCAATGGCTTTACAGTACCAGTGATCAGGACCAGAGTTTGAATCCCACGCTGTCTGTAAAGAGTTTGTACGTTCTCCCTGTGTCTGAGTGGGTTTTCCCCAAGGGTTCCGGTTTCCTCCTACCATTTGAAATGTACCGGGGGGTGTGGGTTTATTGGGTGTAAGTTGGGCAGCCCAGACTTGTGGGCCGAAATGGCCTGTTACCATGCTGTATATCGAAATTTTTTAAATTTAAAATAATTTACTATCAAATTAGCCTGCATTATGGTGCCTAGACTCAAAGCCACTTATTGAAGATCTCTTGGAACATTCTGAAAAGTGACAAACCAGGGGTTCATCTTCTTTTCAGAATTACCAGTGTTAGCGCCACTAAATCACAACGTTTAACTTCCATTTCATCATATTGTGCCTCATGACCACAGGTGAAGATGATAATTGCATGGCATTAATTAGAAGGTTGTGTGCTTTCTTCATACACTGTGCTTGTAAGAAAGATTAGTGGAGCACTGTTCTTAAAACTCAATTTCCTCACAGGCTGTAATGAATTGCTGTCAATTATGCAATAATGACCTCTACAGTTTGCATTTCAATGAACAAAACAAAATATGTTCTTGAAAGCTCTTTGTACAAAATATTTTCAATTGTCATAATGTTGTATCTCTGTTAAACATTCTCCAGAAAAGCATTTATTTTCTAATTGTTCTTGGATCAGAATTGTTGCTTCTTTCATGCACCAAAATTCTGACAGAAACAAATTTAGAACAGGTTATCATCTTCCAAACCTCATGATTATATATAAACCCTTGGCTGTTGACACCAAACCTGACAAAGTGAGTGTGAACAGCATATGTCCTAACTAGTTTCTGAACAGGGCCATCTCTGGAAAACAGAAAATTATCGTTGCTCCTTTCACTGTATTAGCATTATGACACCTGCCAAATAATTGGAAATGCTATGAGGGCAAGTTCCAAGCTGCAGCGATTGGAACAAATGAAATAATCAATGACTGAATTATACTTAACGTATCCTGGCAGGCACTCGGACATTCCTAGAGAGCTGGGAACAAATTGCCTACTTATTAATCTTTTAGATGAGGAATGGAGAGTGGTCAAAAGGGCAGGAAAACCTTTCCAAAAAAACGAGTCCATCGGAAAAACAGCAAGTGAGCATGCTATAGATGCCATACTGTTAATTTTAAATTCAGTAAATCATTTCCCAGTGAACTGACTCCGCTTGCAACCGTTCATGTGTGTCCATGCTCTTGTACTGCATTTGGAAATAGATGCCTCTGTGCCAGAAGCACTGCACAGAGTGTAACAATCAGTCTGTTCTGGCTTGCCAGACTTCCTGTTGAACTTGGAACAAAAAATAAATTGCTAGAAGCAGCAGCAATTGTGGTCCTCCATGGACACTGCTTGATACACTGAGTGGTTCCAGCAGTTTGTCTTTTGTCCCAGATTTCAGGATCTGCAGTCCTCTTGTCTCCATTCCTCTTGAGCCTTTTTCGTTTATCAATGACAGCACAATAGATTATGTTTAACCAGTCCATTAGCCACTGAGAAGAAAATGGTTATTCTTTTACTTTCTAACAAAAGGATTGGGTGCAAGTTATAATGTGCAATCCTATAAGTGCTCCCTCAATACAGAAGGAAAGTGAAAAGTAAAAAGAGGCAGGATGCCTCATTCTCCCTTAAACAGAACCTGGAGTAAGACCAGCTGTTGGAACTGTGGCGGTTCACATCCTCATGGCGAACCAGCCCCGCTTGTATCACCACGTGGCGGGGCAGCCATGGGGAAATGGCGTCGTCAGAGGTTCCTCTCTGACTCCAGCATCCCTTCCCGCACTCACCCTGGGGCAGGGATTGTGATGTCACAGTCCACCAGGTGACTGAGCTCATGCTGCCCTTATAGGGGCGTGCTGAATTTGATTAAAAATTGTCATTAACGATCGTCAATGTGGTGGCTGTGTTTCTCCCACTGCTCACACCGCCACAGTGGTGACCCCGATGAGCCCAGACATTTTTCTGAACTCAAAACACCATGGATTCAGCAGAGGTTAACGCTGTCTCCGTCAAGCTTCCCCCCTTTTGGACCCACCGACTGAGAACGTGGTTTGGGCAGGCGGAAGCACAATTTCAACTGCGCAACATCTCTGCAGATGCCACGATGTTCTATCATGTTGTGAGTGCTCTGGGCCAAGATGTGGCAGGGAGGGTGGACAACATCATTCACCACCCCCCGGCTACTGTCAAGTACACTGCCCTCAAAGACCTGCTGCTAGGAACTTTCAGGTTAACTCCCAGCAACAGGCTTCCATGCTCTTTTGCCTAGATGGGCTTGGGGACTGTAGTCCGTCGGCGCTGATGGACGAAATACTGGCCCTGGCAGAAGACCATAAGCCTTGTTTACTCTTCCGCCAGATATTCCTGGAACAGATGCCGGAGGACATCCAGCTGCTCCTCACAGATGAAGACTTCTCGAACTGAGGAGAGCAGCAGCCCGTGTGGATGCCCTCTGGCACACGAAGAGGGAAAACAAGGCAGCCTTCAACCAGGTGGCATGACCAGGAGCAAGCCGCTCCCAAGACCAAGCCAGAGGAGGGCCAGTCGACCTGGTGTTTCTACCACCAGTGCCGGGGAGAGCAAGCCCGCAAGTGCCGCCAGCCCTGCAGGTTTCAGGGAAGCGATTAGGCCAGCTGCCGTTGATGGCTGCGACAGCTGGCCACACAAACAGCCTTCTTCATGTGACAGACAAATCCACCGGCCGCTGATTCCTGGTGGACTCAGGCTGAGCTCAGCGTCCTTTCCCCACAGCATTAGAGACTCGCACACAATCTCGAGGTCCAACCCTGTGGGGGTCCAACGGCTCCACCATCAGGACCTATGGCACCCGCAGGGCACAGATCCAGATCGGGAAGGAGAAATTCCACTGGAGGTTCGTCGTAGCCTCCATGGGCACCGCACTGTTAGAAGCCGACTTCCTCAGAGCTCATGGCCTACTGGTTGACACGAAGGGCAAAAAGCTGGTCAACACCTGAATGTTCCACTCCACCTGACTGGACACAGCAGAAGCCTGCAGGCCCGTAATCGCCACCGTAGCCGCCGCCATGGACGAGTTCGACGAGATCTTCTATGAATTTCCCTCCATCTTAGAGCCACGGTTCAACGCCGCTCTGCCCCAGCATGGGGTCTTCCACCACATCGCCACACAGGGCCCCCCGCTGCACACTAGACCCAGATGGCTGCCACCCGAGAAGCTCCAGCAGGCAAAGGAGGAGTCCTCCAATTTATGAGTGCTTCAACTTGGCAGTACGTGATATGTCAATTTTGCGATGGAGTGTGGAGTTGTTGGCCACTAGGAGGTCCATGATATTGCAGCAGACAGACTGAAGATGTTCAATAAAGCGATCTCCCAGTCTGTGTCTAGTCTACACAATATAGAGGAGTCTGCGTCGGGAGCTCCAGATGCAGTAAATGATGCCTACAGAGTTACAGAGTTCCATTATCAATCTCATAATCCATAATGTAAGGAAAACCAATACACCAGTTCCAGATTCCTATTATTTGTCATTAATTCCTGCAGGAAGTACAATCACTTGGGATTGGGCAAGGCAGAATTGAGTGTGGTTGCCACCATATATTGTGATGGTCACTAAATGGAGGCCAAAAATGCATTCACACATCTTGGTAGTGACGTGTTTTTATTGATGGAATCTGTTCAATTTGATTGACTTCTTTGAGGAGGTTACAAAAGTATACCAATGAAGGAAAGACAGTCAATATGATTTAATGGATTCTAATAGGACCTTTGTCAATGACCCACTTGGCAGACAGGTTTAAAAGGCCTAAATGACTAAGGAACAATGATGCCATCATCCATTATCATGCTTTGAGAGGCTAGTAATGGTTCACATCAACTACCTTCCCAGCTAACCTTGACCCACTTCAATTTGCCTTCTGTCCAAGCAGGTTAACAGCAGATACCATCTCCCTGGCCCTCCACTCAGCTCTGGAACACATCAATGCCAAGTACGTTATATCAGACAACTGTTCATAAACTATAGTCTGCCTTCAATACCATAGTCCCCAGCAAACCATTCCCCAATCGAGGATCTTAGCCACTGCTCTTTTTCCCTGCTCCCCCCACCCCTCCCTTCCACCCCACAGCTGGATCATTGACTTCCTGTTTAACAGACTGGCGCTCCTCGAGGATGTGTACTCAGTCTCCTATTATATTCCTACATCCACGATCATACAGCCAAATACCGTTCCAACTCCATCTTCACATTTTTTGATGACATCACATTCGTTTTGCCAAATATCAAATAATAATGAGTGGAAATGCAGAAAAGAGATTGAGTCTACTGGTGTGGACAAGAAGCAAATGAGTTTCTTGCAGGGTATAGAAAATGTAAGAGAACGCTTAAGAAGGAAATTAGGAAACAAAAAGAAAATATGAAGGTGCTTTGGCAGATAATGTGAAGGAAGATCCAGACAGTTTCTACAAGTATATTAAAAGTAAAAGGATAGTAAGGGACAAAATTGGAACCCTAGAAAATCAGAGTGGTCAACTATGTGTGGTACCTCGCGAAATGGGGGAGATCTTAAATAATTTTTTTGCATCGGTATTTACCCAGGAAACTGGCATAGTGAATAGGGATGGAAGGGAAACAAATAAATTGTCATGGAGAATATGGAGTTTTAGGAGAAGGAGGTACTTGCTGCCGCAATGAATAAAGGTAGATAAATCCCCTGCTCCCTGATATTCCTCTGCACCTTGAGGGAGACAAGTGCTGAAATTGCAGGGCCCCTGGCAGATATATTCAAAATGTCCTTAGTCACAGGGGAGGTGCTGGAAGATTGGAGTGTGGCTCGGGTTGTCCTGCTGTTTAAGAAGGTTCCAAGAGTAAACCAGGTAATTATAGGCCAGTGAGCCTGACATCAATAGTATGTCAATTATATGAAGGATTTCTGAGAAATGGAATATATAGTTATTTGGACGATCCTCAGCTGACTAAGGACAGTCAGCATGGATTTGTGCACGGGAGGTCGTGTTTAACAAATCTTGTAGAATTTTTTGAAGTTACCAAGAAGGTTGATGAGGGAAAGGCTGTGGATGTTGTCTATATGGACTTTAGTAAGGCCTTTGACAAAGTTCCACATGAGAGGTTGGTTTAGAAAGTTAGGACACTAGGTATACATAGAGAGGTTGCAAACTGGATTCAAAATTAGCTTGGTGAAAGAAAACAAGAGTGGTGACGATGGTTGCTTCTCAGATTGGAGGCCTACGTCGAGTGGTGCGCCTCAGGGATCTGTGTTGGGACCATTATTGTTTGTTATCTATATAAATGACCTAGATGATAACATAGTGAATTGGATCAGCAAGTTTTCTGATGATACAAAGATAGGCGGTGTTGTGGACTGTGAGGAAGGTTTTCAAAGCTTGCAGAGGGATCTGGACCAGCTGTGAAATTGGGCCAGTAAATGGCTGATGGAATTTAATGAAGATAAGTGTGAGATGTTGCACTTTGGAAGAGCGAATCAGGGTAGGACGGACACAGTAAATGAAAGGCCATTGAGGAGTGTGGAAGACAAAGAGATCTGGGAATACATATATACTGTTCCCTGAAGGTGATGTCGCATGTGGACAGGGTTATAAAGAAAGCTTTTGGCATCTTGGCCTTTATAAATCAAAGTATTGAGTATAGAAGTTGGGATGTTATATTGAAGTTATTCAAGTCATTGACAAGGCCACACTTAGAATATTGTGTGCCGTTGTGGTCGCCCAGCAGCAGGAACGATATCAATCAGATTGAAAGAGTGCAGAGAAGATTTACTAAGATGTTGCTGGATCTTTAGAAGTTGAGTTACCGGGAAAGATTAAACAGGTTAGGACAACACTCCTTGGAACTAAGAATGATGAGGGGAGGCTTGATAGAGGTTTATAAAATTATGAGGGGTATAGACAGAGTAGATGTGAGTAGGATTTTTCCACTTGGGTTAAGGAAGATAAATCCGGGAGATCATAGCTTTAGGCTGAAAGGGGAGAGGTTTAAGTTGAACATTAGGGGAAAGTCACTCAGAGAGTGGTGGGAGTGTGGAATGAGCTGGCATCTGAAGTTGTGAAAGCAGATTCAATCTTGAGTTTTAAAAATAAATTGGATAAATACATGGATAGGAGAGGTCTGGAGGGTTATGGAGTGAGAGCTGGTCAGTGGGACTAGCTAGTTTAATTGGTCGGCACAGACTGGAAGGGTCAAATGGCCTGTTTTTCTGTGCTGTAACATTCTATGATGTGGTGCAAACTCTCTTTCAATGTCAGATAAAGAGAATGAGAGTGGGTAGAGGCCATTCTGCTGTCTATATTCATGGATCAGAAGTGGAGGTGGAAAATAGCTTCAAGTTCCTGATGGTAAACATTTCCAATTACCTCAACTGAGCCAAGTACGTTGAGACAATGGTCAAGTGCACTGATCCCTAAGAGACTAAAGAAGTTCAGCATGTCCCCTTTGTCCTTCAACAACTTCTGCTGGTGTACCATCAACACCAGACTTGCTAGATGCATCACCACATGCCACAGGAGCTGCTCTTCCCAAAGTTGAAAGAAATTGTAGCTCAGAACATCACATAAACCTCCTTGCCCTCCATCATCGCTCTATGCAGCGCCTGCTGTCTAGAAACTGTATTCAACTTACTGAAGACCTATGTTTAGAGTAAGGTGGTAGAGATTTAGAAGGAAATTTGGGGGGGACCTTCTTCACCCAGAGAGTGGTGAGGATCTGGAATGCATTGCCTGAGAGAGTGGTTGAAGCTTGATCACTTGTCCTTAGAGGGCTGAGGAAGAAGTGTTGGTGATACAATTAATAGGAATGGTAGATCTGTTTTAATGCTGCACAATTTTACTATTGGGCAGGTGATTCAACCAAACATAGGATGGCAAGCAGTAATAGCTGTAGACTGTGGAGAGTATTTGGGAAGATTTGATGGCAAGTAGATAATTTCTTGCTGTCATGTTTTGGTTGGCACATTGCACAACTGAGATACATTTCGGCTGAAGATTCTGGGCGTCTTTTTATCCACCCACATGTTGTGAGCTTTGGTGGTTGGGCCTGCGTTCAGTATTAGTCCTGAATGTTTATGTGTCTTGCTGTGCTATTTCAGAGGGCAGCTGTAGGTCAACCACATTTCTGTGGGTCTGGAATAGTGTTGAGGTCAGTTCTTCACCAAAACTTGCTTCCTCCTCTGTCCAAGTTGCACTGGCCATCAGAAGAACTTTTAAATCAATTTACAAACATTAACCCAAGATCATTATTGTGAAATTCAATCCTATCACTTTGAATAATGTTTATTCAATACCATTTAGTTGGAAGATGAATGAAAGCCTTTTATGTCATTTATTATAGATTCAATGGAATTGATATGTTCTTCCCAATGAGCAGTAAAATACAACCCATTAGCGCCATGTTTAGTGCATTAAATTTGTTTAAATATTTCATGTTATTGTTATTTTCTTATTATTTGTACATATTAGCCCAATCTGATAGGCCACAAAACAAATTGAAACTTCAAGGATAAACAAAAGGAACCTCAAGTTAGTTGCTATTATCAATGTACCATTCTCATCTTGGAGTAGTCAGTCAATGCTCTGTTCAGTTTTATTGCATCATTGATTAAATTGTAAAACCAAAAATTATATCACTACCGAATATAAAAATCCACCTTCAAATTTAAGAGCATCAGAGTGAGTCTAGTATTTTTTTGATCTGGATGAAAGCCAGATGATTCTCATTAAATGACAATTATGATATAGTTCCTGTAGCTCTGAACATTGTACACTCATATGAGAGGGGTTGCTATGAGACTTCCTCTTGACTTTGGAAGACTATGTTAATCTGTTTTACAAAAAAACAAGAAATTTTATGCTTTATTATCTTCCAGTGTGATGGTATTGTCCTTGATCTAAGTAACACATCACTAGAAGGAATTGCAATCCTCAACATTCCCAGCATGCATGGAGGCTCCAACCTTTGGGGTGAGACCAAGAAGCGAAGGAACTACAACCGTATGAGTAAAAAAGTCCCTGAGAAGCTTTTTTCAACAACAGTGACAGATGTGAAGGAACTGAAGTTCTGTGTTCAAGGTAGGAAATCCACCATACATTTAACTTGTGGGTTTCTATTTAGTGTCAGTATTCAAAGCTGATGTGTTTTACACATATAAATGTTATAATTAGCATTTGATAAAGCCACGTTCAAGCTGTCAAGCACCTAATTCTGGATTGTTCAAAGCATATTTAACTCCCAGCACTACTTGTTCCAAATAATTTGATTCTTTCCTGTTTTTTGCTTTGGTGCTTGACCTCCGTCATAGAAGTTTTAATTTCTTGTTGGTGCAGTTGAGTTCATGTGCACCAGGTATCTTTCTGATCTTCATGTGATCCTGGACAATAACTAAAAGACAAGTACCATTGCCCAATAATTCCTCAGCGCATTTCCATTTGATGCTTTCAAGAGGGATTTCAGCAAGCAAAGGTACTTTGGTGCATTTTCAAACTGCTTATCCCAAGACACTGATGTGAACTAGTCCAATTCTTACAACTAAAGTATGTGGCCCACTACTCCAAAGATTCATTTAGCCACTGGAGCATTTCATAGAAATAGAATATATCAATCTGACCATCTTAATAAACTGTGTTTAGTTGCCAAAGTAATTTGACCTTTCAGCCTGCACCTATTAAACTTACCAAGTCAATGGGCTGTTTATAGATGTCAGTGAGAAGTTGATTAAAAATTTAATAGCAATTTTTAGGTTTGTGTATGATGTTGTACAGCAAACTTCCTCCAGCTAGGATCAACAGGAAGGAATTAAAATCGCTCCTGACAACCCTTTCATCATTACAGCTCGTTCTAAGTGGGATTAACAGATAGATCAGCCAACCATCCCACATTGTGTAACACAAGGAAAGAAAACACATCACCACAACCAACATTTTTTTCATGGATTTCAGTGTCTTCAATTCCTTTTGTGATCAAATCCAACTATTTCAAATGACAAAGGGATTAGACAGGGCAGATTATGAGCAATAATTTCATCTTGTGAGGAAATTGATATAATTTAAAAAAGTAAAGGCAGTCCATTTCTCAAATAAAATAGGACCAGAGAGTTCACACAGAGAGTGGTGGGGTATTGCAAAAGAGAGTGGGAGTCTATTAATTTTCATTTGGCAAAAGAATCAAGAGAGAGGAACCAAAAGTAAAGAGAGTGAGATACAAGTCAGTCATAACAAAACTGAATGATTGAGGTTGGTGAACAGATGGAGGTGGGTAGAAATGTAGATGCAACAATCAATTAGGAAGGTGTGGAAATACGAAGAAAGAAAGTGACCTTAATGAGACTTTGCGGGGGGTGGAGGAGGGTTTGACAAAAGCTGTTTCTTCCTTGTGGCAAAAGTCAGGAAAAAAAGGGACATCTTCTAATAAGGGGCCATCTAGGACAGAGATGAGAAAAACTCTTCCTCAGAGTACTGTATGGTTGAGTAACCAAGGCTAAATCGGTCCATTTTTGGTCACAAGATACAGTGATGGGACAGGAGAGAGACCTTTGTCCCATGTTCATATGGTAATGGTACTGCTACACCCATTACTGTTTGCTTGACTTGTGGCTCAGTAATCTTTAGTAGAATTCTTTATTAAATATCCCTCTGATTCTATTCTGGAACAGAGAAGATATTTGATTAAAGTTCAATGACATCCTGAACAGAAATGACACCATGAGCTGGCAAAATTCCTTTCTAATTATAAAGAGCTGAATGACATGGCTGGAAAATAAATCAGGAGATTCTCAGAGGGAAGAATTTGCAGCTCTACACTGATTTCCTCCCTAGCGCCCAAGTTTTATTTATCTCGTGGTCAATGGCTTTGATTGAAATCTTAGGAACTCTGCCGCACAATAGTCTCCCAGCATTAATTGATGACTTCAGTAAGTGAAAGGACAAGCAAGGGGGTCGAGCAGTCAGGGTGGTTGATGGGTGTTGGTTGGGGGGGGGGGGGGGGGTGGGGGGGACTTTGCTTCATGGTTTATGACATCTACTTACTTTGATGTGTGGCAGCCTTGTAATGTACTCGCATTTCCTATTGAAGTGACCATTTCCCTTCAAATCAAAGAGATGAGGACTGAGATTACACAGTGCTTGGTTACATGCAGATTTAGTACTGCAGCAACAATTGCATTTCTCAAACATACCTTTAACACTGAAAATAACACACAATGTTTCACAAAGGCAAGCTTATAAAATGGACATCAACCAGTGATATTGCCATTGTGGATATTATGTGTTGCAGGAGAAGGTGTAATTTACAGTAGTCCCCCTTTATCCACGGGGGATATGTTCCAAGACCCCCAGTGGATGCCTGAAACCATGGATAGTACCGAACCCTACATATTACTGTTTTTACTTATATAAACACATCTATGATAAATTAGGCACAATAAGAGATTAACATCAATAACAAACAATAAAATATAACAATATTAAAAACAAAGAGGTTTACTTGAACACAAGCACTAGGATACCGCGACAGTTGATCTGAATACGATCTGTATCTTCGGACCGCAGGTAACTGAATCCGTGGAAAGTGAAACTGCAGATAAGGGGGAAACCATTATTATTATTTTAACACAATGCAAATCGGTTCATCGCAGGCATTGACCACACTCGATATCATCTTTCATCGTGTGCTCCACAGGTTACAGTGCCAAGAGTTTATTGCTGTTGAACCTTTGAAGCAGAATTCAATCTACCCAAGAAAATCAAGTGCAAATTATAGAAAATGTCTGCATGCATTTCACATTCTACTTTATCCAAACTTTTGCCCTTGATCCAAAGTTGTGTTTCCTGTGTACTGCCAATTGTTAAATTCAGACTAGTAGCAAGGAAGCATCAAAGTGTTGCTGTGCATCAAAGAAATAGGCACTCGGCTGTAATTAGGCTGAGAACTCTAGCAGAGCTTTCATTTTGAAATATAACCTGAAATGTTTATTAGACTTTAAACTTAGTGAATGATATTTGTATAATGACCTATCGATGATAATTATAATGAATTTATTGTCCTACTGGCTGCAGTAGACCAGGTGCTTTGTGGAAAAAAAAACAATTGAAAAGCAACTTCAGTAGTATATTTAATTGCATTAAAAAGTAACAATAAATATAGAAAAATAGAAAATACATATTCAGCAATATCTCAGTGCAAAAAAGCTATAGTTTAGAGAATCCTTTTGTGGTGTTGGAGCAGTCCCTGATGAGTGTGACAAAGGGAGGTTCAAGAGCCTAATAGTAAGAAACTATGCTTGAACCCAGAGAAGGTTGTGTTTATGATTAAATAATACATGCATTCTGACTTCCAGTATTATCTGTTGAGGTTTCCAAAAAAGTTTTTACATGGATGACAGAATCAGGTTAACTTGAAAATAACAAGGCAGTTTTCAATGCCTTGTGCTTGATCCCAAAGTAGGGTAACTCCTATTTATGTCTCAATGCAGCATCCAACTCTTTCATCAATAAGTTCAGTGTACTGGCTGTAAACTGAATCTTATGACAACAACTTCAAATTGTTGATCTTGTTCTGATTAAATAAATAAATATTTTCCACTAGTAACCTAAATTTAACCTTATAAATCCTTTGCGTGCCTTTCAGTCTTGCTGCTTCTGAAGGTTTTCTTTGAGATTTGCGTTTTCGAATCACAACAGCAACCCTTGTAGGGAATTAAATGCAACAGATTGATTAGTGTTGTTCAGCTGCAACATGCCCGTGACCATCAATGTCTCACCCATCACAGTTGCATTACTTTCCACACACCCTCCTCCCCAGAGTCCCCACTGCTCCAACAAAGGTGCCACTGCCTCTCAGCAAAGCCATGCTCCACTTCCACATTGCCACTGCTCCCTGTATCGCCATTATTTCCCACGTATCCCTCAGTCGCTGTCAATTATTTCATATGAGGATGTGCTTTTCATTGAGAATAATCTCAAAAACTTTCTTTAGTGTTTGGGCTGTTAGATATTACTGTGTGGTATTATTAACATTCAAAATTTCCTGTAATTTCTTTTGAAGACACTGAATAATTTCTGAGGAAAAGTCTCACTGAGCCTTAGCCTGGGGAATGATCCACCAAAAATACCTCCAATTCCTGCCAAAGCTAGATTTATACCCATCCTTGCCTGAAATCAACATACATTCAAAGAAGGGTATCACTATACATAAGTGACCACAAGTAGCATCGACAAATCTTCTCCTCTTGCCCTATTATTTAAATCCTCTCTATGTACAGGGGGTAGGTTAATGGGGTGTAAATTGGCAGCACGGACTCTGCTGTATGACTTGTCTAAAATCAGCCAATGCATCACAGAGAAATTATTTCCTACTGAAGGGTTTTGGTCTGAAACATTGACTATCTGTTGCCTTCCATGGACGCTGCCTGACCCATGAATTCCTCCAGCATCTTGTGAGTTCCTCCAGATTTCCAGCATCGTTCTTGTTTACCACAGTCACAAGTTCTCCCACTAAGTAATACATTTACTAAAGATAGTTTGGCATTATTTAGTTCCCATTCTAAATTGGGTAATTTTGCATTATGCATACTCAATGTTTACACATTAGAATGAAGCATTTATCTAAGGTACTTTCTCTTGATGTACTCTCTGAATTTCAGGGATGTCTCACATACAATTTCAATTAATGACAACATTGTCAGAGCAAAATGTTTTAGACCTACCACCAGCCTTATGGGTTCAAGGGAATCTTGATTTTTGCTTTCTGACTTAACATACATCCCATATTTAAGGAAGCGAATGTGCAGTGCATTACACAACTTGTCTACATGAAAACCGGTCTGTTGTAACCATCTGTACAATGCACAGCTGCAGAGCAAGAGATGAAGAAGGAACAGGACAAATGAGGGTAACTGATTACTGTCGCCTGGTTTTCTGAAACTCATCTGACTTCATTCACTACTAGCAAATGGCAATAAATGCAAGAATAATAGTTAACACACTGACAGTCTGCATGCTTTGTGCTTTTGAGCAGTATCACTCCAGAAGGTGCTGTGGATTGTGGATGCCTGTAAGCTGTAAATGCAATTTAGTTAGAATACATACTTTTGAGAGGAACAATCTGGTCAGCAGTTGAGGAACTGTGACTGTCATGGAAAACATAAAATTCCTTTACCATTGAAAGGAATATCTTCAATTCAAAATATACCTTGTTGCTTGCAGAATGTAAAACAAATAGGTGCTGACAAGTCAAAGTTTCCCAGTTATTTACTTACTGGTAATTCCTAAGATGAATGATATTCAAACATTGTTTTTTCATATAGTGCTTCAAATGCAAGTCATTAGCTCTGGTAATATAGCATTCCAGCCATTGAAATTTTTTTTGTGGAAAATTTTATTTTTCATTTGCTTCAATAACAAATACAGTAATTATCCATAATCATACAAAATAAAAAAAAGATGCAAAAATAATACATCATTTTATATTTTCTCCCCCCTCCCTCCTCAAAAAAGTAAGAAAAAAAGGAAAACCCTGCCTGAATTTATCACATATCCTTCATTGATTAATTAAACTTCAAATTCACAAATATAATCTTAGATCTTAGATTAACTAGGGTGAATTGGGATGGGAGCAGCAAACACTGTAGATGAACTCTTACCAATAAAATCCATATAAGGTTTTCAAATCTTATAAAAATGTTTCTGGTTGATTCCGTAAATTATATGTTATTTTTTCTAACAGTAATTCTATTTTCCATCTATTCAACCCCACATTATTGTCTAGTTTCCACATTACCGCCATGCATTTCTTTGCTACTGCTATTGCTACATTTAGAAACTTCCTCTGATAAATATCTAACTTCAAATCATGAATATCCCCTAACAAAATTATTTTTGGGTCGTTCGGACCTTGTATCCCAATAAAATACTTGTATCTTCCCAAAATTATTCTACTTTTTCACACTGCCAAACTGCATGTAAAAAGGTTCCTACCTCTTTATTACATCTAAAACATTGATCAGAGCAATTTGAATCAAGTCCATGCATTTATGTGGAGTATAATAATTGATGTAAAAAAATTAAATTTTACCATTTGATATCTGACATTAGTTAGTTACACTTTCATGACGTAGTTTTGACCATACTTGAAATTGTATATTTAAATCTCTTTCCCATCTCAATTTAGATTTAAATAATTTTTTTCTGCATAGTCTCTTGCAATTTTATTTATACATATTAGTACAGACATCTAAAATTTATCCAGACATCTAAAATCTGGAAAGCTCTAAATTCCAGCAAGTGAGGAGAGAGACAGATGGGCGAGGGGGAGAGACCGGCAGTGTGAGTCGGGCGGGCGAGAGACTGGCAGCGTGAGTCGGGTGGGCGAGGGAGGGGAGACCGGCAGTGCGAGTCAGGCAGGCAAGAGACCGGCAGTGTGAGTCGGGCGGGCAAGAGACCGGCAGCGCGAGTCGGGCGGGTGAGGGGGGAGAATGGCAGCGCCAGTCGGGCGGTCGAGGGGGGGAGATGGCAGCATGACTGGAAAGGGGTAGGGGTGGATACAGCAGCACAATTTGGGTGGGTTTAAATCTGGCTTTCCAAAATCCGGAAAAATCCGAAATTCAGAACACACTGTCCCCCAAGGGTTCTGGATAAAGAATTGTGTACCTGTAATACATCTTTTAATAAATGTATCAGTTATTAAATATTCAAATTGACTTTGTTCAGGTAATCTAAAATTCGATCCTAACTTTCTTTTTAATTATGATTTCAGTTGATAATAAGAAAAATTAGTATTATTTGGTATATTATACTTGTCTTTCAATTGGTCAAAAGTAAAAAAAAACAGAACCCCAAACAACAATATTTTATCCTTTTTATTCCAGTTAAAACCAAATATCAAAAAATGAATTATTAACTGTAAAAGAAATTAAAGGATTTTGCTTTAATAACATTCTAGCTAATTGATAATTCTCCATTCCTCTTTCTACATGGATTCCATTCCATACTTTAAGTATATGTTTCAAAATTGGTGTACCTATTTTTCCCTTTCAGCCATTGAATTTTTTGATTTATTGTGTGTAAATGTTGCTATCGTTTCCTTAGTCATGGGATGTAGAACATAACTGACAAAAGCAAAGGTACACCTCTCTTGACAAGCATCCTGCCCTACAATATGCAAGCTAAAATCTGAAACTACTTATTGCATTGAACCTCCAAAATGCACGTGTTGGAATACAAACAGAATGAGACATATCAAAATAAGGCTCTCGTTGATCTTACCACACAACAGATCAATTAGAAAAGCACCTTATCAAAATTCTAAGCAATTTTTCAGCTCTCCTTCAGCAACACTTGCTCTTTATAGTAGGATTCTACACATTTGTACACATAGTTGGGGAAAAGTCACCACTAATCAGAAATGCTAAACCCATACAAGAGCACAAACTGACTGGTAGCCTCACTCTGCACCTTTGGTTCCATTAACTTTATAATGTTCTCTTCCGCCAATCCGGCTTTGATAGATTCACTGATATCCATCCCACACCCACTTGTTCACCTGCTTTCTCTGCTTTCCAATGCTCTCCCTCAAATATCTTTCCCCTTTCTTTAAAATGCCTCTTTAAACAGGTGACACCAAGCTGAGTGACAGTGTGAGATGAGAGGAAGGTGCCAAGACGTTGCAGGGTGACTTGGACAGGTTCAGAAAGTTAGCAAATGCATGGCAGTTAAAGTATAATATAGGCAAGTGGGAGGTTATCCACTTTGGTGTCAATAATGAGCACTCAGACTATTATCTGAATGGTGACAAAATAGGATAAAGGGGAGGTGCAGCAAGACCTGAGTTTCAAGGTACAAGATTAGAATGCAGGTATAGCAAGCCTTTATTGCAAAAGATTTTGATTACAGAATAGGGAGGTCTTACTGCAGTTGTATAGGGTCTCGGTTAGGCCACACCTTAAGTAGTGTGCACAGTTTTGGTCTCCTAATCTGAGGAAGGACACTCCTGCCGTTGATAGGATGCAATAAAGGTTTACCAGGCTGATTCCTGAGGAGGCAGGACCAGCATATGAAGAAAGCCTAATAGAACAGGGTTATACTCTTTGGAATTTAGAAGGATGAGAGGAGATCTCTGAGATTTGAATCACATTCTGGCAAGACGAGACGTTAGATGCAGGAAGAATGTTCCCAATGTTGGAAAAGTCCAGAACAAGGAGTCAAAGTTTAAGGGGAAAGCTATTTAGGACCAAGATAACCATATAACCATATACAGCACAGAACAGGCCAGTTTGGCCCTACTAGTCCATGCCGGAACAAATCCCCACCCTCCTAGTCCCACTGACCAGCACCTGGTCCATACCCCTCTAATCCTCTCCCCTCCATGTAATTATCCAGTCTTTCCTTAAATGTAAATAATATCCTTGCTTCAACCACCTCTGCCGGAAGCTTATTCCACATCCCAACCACCCTTTGTGTGAAGAAATTTCCCCTCATGTTCCCCTTATAATTTCCCCCTGCAATCTCAAACCATGGCCTCTGGTTTGAATATCCCCCACTCTTATTGAAAAAGCCTATCCACGTTGACTCTCTCTGTCCCTTTTAAAATCTTGAACACCTCCATCAAATCCCCCCCTCAATCTCCAGAGAAAAAAGCCCCAGGCTGCTCAACCTTTCTCTGTAACTCAAACCCTGACATCCTGTCAACATTTTCGTGAACCTTCTCTGCTCTCTCTCTATTTTGTTTATATCCTTCCTATAATTTGGTGACCAAAAATGCACACAGTATTCCAAACTTGGCCTCACCAATGCTTTGTACAATTTCATCATAACATCCCAACTCTTGAATTCAATACTCTGATTTATGAAGGCCAACATTCCAAATGCCTTCTTCACCACTCTATCTACCTGAGTATCAACTTTGAGGGTACTATTTAGCATAACTCCTAAATCCCTTTGTTGCTCTGCACTCCTCAATTGTCTACCATTCAATGTATATGACCTATTTAGATTTGCCTTTCCAAAATGCAACACTTCACACTTATCCATATTAAATTCCATCAGCCATTTCTCAGCCCACTCCTCTAGCTTTCCTATATCTCTTTTTAAGCTACGGAAATCTTCCTCACGTCCACAATACCACCAATCTTTGTATCATCTGCAAACTTACTTATCCAATTTACCACCCCTTCTTTCAGATCGTTAATATATATAACAAACAATAGTGGACCCAGGACCGATCCCTGAGAAACTCCACTAGTCACCGGCCTCCAATTTTCTACCAGTACTCTCTGACACCTCCCATCCTACCATTGCTGAATCTATTTCACTATCTCCTTATTTATACCTAATGCCTCCACCTTTTTTCCTAACCTCCTGTGGGGAACTTAGTCAAAAGCTTTACTAAAGTCTAAATAGACAACATCCACAGCCTTCCCTTCATCAATCTTTTTTGTAACCCCCTCGAAAAACTCTATAAGGTTTGTTAAGCATGATCTATCCCTGACAAAACCATGCTGACTACTTCCTATCAATCCCTGTTCTTCCAAATATTTGTAAATGCCATCCCTCAGAACACTTTCCATCAACTTACCCACCACAGACATCAGACTCACAGGTCTATAATTTCATGGCTTACATTTGGACCCTTTCTTAAACAGCAGAACAACATAAGCCACCCTCCAATCCTCTGGCACTACCCCCGTGACCAGTGACATCCTAAATATCTCTGTTAATGGCCCCACTATCTGTACACTAGTCTCCCTGAGTGTCCTTGGGAATACATTGTCCGGACCCAGAGATTTGTCCACCTTTATCTTTTTTAACACTGCCATCACTACCTCCTTGGTTATCCTTATATGCTTCATGACCTCCCCACTATTTTTCTTTACTTCAACTGGTTCAATATTTTTTTCCCTAATGAATACCGAGGCAAAGAAATCATTCAAAATTTCCCCCATCTCCTCTGACTTTTCACATAGCCTACCCTCCCTATCTACAAGGGGTCCAATTTTATCCCTCACTAATGTTTTACTTTTAATGTACCTATAGAAACCCTTTGGATTTATTCTTACTCTGCCTGCCGAAGCCTCTTCGTGCCTCTTTTTGGCCTTTCTAATTTATTTCTTAAGATTTTTTCTACACCCCTTGTAGTCCTCTTTCAATTTCTCATCACCCTGCTGTTTATACCTCTTGTACATCTCCCTCTTCTAACCAAATTTCTAATATTCCTCGAAAACCAAGGCTCCCTATGACTTCCAGCCTTTCCTTTGATCCTCACTGGGACATATCTACTCTGTACTCTCAAAATTTCTTCTTTGAATATTCTCCATTTTTCATTTACATCCTTTCCTGAAAAAAATCATGTCCCACTCAATACTTCCCAAAGTCATTCTCATTCCTTCAAAATTTGCTTTTCTCTAATCCAGAACCTCAACTTTAGGCCCTTCTTTGCTCTTCCCCAAAACTACCCTAAAACTAATAGAGTTGTGATCACTAGACCCAATTTGTTCTCCAACATTAACCTCAGAAGGAGAAACTTCTTCACTCAGAGAATTGTAATTATCTAATAGTGCTTTCGCTGGATGCAGAAAAGGCTTTTGATAGAGTGGAATGGAAGTTTTTGTTTAAAGTACTTGAGAAATTTTGTTTTGGTTCTTCATTTATTGGATCGATAAAGGCTTTATATAATAGCTCGAAGGCCAGAATTCCTGTCAATGGGCAGATCTCAGAATCTTTTAATTTAACAAGGTCTACTAGACAAGGATGCCCATTGTCACCTGCTTTATTCGCTATAGTCATTGAGCCTTTGGCACAATTAATACGTCAAAATGAAAATGTTAAAGGTATGAGAGTTTTGAATGAGGAATATAAGATTAATTTATTTGCTGATGATGTTTTATTATATTTGGTGGATCTGGGCATTTCTTTACCAGCAATTCAAGAATGTTTTGAAACTTATGATCAATTATCTGGTTATAAAGTAAATTGGACCAAAAGTGAAATTTTATCAATTTGTAAAAATAATTATTCAATGTATAAAAGCATTACAAATTTGTAGTGCACCACACAAATTAAATATTTAGGAATTAATGTTAATACGGAATTTCAAGATTTATATTCAATTAATTATCTTCCTTTAATAAAAAGGATTAAATTAGATTTGATTAGGTGGAAGGATTTGCCTTTGGGTTTATTAGGGAGGATTAATACTATAAAAATGAATATCTTTCCTCGAATACAATATTTGTTTCAATCAATTCCTTATTTTTTAAATAAAAGTTTTTTTAAGGATCTATATAAAGCAATTAGAGACTTTTTATGGAAGGGAAAATTTCCGAGGGTAGCGATGAGAAAGCTGATGTGAGATTTTTAATTTGGAGGTTTAAGATTACCGAATTTTCAACATTATTATGAAGCAGCTCAATTTAAATTTCTTAGTGCATTAATGAATATGGATGATCCGCCCAGTTGGGCAAAGATAGAAATGGCGGTTATTTCAGAAAAATTTTCTCATGAGTTTTTGTTTCGATGGAATAAAAAATTATTATGAACTTATGATGTCCCAATATTGAAGCATTTATTAAATTTATGGACAAGTACACTTAATAAATTGGGGCTCAAAAATAAATGGTCTGGACGATTGCCATTATATAACAATCAACTTGTTCCTTTTACAGTCTCCAATATCACTATGAAACAATGGGAAAGGAAGGGAATAAAAAATTTATCCGATTGTTTCTCTGAGGGATGTTTTTGTTCTTTTGATGAATTACAAAGGAAATTTGGTATTAGTGGAAACTCTGTATTTGTGTATTATCAATTAAGATCTTTTGTAAAACAGATATGTAGTCGACATATGATTTTATTGCCTGATTCTAATTTTGAGGAATACGTACTTTCAATACCACAAAAGGGATATATATCTGATTTGTATTGTATTTTACAAGAAACTGATAGTAAAAAAGATTGGGATAAAGATAAGTTGAAATGGGAAAAAGATTTAGGTTTTACAATAGCTGAAGAAGCCTGGATGGAAATTTGCCAGAATAGTATTCGGAAATTGGTTAATGCTAGATTAGCGATGATTAATTATAATTTTATACATCAGTTATATTTAACACCGGAGAAACTAAAAAAGTTTGGCCTTAGTAAGTCGGGTTGCTGTTTTCGTTGTGACCAGACGGCTAATACTTTTCTGCACACTGTCTGGCTTTGTGATCGATTGGAACAGTTTTGGAAGGGTATTCAATCTATATTTAATAGTTTATACAATATCTGTCTTGTATTAGATCCTGGTATATTTTTATTAAGGAATATGCAATCATTAATTGATTTAGGCTTACAGGATTATCAGATTTCCTTTATCTATTTAGCTTTAGCTGTGGCCAAGAAATGTATAGTTCTTACTTGGAAAGATAGAAATATATTAACTTTAGATAGGTGGTATTTGGAGATGAAGTCCTGTTTGACTATGGAAAGGATATCTTTTTCAATTCAGGATAGGATGTCTTTTTATAGGTTGAAGTGGACTCCGTTTGCTAAATATATGCATTTAAGTTTGATTTAAATATGTTTTTAAGTCTGATATTTTAGTATTGATAACTTTTTTTTGTTGTTAGTATCTTTATTTGTTACGTTTTATCTTTTTTTGTGTAAGTGGGCCTTTTTTTATATAATATTGTTCATTTTATTAACTCTTCACTCTTTATCTTGTGGGGGGGGTTAGACTAACTTTAAGCTAGGTCATTAATGTTGTGTACTAATTATTGGGGGGGTTTAGTTTATTTAGTCTGCCGATGTAGTACTGTAATTTTTATTATCTTACGTTTAATCTTTTTACTGTAACTTTCTATTTTATTCATGTTATAAAATCTTTAAAGTTTAAAAAAAACTCAGAGAATTGTAAACTTGTGAAACTCCTGCCACAGAAAGTTGTTGAGGCTAATTCATTAGATATATTCTAAAGGTAGCTGATGTGGCCCTTATGGCTAAAGAAATAACAGGGTATGGAGAAAAACCAGGAATAGGGTACAGAGTTTGCACAATCGCACTGAATGACCTCCTCCTGTACCTATTTTCTAAGATTAAACCTGCCTTTCACCTGTGCATATCACTTTTGTGGTTCGTGAATATCGCATTAGTGAATTTACTGAAGTATTTTGGGAATTTGATGATATTTATGGTATGATATTATATCTATTAATTTAATTGCTATTCTGTTTTGGTTTTGATTGTCACGTGTTTTTTCAATGATTGTCAATTTTTTTTCTTCCAGCAATAGTTTTAAACTATTGAAATCGTTAATTAGCTTTGGAATGATGGCCTCATTTAGATAGTCCAAGCACTTAGAAAGAATATGAGGTGGAACAAATGTTGGAAATTTAATGTTTATTTCAAAACAATGTATTCAATTGAAACCCTCTTGCTATTTTTGGTTAGAAAATTTGTTAATGCAAGGCTGATAGCATGTTAGCTGAGATCAATCAATTCACTGCATGTTTAAAATTGAAAATGAGATATACTTTCTCAAAAGGGAGAAGATTGCTGTGAAGGAATAATTTTGATTCCATCACTGAATGTTGTTATTCCAAAATAAACTGTTTTCGTGATTAAATTATACAGTGCAACGTCTTTTCACCTTCCTCATGCCATATTTATGTACAAAAAAAAAACAGTGCTCAGTATTTTAACATTCATGGAGTCATATTCTGTTATTGTGAATTGTAGCATTAACCATTTTATAGCAGATTTCCATTGTGGTTCCCCCACCCGGGTTATTACCTTCTCTGTTGTTGAGGGGCTTCCCTAACATTCTCAACCCCACAATACCCATAAGTAGAAGGATCCTGGACTGTGGTCCTTCCCTACAGAGCTCTTGCCTTGGCTGCACCAAGCCAGAGTATGTCCGCAGCAAACTGTTATTAGGGATTTCAGAGAAGCTGAGGAGAAAATTCAAAGAATCAATGAAATTTTTTCCCTATTAGAAGCAAAGTTTTCCTATCCCAGCAAATTATAGGCCAGTGAGCCTGACATCAGTAGTAGGTAAATTATTGGAAGCTGTCCTATGAGATTGAATATACAGTATTTGGATAGCCAGGGACTGATTATGGATAGTCCACGTGACTTTATGTGTGGTAGATCGTGCTTAACCAATCATATAGAGTTTTTTGAGAAAGTTACCAGGAAAGTTGATGAAGGAAAGGCTGTGGATGTTGACTACATGGACTTTAGCAAGATCTTTGACAAGGTTCCATATGGTTGGTGAGACAGGAAGGTTCAGACACTTGGTATTCATGATAAGGTAGTAAACTGGATTCGACGTTGGCTCTAGAGGAGAAGCCAGAGAGTGATAGTGGATGATTACTTCTCAGACTGGAGGATTGTGACGAGTGGTGTGTCTCAGGGATCACTGCTAGAACCATTATTGTTTGACATCTACATCAATGATCTGGATGATAATAATTGGATCAGCAAGTTTGCAAAGATTGGAGGTGAGGAATGCTTTCAAAGCTTGCAGAGGGATCTGGCCCAGCTGGAAAAATTGGCTTAAAAATGGCAGATGGAATTTAATGCAGACAAGTGCAAGATGTTGCATTTTGGAAGGACAAACCAGAAAAGGATGTACACAATGAATGGTAGGGCACTGAGGAGTGCAGTAGAACAGAGGGATATGGGAATACAGATGCATAATTCCTTAAAAGTGACATCACAAGTGGATAGGGTTGTAAAGTGAGATTTTGGCATAATAGCCTTCATAAATCACAGTATTGAAGATAGAAATTGGAATGTTATGGTAAAGTTGTATAAGGCATTGGTGAGGCCAAATTTGGGGTACTTTGTGTAGTTTTGGTCACCTAACTACAGGAAAGATATCAAAAAGATAGAGGTTGTTTTTACTGGGTTTCTGTAGGGGTCGTGGACCCCACTAGTGCATGTACTTGTATCTGTATGATTTATATGACCGCATGTATTGGGGTGGGGGGGATGGGGAGGTGTGGGGGAGAGATAAATATAAGCCCTTTTCACATTTGCAAGTGATCCCAGAAATTAACCACCAATCAGCCTTTAAAGTGTCTTGTGTGAAAGTAAAATCAGCCCAACGCCGGCATCAGATGACGTCATCTAATGCCGGGGATTGACAGCCTTGAACCCTAGTATAAACCCCAGCGTCTGCAGATGCCAGCGTTGCAATCAGGCAAGTGTAGAACAGTTAATTGCACTGTGGGATTGAAATGACCTAAATTTTTGTGTGTGCAGGAACATGAAGGAAGAAAAGATTAAAATAATGGTATGAACTTTGCTGTGGGAAAGTTGCAGCTAGAGAGAGAGAGGGGAAGTAAATAGCAATAGCGGACAATTTTTAAACAGCGTGGGAAAATTGATAGCACTATAGCACATCACTTATAAAGACTTTGGGGAAAACGCAATGGGGAACCTGACTTACCAAAATGGCGTACAGCAGAAAAACTTCTCTATGAATGCTCCATGCATTCAGCTGGGGATACAGCCCTTTCTCTGCCGCATGGAATTCTGGAAGGGCAGGTCCACCATCGCTTTTTCCCATGGTATTTATAAATTGTACGCGATTGTGCTACCAACTTTTTCCACTGTATAAATTATGCGCTATAACTTTCCCACGCTGTATAAATTGTACGCTATAAACTTTCCCACGCTGTATAAATTGTGCACTAGAGTGCTACCAACTTACCCCGCTGTATAAATTGGGCGCTATAGTGCTACCAACTTTCCCACGCTGTATAAATTGTGCGCTATAGTGCTACCAACTTTCCCACGCTGTATAACTTACGCGCAATAGTGCTACCAACTTTCCCACTCTATATAAATTGAGCGCTATAGTGCTATGAACGTTTCCTGCTGCATAAATTGTGCGCTATAGTGCTACCGACTTTCCCACGCTGTATAAATTGTGTGCTATAGTGCTACCAACTTACCCATACGGTATAAATTGTGCGCTATAGTGCTATGAACTTTTCCTGTTGTATAAATTGTGTGCTATAAACTTGTATAAATTGTGTGCTATAGTGCTACCAACTTTTCCCACACTGGATAAATTGTGCACTATAGAGCTACAAACCTTCCCATGCTGTATACTGTGCTGTACATAAAGCTTAATTAGGCATGATTAATTTTGTTCAAATATAAGATCATAATACATTGATAGGATTTAGGGTAGCTCCACCTTAGTTTGATGTGTCATGACATCAGTGAAAGAATTGTAGAACAGTCCTAACTCTTGGGATGGCTCCTTGCAAGCATGAAAGCGTTCAGTGTCTCAGTTGGGAGTGGTCAAATATGAAAAGCCAAACCCCCATTTCTATCTCAGGACACTGAACTGCCAATTTAATGGGATGCAAGTGTGAAAGGAGCTGCAGACTCTGTATGTTATGAATGTTGAAAAGGATTCTGTTTGAATTTTTAATGAGTCTATGAAAATCAAAAATAAAATACTCAAAACCAAAAGCTAGAAATAGTGCAGAGAAGATTTACTCGGATGTTGCCCGGACTTAAGGAACTGAGTTACAGAGAAAGGTTAAACAGGCTTGAAATTTATTCCCTGGAGGATAGAAGAATGATGGGAGATTTGATAAAGGTATACAAAATGATGAGGGTATAAACAGAGTAAATTTAGATAGGCTTTTTCCACTGAGGTTAGGTGAGATGCAAACCAGAGGACATGGGTTAAGGGTGAAAGTTTAAGAGGAATATTAGGGGAAACCTCTTCAAACATAGAGTGGTGGGAGTGTGGAATGAGCTGTCAGATGAAGTGGTGAATGTGGGCTCGATTTTCACATTTATGAAAAGTTTTGACAGGTGCATGGATGGGAGGGTTATGGGGGGCTGTGGACTGGATGTCGGTGAGTAGAATGAGGCAGAATTATAGTTTGGCACAGATTTGAAGGGCCAAATGGCCTGGTTTTCTGTGCTGTAATGTTCTATGGCGATTAAACAAATAAACACTGTAACAAGATAGAATATGCCTTGATAATGATGTTGTTTATTGTCATACATGATACAATGTACAGATGCATTGAAATTTTTACCTGCTGCAGTCAAGCAGGTACTTTGAAAAGAAAAACAGCAATAGTAGACGTTAAATTGAATTAGACAATATATTTAAAAGACAGATAATAAATTATCACATTTATCACAGAGCAAGAAAGAGGGGTCATTACAACAGATCAGACTGTCCTTTTTGTGGGACTGGAGTAGTCTATGATGAATGTCACAAGGTAGGTTCAAGGGCCTGAGAGACATTGGAAAGAAACCTAGAGATGCAGGTCTTCAGGCTTCTGTACCTTCGGCCTGGAGGGAGTAGAGGGCAAAGCCTGCAATGGACCTGGTTATGTTTGCCATCTTCTGTGTTCCTGGACACTTGAATGACCAAATCAGGCCATGATGCAACCTGTCAGGATACTTTATCCAGTGCAACTGAAGACATTCAACTAAGTATTCAATTCTCCTCAGAAAATCAAAGCATTTATGTGCCTTCTTCACAGTTGCCTCAGTGTGCAGAGTGAAAGAATCATTTTAATGAGCCTGTCGACTAAAGCAGAGATTTGCAACCACATCATTAATGAAACTGTGTCGATATATAAAAATTTAAAAATGCTAGTGACTGAAAGGAAGCATTCAAATTTAACCAGTCACTCTCCTGCGGGTCACCACACTAATACAATCTCGTAAAGTATGATAGATTTTCCTTCACATACTACAATTTCATTCGATAAACTCTTTATGAAGAACCAATTACTACAGTTAAACACGCTGATTCAATTCACAAAGATCTTGCTGGATTGTGCAAATGATATTGTCAGATTGAAATCCCCAACTCTGCTTAGAAATCTGATCTCATCCCAGAGAGGCATCACTACTGACATCAGTGTATTGGGCTAAGTGAAAGGCTATCTTCTAGAATGGGTAACTTTTCACCTCTCAACATTCCATTTGGAAGTATGAATGCTTGTCTGGAGTAGAATTAAGATTATATTCATATGTGAAACTATGTACAATCAAATAGCCTTGTGATATTACTACTGAATTATTTTTATTAATCTATATTCAGCACCTACCTGAGTGTTGCCATCTCATTGCTCACCCTCTTAAGAAAGAACAAGGGTCCATAACTCTCTGAAAGTAGCCACACAAACAGATACTGTGGTAAAGAAGGCATATGATGTCCTTGCCTTCATTGGTCAGGGCATTGTTTGCAAGTTTAAGGAAACCATGTTGCAACTATGTAAAACTTTGGTTAGGCTACACTTGGAGTATTGTGATCTGTTCTGGTTGCCCCATTACAGGAAGCTTTGGAAAGAGTACAGAAGAGATGTACCAGATGTGGCCTGTATTAGAGGTTGGACAGATGTGCTTTCTCTGGAGAGTCAAAGGCAGCAGATAAATCTGATAGAATTATGAGAAGCACAGATAGGGAATTTTGGTTCCAAGATTCAAATGTCAAATGCTGCAGGATGTAACATGGTGTTTAAAGGAGATGTGCAAGGCAGCAGGGAATGGGAGTGTAAATACCATGTGTGAGCAGTAGTGATTGAGTTTAACATGGCATCGTGTTCAACACAGGCATCGTGGGCCAAAGGGCCTGTTCCTGTGCTTAACTGTTCTAAAAAATTGGTAAAAACTGAAACTATCTCATGTGCTCATTCAACAATAAAAAAAACAAAATTCTTGTTCCTTGAAGTGTTAACTGCCAAATGGTTTTAAACTACCATTTTAAATGTGAAGAGCAGATGCATGTCACATTACCTTCAATTGTGAACATTTCTTTTGCATTCTCTCTTCTGTTATCTGTTGCAAAACAGTGGAGAATAACTGTTCACTCGATGTATGAGTTGCATGAATGATTCACATCTGTCTTCAGCAACAAAAATACGTTGGTGAGAATCAACATCAAAATGGAGAGTCTAATTCTTAAGTCAATTTCTTTGTTGTTAACATTTATGATGTCATACAAGTACAAATGCAATATTCTTGTATCAATATGATTTTAATTTTCTACCTGTTTTGGTGGGGGGGGGTAAAAATGGTCTCTTAATATGAATTTGAAGATGAATTATTGCCAGGAATATGTACTTTATATTTGGAGGGGTGCAGAGAGGTATGAGAGGTGTCAGAAATAGTCCAAATGAATTTGAGGATGGATGGAAGTTCATAGCAAATGTGGAACATGGAAATCTACAGCAGAGTACAAGCCCTTCAGCCCACAGTGTTGTGTCAACCTTATAAACATACTCAAAGAACTGCCAAGAATTTCCACACTGCATAACTTTCCATTTTTCTCAGTTTCATGTACCTATCTAATAGTCTCTTAAAAGATCCTATTATACCATTGCCGGCAGCACAACACATGAACCCAACATTCTCCATGTGGAGAAACATACGTCTTACATCCCCCTTGAGCTTACTCCAAAACACCTTAAAACAGGGGTGTCAAACGCAAATTCACGGAGGGCCAAAATTAAAAACTTGGACGAAGTCGAGGGCCGAACTAAATATTTATTGAAAATTTTCAACAACATCTGCATGTTTTCTCTTCTTTCAACATATGTAATGTTAAACTTTTTCTTATTAAAATAAATGTTTAATAATAGTTTTGGATAAACTCTTTCCAGAAGCATTAAAAAATGAGAAATAAAATATTCAATAAATAATATTTCTCTATAGAGGATTTGTCAAATGTTGCTAGTGTGCTATCAAATAGTAAAATCTGAGGGCTATTGAGAATGTGGGAGAATAACATGATTCCTGAAACAATCAAATGGGTGACTGATTGTGGGCATGAACTCTAGCAGGGTTATTTGCCATGCCCTTTTTCCATTGGTACAGATATCCTTTGATTTACACACTTTTCAAGTTTTATGCCTAATGAGCTTGTATCCAGGTGCAGGACCATTTTTAACCAGGAATATATTTATCACTGTGACATGAAACTATTGGAAGATCGTTTTATCCTGAGATTAAAGTTCATAATACTTACTCAGGCCTGTGTGCGGGAGGGCGGGGTTTGCGGGCGATCGGGTTGGACCACGACAGTGCGGGGGCATCGGCTCTCGCTGCAGGGCGGCATCTCGGCGGATCAGCGGCCCCGTCACCGTGAGTCACGGATCGGCCTGTGGCAGGGAGGGGGAGTGGGCAACGGTCCTGGCGAGGTCAGGCCCGAGGCCTCCGGTTCCGAGTGCTGGGAAGCGGCCTTGGCTTCCCCTGACACCGGCCAGGCCCCAAAACCAGAGTCCACGGTGAGACCCTGCAACGTAAACAGAGGAGGTGGGGGCGATTAGCAGGCTGACGCCAATGCATTCTGGGATTTGTTGTATTACTGTGCATGCGCTATACTGGCGCGGCGGCCAGTGGGCCACCTCTAATACATTTTTTAAATGATCTTGCGGGCCAAATATAATTATATCGCGGGACAAATTTGGCCCGCGGGCCAGAGTTTGACATGTGTGCCCTATGCCATCGGAACTCTGTAATTAGTAAGGGATTACTTAAGGTGGGATGTGAGTGGGAAGGAAAGGGTGAGAACCACTGCTCTAGACCCAATTGTTACTGAAATATTTTGCTTGAGAAAAATTGTCATTGGCCCATTTCCTTTAGCGTTCTGAAACCGTGCACATGACGAGTCAATGAGGGATGATTAAAGAAGTGGTCTTCAAACTTTTTCTTTCCACCCACAGACCACCTTAAGCAATCCCTTACTAATCACAGAGCACCAATGGCACAGGGACACGAGTGGAAAGAAAAAGGTTGAGAACTGTTGTATTGTGGTAACTCCACATCTGATTAGGATAATTGTTAGGCAAGTGGTCAGAGAAGGACCCCGCCCCCCCACCCTAAGAAAGGTTTAAATCACAGGAACAAAATAAGCTTCCGTCTCACTGCTCCCAATCTTACACACAGTCCTGATGTGGAATGTGGGGTCGCAGCTCCACGTTCACCCGAGTTCAAGTGCTGTCTGTGTGGAGTTTGTACGCTCTCCCCTTGTCTTGGACCAACAGGTCGGTCGCCTGACGAAGGCACCTGAACCCCCTGTTGAAACGCCGGCGTCCGGGGCGGTGGAGGAATTGGCTGAGAAAGCGCGTCCCCCTCCCATGGTTGGAGAGGGATTAAACTGCGATCTCATGGCGCCGGGCTCGTCTCCAACAAAAGGAGCGGGAGGCAGGGTCCGCCGCGCACGGAGCGAGGGGGAAGGCTTTGCCAACGAGACGTTCGGTCCGGCGTCGCCGCTGAAACGCAGACCCAGCGAGGATGGTCCCCAACTCCAGCCGCGTCTATGTGTCCGGGAGCCAGGCGGGCTGAGTGCGGCGCTCCGATCCCTGGGATTCGGGACTCTGAGATCCCTCCAGACCTCCGGCGTCTTCATTTTCACCTTCAGTGTGCATGCGCTATACTGGCGCGGTGGCCAGCGGGCCAACTCTAATATATATTTAATATGATCTTGCGGGCGGGCCAGAGTTTGACATGTGTGCCTTAAAACTATGTCCTCCTCATGTTAGTCATTTCAGCCTTGGAAAGAAGCCACTGCCCATCTACATGATTATCACCAGGAATAAAATTTGGCAATTTCTGCATTTGTTCAAGAGGCAGCATCAAAGCAGTCATCAATGTACAGAGAAAGTGTTGGGGAGTGAAAAGGCAGGCTCTGGTCAGAAGCACATTTAAAGGCAGGCGTAGTTGGGGCCAATGCTTGTCCCATGGCTCCACCCTGGATTGGGAGAAAATGGGAGAAGTGGGAAAATGAGTTGTTAAGGGTACGAATGAATTCCACCAAGTAGGGGAGGATACTGATAAACGGAGACTGATCAGATTTGAGTTCAAGAAAGAAACTGAAGGCTTTGAGACCTTCCTGATAGAAAATGGATGTGTATAAGGATTGCACATCCATGGTAAAGAATATTTTAAACATTTGTGGTTTAGTTCATATGCTTGAATGTTATGAATGACATCCTTTATGTTGGTGACAAAAGCTATTCAACTCACAATTTAGGACGCCAAGTACACCAATACAGGATTTGCATTAGAAACAACATTGATCCAACATTTAAATTGCACTTGGCTCAAGTGGACTCCTCTGATGTGCAAGTATCAAAATGACCTAATTAAGCAAAGAGAAGAAATCTTTCTTGGGGAAAAAAAAGCACAAAAAAGGTCCCATTCCAAAATGACAGCTGACCATTTTTCTCAAGACAAGTGGTTACTTAAACAAAAGTTGCTTTTAATTATCTTAAACATGAAAATAGAATCACACTTTAACTTATCACTATTAACTTAACTAACCTAACTTAACCCTCTTATAATTCTAAGCGCAAGTGTATGTAATATGTATGTAAGTTCAGAAAAGTTATTTGATTCACAGTCCAATCTCACTTTTCATTCCTCCAAGTTCACTGGTTGCAAGAAATTCTTATACTGTGCTCAGAATTTAACATTTATGAAGTTCACCAGGCGTTGATGCATGAAAGGTAAATGGTTACCGCTCAGAAAGGTTCTTGTCAGTGTTCAGAGTGATATTTGTTGTTCACTGGACACCCACAACTGATTCCTTGTAATCAGCCATTTCAGTGTCTTGCTGAAGAAACTTGCCCCATCAGGGTTCTCCAGATAATAACTTCTTTCTTTCAGGCCATCACAGTATTCATTATTTTCTCTTATTTCAAGTGAAACATTAGACAGCCAGTCCTCTCCTCTGCATGAACCACAAGGGCTTTGACCAGGCTGAACTAAGCAGTCACAGCCTGTCTTCCAAATGGGGTTTTCCACAAGCTTGCCAGCTTGTCCTGTTCCAGTCCCAGCTGCTGCTGCTGACTGTAAAACTGCAGAAATGAACTCTCTCTCTCTGAGAGAGAGCGTCTGTTGTACTCTCTCTGCTTGCAAAACTGCATGTCCCTCTTAGAACAGCAAGTTCCACTCCAGACAGCCTGCGGCTCCGATGAGTTATTTCATCTGTTGCCTTTTTGTAAACATTAATCAATTAGTGAAGTCTCTTGGGCACTCTCCAGAGCTTCTGCAAAGGCTCTTGGACCCAGCCTGTCTAGCATGAGCAGAGCTCTAGTATTTTAAATAAGATCTGTTTTAAAGTGTTTGTATATGACCTACACTAAAAACAACCTGCCCCAATTTATCTCCCAAAAACATATCTATAATCAGTCACACATATCCTGTAAGTTATGATGATTGAGATGAAAGCTTCAATAAAAGATATTATTCAACCCATCAGAGAAGAGTCCGCTTGTGCCATGTGCAAGTTAAATATCATTCAATGGAAAGCAAGCTGTTTATCTGTTAAATTCCCTGCCTACTGAAGCAGTAGAGGCAGACTCATTAAATGTGCTTCTGACCAGAGACAGCGCTACCATTAGGCAAACTGGGCAGCTACCATTACGGCTAGGGCACAGATCTCAGAGGGGCGCTGTTGAAGAGAACAAATTGTGGCCCACAGTTCTGATAGCCCGAGGGAAGAGTTCAGAGTTGGCATTGAGAGCTTGAGGTCCTCGCTGCCACTGGGAGCTGAGGTCCCTTGCTGCCGGCGCCGGGGGCCAAGGTCCACTGCTGCTGGCACCAAGGTCCACTGCCGCTGGTGCCGGGGGTCCGAGGTTCACTGTGTTGCTGCTGGTGTCCCTGGTTAGTTTGGATTTCAGATATCCTTATTTCTCCAAATGAGGATTTCAGAGAATCCAATTTCGGATATTCAGAGTTGTACTGTATTTAAATTTATTGTTCCAATAATTCTAACATTGGTTTGAGCAATTTATTAACACTTCATCAAGAAAAGTTGGTCTATCCAAAACTAGTCCCTTTTTAGAGGATCGTAATTCATGAGACAGAGGAACCAAGCCCATTTGAGACCAAGATGGTCCAGGGTAACTCATTAAGGACAGCTCAGGACAGGTACTAGCTGGTTTCTAATAGCAGAATAACAATCAATATTTATAGATGAGAAATAAAAATATATAAATTTGTAAAAGAAATCAACTCAGCAATTACTCCATGCTATTTTTGTTGTTACATTAATGATTTTGTTTATCCTAGTTCTCAAACTTTCATAAAACATGAGAACTTCAAAAGGCAGACTAACAGAAAAGCATTCTTGAATTTCCATGTGTAAAGCCATGCTGAAATCACAGTTACATTTGATCCCTATCAATGTATTGCAAGTTCTCACAGTTGTTTAATATGGAGATACTGTCCTTCCAGGCAGTTCTCAACAAGGCATGTAATCAACTTTATTATTGCTATAGTTGATTCTGCCTCACAGTGGTACATTAATGCAGCTACTACGTCACAACTCCAGTGATTTTAGGGGATAAGAGGTGGAGAGGGTGAACAAATTTAAGCTCTTGGGAGTCACTATCTTGGAGGATCTTTCCTTTCTCTTTTACTGTAAGGGACGCCAAGCAATTCTTTGTTTGCCTTATGGCAGGCAAAAGTTATATCATGCATGTTACATTTTTAATGAATTAGTATGTGACTATAAAAGGAACCTTGATTCATAATGGTTACTGCTGCTAAGTTGTCTGCAGCTGCCTGTCACCCAGATTCAAGCAATTAAAAAAAACACTGGTGTAAGGTTCTGAAAAAGTGACTCACACTTGACACCATGCTCCTCCAAGGCGAGAAAAGGAAAACAATTGGTGAGGAGAGGAAAAGGGCACTGCCAGTTTTTTTTTTCTGTCTCTGCAATTTTAACATCAGATGGAATACTGTGGAAATGGCTGTGTGATCAAGTAATATAAGTAAGCAATTTGTTCCAGTAAGTTTATTGGAGGTTTCATTAGTTTTTTGCAGTTTTTACATTGCATTTAGTTGAAAGTGAAAGCAAATTCCGTGATGAGAAATCTAGCATGAAGGATTCCAGAATTGTTCTCTGTTTATACATCCACTGGAAATAACAGGTCAGATGCCTGAGAGTGAGCTGTCAATAGTACACAATAGATCCACTCCCCCTCCCCTGCTGATTCCATTGCCAAGATCCGCACATGGTCTTTCTCAGTTTGTTTTATTGTGTTCTGCAAACCTGTTAAACAGCCAGCAAGCTATAACAAAATGATTCATCTCACACAAAGAAAGAATTTGAATGTATCACCTCTTCAGGGCATCCTATGTGCTTCACAGTCGATGAACATTTATTCATGTTTTCAAAAGCATTCTGAGGTATTGTAGTAAGTCCGGCAATCTCTGACAAGACCATAATTGAATAAACTTTAGCTCACCTATCATAAAGGCTGCAACAGTCTGTTTTGGAATGCACAAAGTGCTGGAGAAACTCAGAAGGTCACACAGTATCTGTAGGAAGTCAAGGTTAACCACCCTTTTATTCCAAAAATAAACTTTATTCACAATAAATTATTTACAAAAAAGAAAACTTCGGTCTTTTACATCCGTAGTGTCATATCCATACCTTTCCATCAATGTACATTGTTACATGTGTTCTCTATTTACACTTTTGCCACCACTGTGGCACCGGGCCGTTGTTTCCCCATCTGTTGGTTCAGGGGCTACCTCTCGGTCTCAGCTCCTCAATAGTGTGTCCCTCAGCACATACTCCAAAGCCAGTTGGCAGCATTCCAGCACCAACATCCCAGTGTGCTGAACGACCAATGGGTTTCAGGCAGACCAAAGAGCGTCTTTCGCCGATCTAATGATCTCCCAGCAGTCCTGTATGTCTCACTTTGTATGTTTCCCCAGGAACACCCCATCAATCAGAAGCCCCTTTTCCACTGGCATCCCAGTTAATTGGCTGTGCAACGCCCAGGATAGGAAGCCCTCTATGCCATTTCCACTGGGCCACTCTTAACCAATTGCTTTTCCACCGATCACACTCAATCCCAGGGATCAGAGTATTCTACCTTCAACTGGAAATGGGTTGCTTTCTGCTGTCCCTTTTCCACTGGTTTAATCAGCACACGCTGGGGATATGAGTAGGGTTAATCCCCAGCGTGAAATGACATCATTTGACACCAGTGTTCAGACTGAGTTCTTTTTCCACTGGACCCTTCCCAATAAATTCCTGGGACAGGATGCCAGTGGAAAAGGGCTAGAGAGTCCTTTATCACACTGTTTCTAGGGATGAACTGTGACAAAGATCCTTCTCCACACACTCTTCGTGAATCTACATTCTGCATTGAGGTAAGTGACTGTGCCTGAGATGACTGCGACGGAGTGGAAACAATGTGCATTGTGAGTGATGTTCCCGTCGTACAGGAAGAATCTGACCCAGACGGCTCCTCTCAACTCCAGCCAAGCCAAGTCTTGTTGCTTGTTAGTGTGTAATGGTGATGAGGCATTCCACCAGATGGCCAGGATAGTCTGCTCGTGGAACCTCCCCACCATATCCAGAGTCCTCCTCTCTCAGTGTCTGCAGGACGTTTCGTGCTCGCCACTGCCTGATGGACGTGTTTAAAGGAGTTTTACCAACGGTAGATAGTGGGGCAATATCTAGCTGACTTGGGATATTGCATGGCAATGTGGCCAGGTCCATCTTCACAGCACTTGGGATAGGTAGAACCTCAAGCACATAGCGGCACTTGGTGCCCTCATACTTTGGCTCCACGCCCAGCCAGATGCAGCCATGGTATGAAGGTGGTCATCAGGATGAGGGCCACAATGGGTATGCCCTTGCCCCCATTGTCTAGTGACATAAATGGTGACCCTTCAGATCCCCATATTAAATGGAAGTCTGCTTTGGTGACCACCAAAGCACAGAGGTGCAGGAAATAGGCCACATCTTCATCATGTGCAGCAATACCAAGAGCACATCAACCCTGATGACCAGATTCTTCCAAGTTATTGAGAGGGAAAATCATGCCCAAAAGCCCTATTTCTTGTTGATCTTTGCAATCCGCTCTAACCAATTTTCCTTGCATGCCTCAGCCCCTCCAAACCAAATCCCCAATACCTTCGTATAGTCAAATCTGACTGTGAAGGGGATGGTGGACCAGTCAGATCAGTAACCAAGGAGTATCGCTTTGGTTTTCTTCCGATTTACCCTGGTGCCCGATGCAGACTCCGTCTGTGTACTGATCGTGGATCTAAACCTGAAAAGGTAAGGTCATCCATGTATATGGAAGTACCTGAGTGCCTCCACTGCTGGCAACATCACCTCTCTTATGCCTTCATCCTTCCTGATGGATTCAGCAAGACAGGAGAGAACGGGAAACCCTGCCTGATTCCAAACTTTAAAAAAAAATTATTTTCATTATAGGAGAAAAAAATGAATAAAACATTAATTTTTTATATTTTTCTCCCCATCTCCCCTCCCACCCAAAAGTAAGAAAAGGAAAAGAAACACCTACCATTTAATATACAATAATATTAGCATATACAATTATTAATTGTTATTAAAGATTACTAATTAAAAGGAGTGAATAAGATAGAAGAGGTGGATGTAAAATTATCCATAAAATCCATATATAGTTTTCAAATACTATAAAAATTTTCAACTCAATTCCTTAAACTATACTTAACTTTTTTCCAAAGGTATACAATTTTGCATCTCATTATACTGTCTACTTAATAACACTTCTCGATCATCTTTTCTTGATATTTGTCCAATTTCAATTTTATATCCTTTTCATCAATATCTCCAAGTAAAAATATTCTTGGATTCTTTGGTATCTTTACCTTCATAATTTGCCCTAATAATAAACTCAGTTCATTCCAAAACCTTTCCACATTTTCACAAGACCACACTGAATGCAAAAAAAGTCCCTATTTCTTTCACACATCGAAAACATTTATTTGAATAATTAGGATTAAGTCCATTTAACTTATGTGAGTATAATACCAAAAAATGTTGTTAAAACAAAATCAACTTCTTCCGTTTACTTTGATTAATTCTTTATTTGATAATTGGTATAGTAAAGATATACAGAGAATAAAAGATTGTTTCTTAGGATCTTTTTTCTTAACTTTTGATCAATTAAAAGATAAATACAATATACATAATAATATAATGTTTGCATATTATCAATTAAAAATGTATTTGAAAAGAGACTCCCTAAACAAAGTCAATTTGAAGATATGATAACAAGAAATTTATTACTAATATGTCTATAAAATTACAAGAGATTGTAAAGAAAATAGATTTATTTCAATCAAAAATCCAATAGGAGAAAGATTTAAATATACAAACTCAAGAGGAGATTTGGTCAAAATTATGTTATGAAAGTGTTACGAATACAGAAAATGTTAGATATCAAATGGTTCAATAAATTTTTTTTCCTCAATTGTATTATATACCACATAAGTTAAATGGATTTGATCCTAATTATTCAAATAAGTGTTTTCGAGGTGCCTGACTCCAAACTTGCTGGGGAAGCTACATGTTCATTGATTTGGACTGTGCTACAGATGTCTTTGAGGATTCAGATTCCCTGGTAATGGTTTTTACATGGACCTGGTGCTCTTATCATTGTAAATGGTAGAAATCACAAGTGTGTAGCTACTTAATAAGGAAAGAACTGGATATGTAAATGGTGATTGTGTGCCAGTCAATCAAACTTGTCCTGCAATGTGTTGAGCTTTTTTTGTTGTTAGACAAGTATAGAGAGCGTCTCAATAAACTATTAACTTGTTCTTTGTATGCAAAGTTTACCCATGTAGAATCTCTTTAGGGTCAGAGGGAAACGATGTGTTGCAACAGAATAAGTCAAGTTGGTTATAGGACTTCAGTAAAAACACAGAAATGCTGGAGGAATTCATCAGATCTTGCAGTGTCCATAGGGGGTAAAAATAATGTAACTGTCATTTTGGGCCTGAGCCTTCTTCCAAATACGAGTAAAAAGCAGGCAGGCATCTGAATTAAAAGGCTGGGAGAATGGGCAGGCGGAGGAGTACAAACCAACAGACAACAGGTGTTAATTGGGTATAGATGGGACACAGATGAGAGGAAAGGTGAGAAATGACTGGGGGCAGGGGTTGTTTTTGGCTCCATGGAAGCAGAGTACCTTGTTTCTGTGACAGGTAACTCGTTTATAATGAGCTACATCATCAGCTTCAGGTTTAAATGTAAAATTCATAACTTGGTTCTATGACAAGAAGTGAATCAATGTTTAATTGAAGAGCAAGCAGGCTGGAGTTCTTTTCCATGAAAAGAGCATCAACGTGAAAAAGAAGTGGGTGTTTCAATAGTGCGGACAGGTCTTTTAGTGGTGTTGGAGTGGTTTATGTGCATTGTAGTAAGGGAAGGATCAAGAGCATGATAGCCATTAGTAAAGAAAACTGTTCTTGAACTTAGAGGTGCCAGATTTCAGGCTCTGTACAACAATATTAATTAAAATTATTAAGCAAAAATGTCTCCAGTTTGGCAGGATTTAAAAAATCAAGGACCCTCGTAATCCATGAGAAAATTCTGGCGAAATGTCTGCACCCGCAGATTGGTTAGAATATGGAGCAATTGAGATGAAAGGCAAATTTGGATTAATAAATGAAGGAGTAAGGAAGGCAGAGATACACAAGTAAGGTTACAGAAAGTATGTGGACCAGCAAAGATCAGTAAACCTGAATAGTCTATTCTTTACCATTCATGGCATTGGTTTTAAAATAGTACCGGTGCTTCTGATTGCCAAAAGGTTCAGGCATGACTACTACTGGTTAAAATCTCCAAAGTTCCACGTCCTCACTTCGACACAATTGTCTTTTTTTCTTTTCAGTATTTTTACTGAAATGACACAACAATGTAAACTTTTTTCACAGGTGTAAATGTGTGGCTCTATTGTACCTTTGAGTTCCACCCATTTGCCTTATACAGCCTAAACATCCTATTTGCAATGATATTTCTCATTCAGTCACCTGGTGACCTTGGTTGACTGTTGTGGTCATGGGGATTTAGAAGGAATGCTTTTTAAAAGCTGCTGTGTCATCTGTGGATAAATTCCAGTCAGAACACTAAATTATTTAGTATTTCTTCAATGGCTAAACAAATGGGAACATGGTTAAAGTTTTGCAAAAAGTTTGAACATCTTCGGCAGAGGTTATGACTCTGATTACTTCAATGGTTCTATTGATTAGGTAGGGTATGGGATGGTCCAATGTTGATAAGGGAAGAAGGAACATTTGGTGAAAAGGGAGGAAGCATCCCTGTTTCTCCTATCCCAACAGAAGTGCCATAATACCACACATCGTTCCATTGTAATGGAACTCTGGGGATTATGAAAAGTGAAGCAGCTTTTACTGACTTTTCAAACTGAGAAGCAGATTGAGCCCGAGCAGCACAGCCTTATTTACATGTTTATATAGACGATCTAGCTCTCTAGCTCCTGAGGGTAGCTTGCTGTCATCATTATGCCCTACCTTCATAAAACCACCAGTAGTCAGGAAAACAAAAAAACTGCAGATGTTGGAATTATGGACGACACCAGAAAATGACAGAGATCAGTCGAATTTCAGCATGAGAGCCCTGTTTTTCTCTCTCCACAGATGCTGCCTAACCAGGGCATTCTGATTTTAGCTTTCATAGGTGGCTTGGGGTTGGGGTTTGCAATTAATAAATTGTAATATCTCTTGTTCATCATAATTTGCATCTTATGGACATGAACACACAATCTTTTGAATGAAGGTTCTGCCATAGTGTGAATATATTTAGAAGATAAAAGATTCAACTTCAATCTTACATCCAGCCTTCTAATTTATGAAAGAAATTAGTTTTAAGTTCTGCTAATAAAAGCCGCCTCCTCTGTGCATTGAGTCAGCAACAGGATGAGGCACGTGTCCTCTGCAAAGCAGCAGCAGTATGTTGATTGCCTTTGAACTGTTGTTTGAATACAGAGAAGGCGGTCCATATGGTAATCAAAGCTAGCTGAGCTGTTGGCCGTGTAACATGGTTGACATCATTGCTGTATCTGACTCATCCTGCTGCTTGCTTGATGCCAAAACCAGGAGAAGGGAATATGAGGAACACATTAGGCCTGAAGACAGAGCAAGTTCTGACCGATCAATGAAAATCTCTTTGTGAAGCAGTTTTAATAATCATCACCCTGCTGGCTGACTAAACTCCACTACCTTGCACTTCGCAATTCCACTAGAGTTTGTTGAGATTTGTTTCTGAAAATAGATTCGACAGTGACAACCTGATGCCCTTCCTCAGTAAACCACATTATTTTGTCTAAAATGATGAATATAATATGACTGTCAAAACCACAGCTGGCAATTTCAGTCACATAAATTTGTTTTCCCAATGAAAAAAGTAAATGAGTAATTTAACTTCACCCTTTCTTGTGGGGACCGACTGTCTGCACTTAAACAAATCCTTAGAATCAATCTCACTCTCTGTGACATCTTACTTCACTGCATAAAGAAATGGATTATTTTCTTGCTGGGCAGTGTAGATAGAGCAGAGAAGCAGGATAAAAAGAATCTCATATGTTAGAATACTCACAGGAGTTCAGTTCTCCCAAAAATTAAGTTGAGGGGAATTCTGAAGAAACAACAAAATGTATCCTACAATTAGTAATCCAGAGATGAGTTTCCTTTCAGCTTAGCTTCACCAATTCAAATGTTTGTGATACACTGCAACATTACTCCACGCTAATAATGAAAAACTGATTCTTCTTAGTTTTTCATTTCTTCTTCCTCTGAAGAAGCAAGAGTATGGCTCTTGGGAGGTAAAACACAAAAGTCTGTAGGCACCGTGGTTGAAGTAAAAACGCAATGCTGGATAAACTCAGCAGGTCAGGGTAGAAATTGGTCAGTTAACATTTTGGTTCAGCACCCTTCATTGAGATTAAGATTTAACAAAAATAAATGAACTTAGTACATGTGTAACTGGGTGAGGAGGGGTGGGGGTGTAATGTAGAGGTGACATTGTTTAGGACCTAAGAAATGAGAGGTGGAGAGAGAAAGAGAGAGACCACCTACTAAAGGAGAGAAAGTGAGAAAAAGGGGAAAAAAGGTATGCACAGGAATAGGTAAAGATTGAAACAGTGAAACCAGAGGGGTGTGGGGGGTAACCAAAAATTGATGGTCATGCTTGAATATGATGCATTGATCTTCAAGTTTCCATTTAGAGTTGTCCAATGTGGAAACAGGCCCTTTGGCCCAATTCATGTCAACCAAAATGTTCCACCCATGCTCATCCTTCCTGCCTACCTTTGGTCCATATCTCTGTAAATAATTCCCATCCATGTATCTGTCCAATTTTTTTCGAAACATTGCAGTAGTACCTGCCTCAACCACCTCCTCCGGCAGCTTGTTCCATGTACACACCACCCTATGTGTAATAAGTTACCCCTCAGGTTCCTGTTAAATCTATCCCCCAACCCCCCCATCTTTACCTCAAATTTTTTTCCTTGGGTTATCAGTTCCCCGCTCTGGCCAATAGCTCTTTGCATTCACCCAATCTATTCCTCTCATGATTTTGTATACCTCTATGAGATCATCCCTCATCCTCCTGCACTTAAAGGAATAAAGCCCTTAATTGTTCAACCTTTCTCCATAGCCCAGGCTACCAAGTTCTGGTAACATCCTCATAAATCTTCTCTGCACCCTCTCAAGCTTGACAACATCTTTACTTTAGCACAGTGACCAAAACTGAACTCCATACTCCAAATGGGGCATCTCCAATGTCTTATAAAACTGCAACATGATCTCCCAATTTCTATACTCATGATGAAGGCCAATGTGCCAAAAGCCTTTTTGACCTCCCTGATGACACTCCCCATCAGAAAGCCTCAAGGCCCTCTGTTTCTTTCTTGAATGCAGAGCCATTCAGCTCCCTTCAGTTAGGACTGCTTGGAGGAACTTGTCTTACTCTCAATAAATTCTCCTTTTGATTCCTCCCATTTCATCCAGATCAGGGTGCAGCCATGAGCACACATACACCTTGCTTTTTGTTGGGTGCATGGAACAGTCCCTTTACAATCCTGTGCAGGTACCACTGCCCATCTCTTCCTTAACTACACCAATGACTGCATTGGTGCTACCTCCTGCAACTGTGCAAAACTTAACAAATTCATTAACAGCATTGCCAACTTCCACCTGGATCTTAAATTTTCCTAGATTGTTTCTGACACCTCTCTTCCCTTCCTGGATCTTTTGGTCTCCATCCCAGGTGATAAATTCTATTACAAATCTACAGCCTCTGACAGCTGCCTGGATTACACCTCCTCCCACCCTGTCACTTGAAAAGACACCATCCCTTTCTTACAATTCCTCTGCCACATCTTATTCCAGGTTTGGAGCTTGTTGACAAGCACTAAGGGGTTGATGGTGTTGAAGGCTGAGTTGTAGTCGATGAAGAGTAGCCAGTGGCTGTTGTCTAGGTGATCCAAGGCTGAGTAGAGAGCCAGTGATATTGCATCTGCTGTGGAGCAATTGTGATAGTAGGCGAATTGCAGTGGTTTCAAACCTTTACCTAGGTACGTGTTAATTCTGGCCATGACCAACCTCTCAAAGCATTTTATCTCAGTAGATGTGAGTGCCACTGAGTGATAGTAATTGAGGCAACTCACTCTACTGGGATGATTGATATCCTTTTGAAGCAGCTGGGAACCTCTGTCTGTAGCAGCAAGAGATTGAAAAGTTCCATGAACACTCCATCTAGTTGGTTGACACAAATGTTCAGTATCCTGCCAGGTTCACCAATCAATTTCTCTGCAGGATGTGTACCATACTGTGATGTAGGCACACAGGATATTCTCAATAGAGCTCCTGTAAAAGGTTGACATCATGGTGGCTGGTAGCCTTGCCCACTTCAGTCTTCTCAGGAAGTGCAGTCACTGTTGCACCTTCCTGACAAGTGAGGAGATGTTGAGTGTCCATGATAAGTCACTAGTTAAGTGAACTCCAAGGAACTTGGTGCTCTCCACTCTCTCTACTGCAGAGTTGTTGATGTGCAGTGGAGGGTGGTCATTCCTTGTCCTCCTGAAGTCTATGATCATCTCCTTCGTTGAGACTCAGGTTGTTACTCTCGTACCATTTCATGAGATTTTCCACATTTTCACTTAGTCCGACTCATTGTTGTTGCTGATGAGGCCAACTACTGTTGTGTCATCTACAAATTTGATGACACTGTTGGAGTTGGATCTGGAGATGCAATTGTGGGTCAGTAATGTGAACAGGAGCTGTCTATTTCTGCTCCTATGTCTGACACACACACACATATCACCCTCCTCCCTCCCACCCCCACCCCAATGGCATCGTGAAAAGGTAGTAATGCATTTATTCCAAATTTCTAATTCATGTATTTCCAATCTGAATTGAGCTGATTGGGTAGGAACATTGATTTTTCAGTTTTAGATAACATCCACCCTAATCTGGTTTCATTGTTTTCACCTGTCCTTTACCCTATCCTGTTCTGACAATTCCGTCATCCCTTAACCCTGCCTCCAGTGATCTCCTCCCTCCATTTCTCCCCCTTTCATTTGTCCAGTCTCTTATTAACTACTGAACCCTCCCCAGCCCCTCACCCCCCCCCCCTTTATACTTGAATCCTCCCCTTCCCACTTAAGTCTAAAAAAAAAGGTCCTGACCCAAAATGTTGATTGACCATTTCTCTTTATGGACGCTGCCTGACCCACTGTCCCTCCAGCTTTCCATTATTTGCTTGTTTGAATAATGCCCTTTTCATGTCCAAACTCTTCCCCTTTCAGGTCATTTTTATTAAGTTAATCAGTCATCTGATTTCAATACGTAAAGATGATATTTTTCCTTGAATTGCACAAGGTAACATAGTTGTTGTATTAAAGAAATGAAAGGTACACTTATTCAATAACAAATGTTAGCACTAAGAGAATTTGTTTTTGTTTGTTGAATGCCAAATTTGGTCCCAAAGAAATGAGCAAGAATTTATAAAACATAAGTGTAATTAAGCATCTTTGCAGGGGTATTGTATTTGGTGCCAAGTGGTACAGATTTCACTTTTTCCATGTACTTCTCATCGTTCCTACTGGCTGCCTCCACAACACATTTTTCTAAAGTCACCAGGGAATATGCTGAGTCAAATAAGGTGCAAATTACTACAAAACCACATGTAACAAAGAACTGTGAATTTTTGGAAGTGCCCTAAATAAAAGCAACACTTTGCAAAAATGTATAAATGGTTTGGTTAACAAGCTACCATCCTTTCTTTCTTGCATAGAGCCAGAGAACACTATAGCACAGAAAAAGGCTCCTTCGGCCCTTCTAGTCTGTGCAGAACAATTTTTTTTTCTAGTCCCACTGACCTGCACCTAGTCCATAGCCATCCATACCTTTCCCATCCATGTACCTGTCCATTTGTTAAAAATGAGCCTGCATTCACCATCTCAGCTGGCAGCTCATTCCACACTCACACCATCTCTGTGTGAAGTTGTTTCCCCCTCACCTCCCCCCTAAACTTTCCCCCTTTCACTTTGGTTTGTCTCTCACCTATTCTCAGTGAAAAAAGCCTATCTATATTTACTCTATCTCCCTCATAATTTTAAATACATCTATCAAATCTCCCCTCATTCTTCTGTGTTCCAGGGAATAAAGTCTTAACCTGTTTAACCTTTCCCTGTAACTCAGTTCCTGAAGTCTGGGTAACATCCTAGTAAATCTCTGCACTCTTTCTATCTTATTGATATGAAATAGATGCACTTTAGAAAATTTCCACCACATACAACCCTTTGACTTTAAACAATGCATGCAATTTTCACATCATCTTTTCTCTCCTCCTCTCCTCTACATGCTCTGGCACTCTGTTTCCCATCCCCCTACAGATCTAACTTAAACACACTGGAACAGCACTAGCAAACCTTCCTGCAAGGATATTAGTTCCCCTCCAGTTCAAATGCAAACTGTCCCTTTGGAACAGGCCCTACCTTCCCTGGAAAGAGAACCCAATGATCAAGAAACCTGAAGCCCTCCCTCCTGCACTATGTCTTTAGCCACGTGTTAAGCTGCATTATCCTCCTATTTCTAACCTCACTACCATGTGGCACGGGTAGCAATCCTGAGATCACTACCCTGGGGGTCCTGTCTTTTAACGTAGCACCTAACTCCCTGAACTCTTCTTGCAGGACGTCTTCACCCTTCCTATTCACATCATTGGTCCTTACATGGACCATGACATCTGGCTGTTCATCATCCCTACTGAGAATGCCATGAACTCAATCTGAGATATCTCAGACCCTGGGACCAGGGAGGCAACGTACCATCCAGGATACTCGATCTCTTCCACAGAACCTCTGATCTGTTCCTCTAACTATGGAATCCCCTATCACTATAGCTCGCCTCTTCTCCTTCCTTCTCTTCTTAGCTACAGGACCAGACTTGTTAGAAACATAATTGCCTTGGCTTGTACCTGGTAGGTCATCCCCCAACAGTATCCAAAAAGGTTTACTTGTTATTGAGGCAAATGGTCACAGGGGTGCCCTGCACTGTCTGTCTGTTCCCTTTCCCTCTCTTGACTGTCACCCATCTACCCATCTCCTCCCTAGATGTCATAATGTCCCTGTAACTCCTATCACCCCCCTCTGCTTCCTGAATGATCTGGAGTTCATCCAACTCCAGCTCCATTTCCTTAACTCAGCTTGTCAGGAGCTGCAGCTGGATGCACTTCTCGCAAACGAAATCTTCAGAGATATTGCGGGCTTCCCAGACGACCCACATTAGAGAAGCATTCCCCTGCCTTGCTGCCATTCCCACTGCTTATGACTAGAGGAACAAAATATATGATATCTAAAACCTGCCCTTACCTGTCCTACCTGCTGAATTCTTTTTGTTCCTTGAAAAGGACGGCCCTTTATTCCTTCAACTCCTACTATCTCTTCCTTCTTACTTGTTCTCGCTGAAGCCTGTTAAGCCAAAGTCTTACCAATCTGACTCAGCCCATTCAATTCAAGAATTATTTTTAGGCATAAATCTATGTTGAGACACGGGCAGAAAGAAAATGTTACTTTTCATATTGCTGGGAATAAAATTTAATGCTTTGCAATTTACAAAAAGCTCACAAATTAACCTACCTCACAACATGATAAAACCTAACCCCACCTGAGTCGATATGTAACAAAATAACAGTGATGGTAGGAAATGAACCTTATGATTAAAAAAAGGTTCATATTTCAGTAGAATACAAAACTGAATGCAATATATGTTTACAGAACATCACATAATTAAAACTATCAATGGTAGGTAGGGAACAATTAGAGTGAAAAGGAAATCTCACAATAACAATGGACATGTCTAAGGCACTAAAGGAATGTGTGCGTGTCTTCATTGAGAAACAATAGTAGGTTAATGGAAAGGAAAAGGTAATATAAAAATTGTTTAGGATTAAAAGAGAAGCTTATTAAAACAATTGGCAGTGTTCATATTGGAAAAGTAATGGAAAGGCTACATCCTGCTTTCTATCTGTTGGACAATTTTATATTCAGGGTTCCTCCTTTGTTAAATCCCACAGACCAATTTTTCTAACACAGAGTATGGTGCTTTATGAAACACATTTTAAAGTGCACAAACTGAATGGTGATAGATTGCCAAGGATAGAGTGGGGATAGAATTATGGGTAATCTGGCACCTTTCACAAAAGGAGTGGGAAAACAACATGAGAGCAACCACTTCAACACTGATGGTGAGGAAACTTTAGGTCAGTAATCCTGATTAAAAATTAGTGGCACATCAAAATATAAATTCATAAATGAAATAAAAACAGATCACACTTTATAGTAGGTAGGGTAGATAGTTTCAGGGATGAAGGATGAGAGGTGACTTAAGATAAGTGTTCAAGGTTATGAGGTGGGTAGCCAACACATTTTTTGCAGGGTAGCAAATGCAAATGTAAGTTTAAGATGAGTGGGGGGAAGTTTAGGGCAGACTTCAAAGGTAAGTTTTTGTTGCACAGGGAGTAGAAGGCGCTTGGAACTCATAGTTGAGGCTGGTACAATAGGGGCTTACAAGAGACTTTTAAATAGGCACACGGGTGTAAGGTGGGGAAGAATTAGATTATCGTGGAGTACGTTTACACAAGTTGGCATAATATCATTGGTCGAAGGGCCTGTTCTGTAATGTTCTGTGTTCTTCATGTTTTAATTTAAATTAAAATTTTTAAATGTTAAATTTAGACACACAGCACAGTAACTTACCCTTTCAGCCCACAAGCCCATACCGCCCAGTTATGCCCAATTGACTTACACCCTTGGTACATATGGTACCCTTGGTGGGAGGAAACTGAAGCAATCAGAGAGAACCCACACAGAAAAAGGAGAACATACAAATTCCTTAGAGACAGTGCCGGATTCAAACCCAGGTCGCGGGCACTGTGTCAGCATTGCACTAACCATTATGCTCACCGTGCTACCCCTGTCCTAGGGGTCCATCCAAAGTTGGAGCAGGGGGCAGCCATCTGTCCCACAAAGCCTGCTGTGCCATTCAATAAGATCATGATTTATCTGACCATGGTCTCAGCTCACACCCCCCCCCCCCCACTCCTCAATAACCCTTAAATCCCCCTATTATTCAACAACCCATCTGTGTCATAAATACATTTGATGGGGCAGCTTCTGCTGCTTCATTAGGCAGAGATTTTCACATATTTACTACTTCCTGGGAGAAGCAGTCCATCCTTCTATCTACTTTAAATTTATTCCCTGAATCTTGAGGCTATGTTCCCCTAGTCTTACCTGCCAGAGGAAATAACCTCCCTAATTCTAACTTATTTATTCCTTTCACAATTTATATAAGATTCTGCCCCCAGCCCTATCCCAAACTCCAATGGATAGTCAGTGCATAGATGTAAGAGTTGGGACATGATGTCACATTTTTACAAATGCTGGTGAGGCCACACTTGGGAGTATTATATGCTATTCTTATCACCACTCAATAGGATGGATGTAACTGAGCTGGAGAGAGTGCAGAGGACAATCACAAGGATTGCCTAGATTTAAGGACTTTAATTATTGAGACTTGGAGAATCTGGTTTTGCTTTCCCTGGTTCAAAGAGACTGAAGAGTGGCCTGATAGAAGAATATAAAATTATAAGAGGCATGGATAGGCAAGGTAGTAAGAATCTTTGTCTATGGGAGGGTTTCAAAAACAAGGCTTAAGGTGAGAAAGAGTTTTTAAAAATTATCTGAGTGCAAAGGTTTAGGGGGAACATTAGGGGAAGCTTCTTCACTCAGAGTGTGGAACAAGCTGTCCTCTGACATGGAAATCCGGACTCAATCTTAAGTTCCAAGAATAAATTGGATAGATGCATGGATGGGAGAGGTCTGGAGGGTTATGGACTGGGTGCAGGTCAGTGGCACAGACTAGAAGGGCCAAATGGCCTGTTTTCTATGCTGTAGTGTGTGGTTGTCACGGTGGCCAGTGGAGAGCTTGCCATATAACACGATCTTGGGAAGGCGATGGTCCTCCATTCTGGAGACGTGATCCACCCAGCGCAGCTGGATCTTCAGCAGCGTGGACTCGATGCTGTCGACCTCTGCCATCTCGAGTACTTTGCCGTGACAGAGGTGCACCAAAGAAAAGGTACAAGGACTGCCTAAAGAAATCTCTTGGTGCCTGCCACATTGACCACCGCCAGTGGGCTGATATCGCCTCAAACCGTGCATCTTGGCGCCTCACAGTTTGGCGGGCAGCAACCTCCTTTGTAGAAGACCACAGAGCCCACCTCACTGACAAAAGGCAAAGAAGGAAAAACCCAACACCCAACCCCAACCAACCAATTTTCCCCTGCAACCGCTGCAACCGTGTCTGCCTGTCCCGCATTGGACTTGTCAGCCACAAACGAGCCTGCAGCTGATGTGGACATTTTACCCCCTCCATAAATCTTCGTCCGCGAAGCCAAGCCAAAGAAAGAAAGTGTGTGGTTGATATCTGAAACACAGCAGAAGAGCAATCATCGAGTTACAAAGCACAGAAGCAAGCCCTTTGGCCCAACTCTGCCATGCCAGCCAAGTTCTCTTTCCGAGATGGAACCATATGCCTATGTTGGGAAGTAAAACATGAGAGTCTGCAGACACTGTGGTTGAAGTAAAAATACAATGCTGGAGAAACTCAGCAGGTCAAACAGTGTACTTTATTAGCAAAGATAAAAATACATAACTGATGTTTCAGGCTTGAGCCCTTCATCGAAGCCTGTGTTTAGCCCCTCTCTCTAAACCTTTCCTTTGCTGAATGGGATGAAGTATAAATGCCAGTACAGAGTTGTTGGGCTGAATGGCTCTAATTTCTCTGCAATGATTTTCTGCTTCCTGGTCTGCAGTGTCACTACATGGTCTGCTTTATTCAGCTATTTACTATGTAAATTTCGCAACCCACCGAAGCACCTACAACAATGTGGCATTCATTCATTGAAATGCCAGGCCAGGTTAGACCAGAAGATATAGGAGCAGAAGTAGGCCATTCAGGTCACTGAGACCACTCTGCTATTTTATCATGAGCTGATCCATTCTCTCACTCAACTCCACTCCCCTGTCTTCTCATAACCTTTGATACCAACTATTCAGATACCTATGAATCTCTAGCTTAAATACACCCAATGACCTGTACTCTACAGCCGCCCATGGTAATTCAATCCTGAAGTTGTGCCCTCTTGTCCTAGACTCACCTATCATGGGACACAACTTTGCCATGTCTACTCTGTCCAGGCCTTTCAAAAATTTCTATGAGGTACCCCTTCATTCTTCTGAACTCCAAGGTGTACAGTCCAACCTGTCAAATGTTCCTCATATGCTAATCCCCTCATTCCAGGAATCATTCCTGTGAATCTTCTCTAATCTCTCTCCAATGCCAGCACATCCTTTCTTAAATAAGGAGTTCAAAACTGTATCCTATACTTATCAGTGCCCTGTAAATCCTCAATATCACATTCCTGCTCTTGCATCCTATTCCTTGTCCTATGAATGGCACCGACTCAACCTGGATGTTAACCTTTAGGGGATCCTGCATGAGGACTCCTAAGTCCCTTTGCACCTCTGAATTTTCTCCCCATCCAAATAATATTCCTTCTACCAAAGTTTACTTTCAACATTGTATTTAATTTGCCACTTCTTTGTCCATTCTTCCCATCACTATCCATTTTCTCATCACTACCTATCTTTGTATCATCTGCAAACTTAGCCACAAAGCTATTTATTTCACAATCCAAATCATTGACATAAAAATAAATGGTCCCAACACTACGTAACACTACTAGCAACTGGTGCCAACCAGAATAGGATCATTTTATTCCCATTCTCTGTTTCCTTCCAATAACCAATGCTTGACCCATGTCTTTCCTATAATTCCATGGGCTCTCATCTTGTTAAGTAGCCTCATGTGCGGTATCTTGTCAAAGGGCTTCTGAAAATCCAAATATACAACACCCACAGCTTCTCCTATGTCTGTTCTCCATGTGGTTTCCTCAAAAATTGCCAGTAGGTTTATCAGGCTAACTTTGGCCTACCTTGTGAGACACCTCCAGGTACTCTGTAACCTCATCTTGACAAATGACTCCAATAACTTCCCAACCACTGATATTTGGTAGCAGGTCTATAATTTCCTTTCACGAAAGTCGGTAAACATGATTGTAGTAAAAACAGAGAAATGCTGGAAGAAGTCAGCAGGACTTGCAGAGTCCATAGGAGATAAAGATATATTAACCAGCATTTTGTGCCTGATCCCTTCCTCAAGCGATGAGAAAAAGTAGACAGGCACCTGAATAATTTCCTTACTACTGCCTCCCTCCCTTTTTAAATAGCAGAGTGCCCTTTGCAATTTTCCAGTCCTCCAGAACCATACCAAAGCCTATTGATTCTTGGAAGATCATTACCAATGCCTCCTCAATCTCTATTGCTACTTCTTTCAGAAGCCAATGGTTCATTCCATCTGGTCCAGGAGACTTACCTGCCCATAGACATTCTGTTTTCCAATCACCTTCTCTCTGGTGATAATGACTGTACTCACCTCTGTTCCCTGACATCCTTGAAAAGTCCAGTATACTGCTAGTGTCTTCCACAGTGTAGGCTGATACAAAATACTCATTTAATTCTTCTGCCATCTCCTTGTCTCCTATTATAATTTTTCCAGTGCCATTTTCTAATCGTCCTATATCCACTCTTACCTCTTTTTAATCCTTAATATACTTTATTTTGCTTTTACTTTGGCTTTAACTTATCTTGTCAGCCACAGTTGTGTCATTTTTCTATTCATTTTTGGAATATACATTTCCTTTCTGAGCCGAAGTGCCAGAGATTTGACCACTATGACTTGTCTTTGGTAGATCATCCCCCTAAAACAGTATACTTATTGTTGAAAGGAATAACCACAGGTTGCAAAGGAATGAAAGTGCAAAGGAATGAAAACTGTGTAAGAGGAGGAGTTGGTGATTGATCAAACAATAAGAAGGTAAAGGTTATGGACGATGCTTTTTTTTTATATTTTGGGTGTTTTTTTCAAAAATTTTAGTAACTTTTTAAATATCAAATATAATGCTCTGCATTGACTGCCTATTCCCCTTCCCTCTACTGATAGTAACCCAGTTACCTCTCTCTTCCCTCTGAGATGTGACTGTCTCCTTATAGCTTCTGTCTATCAACTCCTCTGCCTTCTGAATGATCCTGAGTTCATCCTGCTCCCTAATACAGTCTGTGTGGAGCTGCAACTGGATGCATTACTTGCAGGTGTGGTCATCTGGGATATTTGTGCTGTCCCAATTTCCCACATGCTGCAATTGTGGCAGACCACTGCCCTAGCACTACCATCTCCACTACCTACTCTGGGTTACTACAAAGAGATCTTACCTGTAGCACATCCTAAGCCTCTTGAGCCAAAGCCTCTAAATCATCACTCCTGCAGTGGGCCACTCACACACTGGCCACTCTGCTTTTGCCTGCTTTACTTTTATGTGCAGTAGAAATGCACTATAGAATATGTACTATCAAAAATGGAGTGGAATTTAAGCAGGTTAGGCTTTTAAATTAGCAAGTCAGTCTTGTGACACTGCAGTTGGTGAGTGCTGCAGTTATTTTGTGGATAAAGTTAAAACCAGCTGAACTGGTGCTGCAGTTTTTCAAACAGATAATTCAGGTTACATGAAATGCATTACTCTTTCAGAAAATAAATGGCCAGTATTTTAATGCAAATGTTCAGAACCTGATGAAAAGATTTGGCTAAAATTGGACATTTTCTTTTAGCCAATTATCCTTCTTGCCAACTTTTCCCCTTCATGCCCTCAACTTTCAGAAAGATTTTCTCTTCTCATGGATATTGTTTCACGGATGCCAATTTTTTTCTTGTCTTTCAGCCAAATGCCCTTTATTTATATTGGAGGCTTGGTAATGTTGGCAACATCTTCACCATTACACTTATGCCTGTTTTTGTCCTCATCAAGTGCACACAGATTACAACAGATTTCTTTCAGGAACACAAACTCTGCTTGAAAATCTAGGGCACTGATCAGTTGTATCTGCAAAGGCCATAGCTCAGGAAAAGAACAGCTTTATGCTTTGTCTGTTCACAGGATACTTCCTGAAGGACTATCAGAATTTTTTTTAAAATTCAGAGGCCAACATATAAACCAGAAGCCAACAGCAACTTTATTAATAATATGACTATATATGTATCAGAGGCAGTAATATTTAGTAGTAATTTGATAGGCTGTCTGAATATCAAAAAGAAACCAAGCTTTCCTGCCCTGCTTGATCCAAATTGCTTTGAAAATGCAGTGAAAATCTCAATGAAGCCAGCTTTTATACTTTGCAGGAGATGCATAATGGAACCTTGTAACACTGTTGGCACCTGATAAAATCTTGGTTCCATATGTGGCAATAATCTAAGAACAAGAAGCCTGGGGCATTAACAGCTGATGGTCATATCTGCCAAGAATTCATGAATGAAAAACAGGATGCAGTGCTGCTGGAGGTGGCATACTGAAGAGTGAAGTGAGAGAGAGCCAGAGAGAGAAAAAGATACTCACACAAGCAGTTACTTTATTGGAGAGTCCCACTCACGATGCTCAATTTGAGCAATACAGCTTTGTGCAATACAGTGTGCTTTCAAAAATCATGTGTTGCGGAGAAAGGGAATGAAAGGCCAGTCTGTGGTTGAGGTTCATGGCATGTCTGGCTTTTGGAGTAATAACTGGATATTGCTATGGTATTGATCTTTGCAGCCCTACTCTGTCCTAATCATCAATTCCCCTGAACTATTTTCACCTTTGTCTAGAGATCCAATGCATAGTGAAATCCCTCTACATCTGACTGTGCTGTACAGCCAATAAAGTTTCAGAAATTCTATCAATGTTGTAATGGAGGAATGTCTTGATCATCCTCTTAACTGCAGTTTTTATAATGAAACAAATCTTGTAAATCACCTCTGCATCCTCTCCAATGTCTTACTAAAGTACAATGCAGGATACTCCATAATAATCTAGCTGGATTCCCACCAGTATTTTACATGGGTATAGTGCAATCATTTTACTTTTGTGTTTTATGCTATCATTTATTAAACTAAGAATCTAAGGCTAAAGTTTTCATTTATTGTCACATAATACTACATTTAGAATGTAACATGCATGAAATTCTTTAACTTTTTATCTACCATAAGGCAGACAGAGAATCACCACTTTATTCAGTGCCGCTCACACATGGAATGGAATGGTTATCAGTCTTACCAACTTGTCCTACCTCCTTAAGCTTTGTGTTACTACCATGTACAGCCCCAGATCTTTTATTGCCATTCCCTGTAAAATTGACTATGTAGTTAGTCTTCCAATTCCTTTCTTTCCCTCAAAAAGAGTGACTTTACACTTGTCTGCAATCAATTTTGTCTATGCCTGCTCGTTTCACCAGGCTATATGTCAAGAGTCTGAAACTTGCCATCATTCTTATGTATCTTACTGTCATCTGCATTATCCCTTATGTGCTGTCTGTTAGTTCATCAAGAAGAGCCATGCAGCACAGAAACATACTCTTCACTGTGTCCATGTCAACCTTTTTGCCCATCTGCACTAATCCCATTTAGAACATAGGACCATATAGAACAGTAATGAGCCCTATGGCTCACAAAGTTTCCAAGTCAAATTAAACTAAATCTTTGCTACTTTCATGTCATTCATTGTGTCCCTCCATTTGCTGTAAATTCATACATCTATCCTGAAGCCTCTCAAAAAATTATTCTCTTACCTGTTTCCACCACTACTCCTGGCAGCCCATTCCTGCATCTGCTATGCTCTATGTAAAAAAAAACTTAACCCACACATCTCATTCAGACTTTCCCCCGCTCACTTAAAACACATGCCCTCTAGTTTGTGACTTTTTACCCTAGGAAAACTATTCTGACAGTCTCTCTATGCTTCTTAAGATTTCACAAACCTCTATCAGGCCTCTCATCTTCCAGTACTCCAGGGGAAACAACTCTAGTTTATGCAATCTCTCCTTGTAGCTCATACCTTCTAATCCAGGGAACATTTGGTAAATCTCTTCTGTGCCCTTCCCAATGCCTCCACATTCTTCTTGTAATGGGATGATCAGAATTCTAACCAAAGTTTTATATTGCTGTAACATGACTTCCTAACATTACTTCTCTCCATTTGTTTGAATTAGGACCATATCCTTCTTTGCCTTGCCTATTTAAATGTCTATCTAAATTCCTCTTAAACAATGTCATTGTGTTTGATTTCACTAGTAGTGAGGAAGATGAAAAAGTTGAGGGAAATATAGAAGTTAATGTGAGGAAGTCCAGTGGACAGGAGGACAAGGAACAGGGAAGGTCTGAAAGTCTAAACTGCCTGATAGGTAAGACAGATGAAATCAGGGCATGCTCTGGTACACGGGTCCTCGTTATTGTAGCCATAATAGAAATATTGTGGTATGGGCAGGACAGCCAGTTCAATGCTCTGGGGGACAGATTGATTGGGGAGATCATGGCAAGATTTGTGGGGGAATGACCAGTGAAGCTGTACGAGTAGAACATAAAAATAAGGGGCAATCACTAAAGACCCTCTCAGAGTCAGCTGGGCATGGAGGAGGAAATAGGTAGGAATATTGCTCACATGGTTGTAGAAGTAAGTGATTTTAATTTCCCTAATATTTACAGGGACTGCCACAGTGCTAATGGATTAGATGGGGCAGAGTTTGTTAACCGTGTCATGGAAAGGTTTTCTTAAGCAATATTTAGATGGTCAATTTAGAGAGAGGATAGCACTCAACTTCCTTTTGGCAATTTAGTCGGGGTCAGCAGCGTGAACAATAGTGGGCTGAGTACATAGCTCTGAGGTGTTCAACATGATGGGATGTGGTTTTGCTACCAACCAGAATGGACAGTGATCTTTTGGTCAAGAAGTCCAGAATTCAGTTGCAGAGAGGAGTGTTGGGTCCCAGTGAGCACAGTTTATCCACCAGCCTCTGAGGTATTATCATGTTGAACGCTGAGTTCATCAATGAACAACAGCCTGGTGTATGAGCATCGTTCTGCAGGTAGCTCAGGACGGAGTGGAGGGTCAAGGATATAGCATCATCAGTGGACCAGTTTTGATGGTACTCAAACTGGAATGAGCCGAATGTCACTGGAAGGTATGATTTGATGCGTTCCATTACTGGTCTCTCAAAACACTTCATAGTGTAGGCCAGTGCCACTGAGAGGTAGTAATTTAGTCCACTTATCATTCCCTTGGATTGGAATGATGGTGGCTGCCTTGTATCCTGCAGGGTCAGTGGACTGCTGCAGTGAGAGATTGAAAATGTCCATTAGAATCTCCCCAAAGAGCATTAGGATGCTCTTTATCGACTACAGTTTGGCATTTATCACCAACATCCCCTCAAAATTGATCAGCGAACTCCAAGACCTGGGATTCAACACCCCATTGTTTAAGTGAATCCTAGATTTCCTCACCTCCAAACCACAATCAGTGAGGATCGGTAAGAACATTTCCTCCACAATCTCCATGAGTACTGGAGCACCATAGGGTTGCGTTCTTAACCCCCGTGCTCTACTCACTTTACACCTATGACTGTGTGGTTTGGTAAGATAACAACACCAACTACAAATCCACTGAAGATACCACGGAAATGGGCTGTATAAAAAGGGGTGATGAGTCAGCATACAGAAGGGAGACTGAAGACTTGGCTGAATGGTGCACCAACAACAACCTTGCATTCAATGTCACCAACACCAAGGAGCTGATTGTTGACTTTAGGAAGGGAAAACCAGAGGTATGCTGTCCAGTGATAACTGGGATATCAGAAGTGGGGAGGGTGAGCAAATTTAAGTTCTTGGGAGTCACCATCTCAGAGGATATTTCCTGCACCCAATATACTAATGGCATTGTGAAGAAAGCACGTCAGCATCTCTACTTCCTCAGGAGTTTACGGAGGTTTGGTATGAAGTTGGAAACCCTGGCAAATTACTACGGAAGTGTGCTGACCAGCTGCATCATAGTCTGATATGGGGACACCAATGCTCCATGAGCGTAAAGCCCTGCAATAGGTAGTGGACACAGCCGTGGACATCACGGGTAAAACCCTCCCCACCATTGAGAACATCTACAGGGAATGCTGCCATCGGACAGCAGCAGTAATCATCAAGAATCAACACCACCCAGCACATGCTCTGTTCTCGCTGTTACCATCAGGAAAGAGATATAGGTGCCACAAGACTCCACTACCAGGTTCAGGAACAGCTGCTACTCCTCCACCATATGACTCCTCAATAACAAACTCAATCAGAGACTCATTTAAGGAATTTTACTTTTGCACTTCATTGATTTTTTTTTTCTCCATCTCTGTTTTGCACTCAGTGGTTTACATTTCTTTATTTGTTTATATGTGTACATTGAGTCAGGTTTTTTTCCACTGCTAATAAGTAGCAATTCTGCCTCGCCTGCAGGAAAACGATTCTCAGGGTTGTATGTGATGTCACGAATGTTCAATTCATCTGCTCATCTGATTAGATTTTAATTTTAAAAGGGGGCAACCAATTCAATGTGGGTCTTTCGATGACATCCCCCTCCATTCCACCCACCTACTTCCCTCTCATCACCCTTTTCCTCTCTCACCTGGTTTCCTTCACTTCCCGTCTGCAGAACAGACCTGTAAATTGTATCATATTTGTGGGATGAATGTCAGTTTATTTTATTGCTCAGAGTAAACAGAGTTTTAGAAAAATTGAGAACTTCAACCCAATGTGATTGTAAGTGGGGATAAGATGTTTGTAATGTGCTTCAGTCCAATATTAGGATATCTGTATTCAGAAAAGTTTTCTTCCTCACAGTGGTGAGAATGTAATGCTTGCTCGCTCCTATTTGGGTAGTTAAGGTGAATACCATTGAAGTATCAACATACAGAATAAATTAATGAAGCCCATATGGATTGAACTTGGGGACAAAAAGAGGGCAATCACTTTGCTGGAGATGTAATGTTTTAAAGTGTATCTTGGAGAGCTTTTAGAGCAAGATAAGAGGTAGTATTAGTCATCTTGGGGAATGTCACTGGGCAAGTGACTGAAGGATCAGTCAGTGAAAATTTTGGAGATAGTGACCAAAACTTGTACGTTTCAATGTATTTAAAAAGGGATAAGGATGATCCAGAAAGTAGGGTTCTGAATGGGGGTGAGGGCAAGGAGTTTAATATTGTTAGAAAGATCCTGGAGAAGTTGACCAGGACAATTTGTGGGAAACACTGAAAATAAATAGTGAGAGTTCAGGGGCAATATGTTCCCATCAGCGTGAAAGATAAGGACATCAAGTCCAAGGAACCCTGGATGTCCAGAAATATCAATGGCTAGTTAAGGAAAAAAATAGTGTATGGCTGGTGTGGGGAACTCTAGAGAGGGAAAGATCTTCTAGTGGAAGAAAAAGTGTTACAAAATAAAGAAGTAATGGCAGCGCTGCCACTGGTGCAGACGCGCGGGGAGCAGAGACTCAGGGCCCTTCTGCCGGGTCCTATCACCCAGCCCAACTACTAACAGCTCCGTACAGGCTTTAAAATTTTAAAATCTTACGACTATGGGGTCTGGGCCCAAGATGGCAGTGCCTCGAAAGTTTTCAGATTCCAAGGAGGAAGCAGCATACTGGCACCCGTTGAGAAGGGGAAGTAGAGAAGACACCCGAATGACAGGGCACCTGGATCAGCGAGGGGTTCTGCAGCTGAAGGACACACCAGGCGGCAAGTTGTTGGCAACATGCGGGCAAGGAACCCAAACCAGATGCGGGCTGCTGGTAACAGGGTCAAAGGACTCACACCAAGCTGTGGCCTGCTGGAGACCTGCTCATGAGAGCAAGGTATCAGAACCAGGATTCGAAAGGATGCTGAAGGCAAGGAGGGCTCTTGGTCGCTGAAGGCTTCACATTGTGTCGGAGGTTTGGATCTGGGCTCAGGTTGCGGATAGTTTGAACTGAACTGGAATCCTGTGCTGCTGCAGAGGTTGTGGGAGCGCTGGAGGCAAATTCATGGACACTCAGTGACTCTTTTGCTTCTCTTTCTCTGACTATAAGGGTGCTAATTCTCATGGTTAATCTTTGCCTCCATTATGGCAGACTAAAGGCAATTTTGTGTAACATTATGTTTTATTATATGACAATAAGCAGTATCTGAAATGAAGGGAGCAGAGAGGATGCATAAGCTAAAGATAAAAGTTAAGGTTCCATTATTGTCACGTAATACAACATTTAGAATGCAAGATTCATGAGATTCTTCAACTTTTGTCTACTGTAAGGCAGAGTCTCTACTTTGTCCAGTGACCCATACAGAAACCTACAGCACCTGGTGCTCCTAGCGGTCTCCCCTCCAAGTACTGTGCCTGCTTAGCTTCCAAGATCAGACAATCCCAGGGGTATTCAGGGACTACTACTGGCAGGTAAGATTGTAAGGAGAAGGGCCCATTCGTTGTTAAAATATCAATTTTCTGAGAGCCAGAGAATGTTGATGAAGTGAATACTTCTCAGCTGCATTCGTTAGGGAGAAAGACATTGTATGTAGAGAATTCAGTGAAATTCTGCATTTATCATTAAAAGCAGATAAATCCCCAGGTCCTGTGAAATGTATATCAGATTGTGAGGGGAAGCAAGGGAGGAGATTTCTGGGGACCTGACAGATTTATTATTATTTTCACTGGACACAGAGGAAGTGCCAGATAGCTGGAGGACAAGTATGATGCTTTCACTCTAGAAGGGTAGCAGGTATAATAAGCCAGGTAATTACAGTCTGGGGTTGCAAGTCTAAAGTCAGTGGTAGGGAAATTTTTGAACAAAAAAATTAAGGGATAAGATTAACCTATACTTGGCAAAGAAAATTGACATAGGAGGAGATCCCATTCAGCCAATTTGATTTTTTTTTGAAACGGTAACAAAATGTATTTTTTAGGACAGTGCATAGGAGATGGGTCCAAAAGAGTATTGGCTCTTAGGGTTCAGGGCAAGTTGGTAAATTGGTTTGGTATTAGGAAACAGATAGTGAAGTTTGGTGGGGGGGGGGGGGTGGTATTAGGAAACAGATAGTGAAGTTTGGTGGGGGCAGGGATTTTATGACTGGAAGCCTGTGACCAGTGGTGTGTCACAGGGATCAGGGCTATAGGCCTTACAATTTCATTATGAATGTGGGAGGCATTGAAAGATTACGATTACAGGTGGCACAAAAATTAGCAGGATTGTAGATTTTAAAGAATGGACTTGATGGTGTTGATGAAACAGGCAAAGTAATGGCAGATGGCATGTAATCCTGATAACTGAGGTGAGTAAAAACACAAATGCTGGAGAAACTCAGCAAGCCTCGTAGTGTCCATGGTAAAGATTTTTTTTTAAATTAAATCGATGATTCGGGCCTGAGCCCTTCTTCAAGGTAGATACAAAAAGCAGACAGGCGCCTGAATTAAAAGGCTGGGGAAAAGGAAAGAAAGAGCAGGGGGAGGAGGTGATGCCTTTTGGGAAGACCAATAAGAGTAGGATATACACATTCACAAGAATTGTGAATAAGAAGTATTGAGGAGTAGAAGCCCTCTGTGTACGTCCAAGGATTTATAAATTTGCAGGTAGATAAGGTGATAAAGAAACCATTCTGGTTATTATAATTCATGCCAGGGCTGAGAATGTAAAAGAAGGAAGGTTTAGAAGGGATGTGTGAAAGATCTTTACCTCTCAGAGTGTGGTTAGAGTGGTGGAGGTAGGTATGCTCATATCATTGAAGAATTATCCACAAGAGCACTTAAATTACCTGGGCAATCAAGGCAATGGACTAAACTCAGGTAAAAAGGACCAGGGTTCTCAGTACTGTATGTCTATGAGAAGGATGCATTGACAGAGTGAGATGAAGTTCTTTCACATGGAAGGGCAACATTCTCACACACATTACTGAAAATAAGAATGTGCTTTTCGAGAACTTTAACACAGTATCATGGTGGGAAAATCAGGATCCAACTTTTTTTTTTAAGAGAGAAGAATGCAGCTGGTCATTCAGAGTAATGTCCTGGTTGATGGGATCAGTTGAACTTGTGTCAGAGAGTGGTAATTTTCCCAGAAAGCTTTTGTATTATGAATGGTAAGAGTACAACATTTTCTAATTTTTCTAGAACATTTTGTAAATCATTGTGTTTTGACCAATCTTTTGTGTATCTGCCCTTTACTTAAAAATAATTCTTCTATAAATCCAGCTTCGATAACTGCATGCTTCTCATAGACAGATACAATAGGATTAGTTGGAGGATGAGAGCCAGAGTTCCAGATAACAGGCCCAAGCCTGGACTTTGAATCCTCCCCTGGTGGCTGAGGAACTTAAATTCAGCACGTTAAATAAAGCTGTAACTTTATAAAAATATCAGGCCTCAGTAATAGTCGATTGCTGTTCAGTGATGTCCTCGAGGGGAGAAAATTTGCTCCCCTTACCTATTTTAGCCTAAATAGAATTCCATATACATCAACATGGTTGATTTATTATTTGGTTCCTGAGTTCACATGTTATTACAGGAGGACAGTAAATGTTGGTATTACCAGTCATCTCTACATCCCATGAATAAAATGCTACAGTACAACTCCGACTATCAGAAATGGTCAGGACTATTTCGGTTAAACAGTTTTTTCAGAGAACTGGTTATTTTTTAAAAACAGCCCAGTAGCCACAGCAAATTACTTGTAATGGTGTTTAAACAACAACAGACAACAAGGGAAAGCTTTTTAAGCATAAAAAAATGTTTAATTCTCACCACAAAAATACTGGACACTGCCAATCACTGAAACAAACCCACCCACCACCCTCCCCACCCCCCGCCACCCCCAGGCAGTTCAGCTCTAAAAAAAATTCAGATAAATAAGGATTCTGATTTGTTTCTGATATCCTCATTTATTCAAAAAAAAATTTTTTAAATCAGATAAATGAGGATTTTAGAGAATTCGATTTCGGATAATCGGAGTTGTACTGTATCTAATAAAATAGCTTCTATTTCCCCTCAGAATCCATTTTGGGGTTAGCCAGAAAATGGGATTCCCTGTAGTTTTCCAATTCCCTCCCTACCAAAATAACTGTGCTTTTTCTACTGGCACCACAGCTCATCTCTCATTAAACCAAGTCCAGGAGCCAGTGTCATTACTAACGTAATGTGGCATGCTGTAGCACATACTTAGCCTTGTTAATAATCTGGTTCTTTTGACTGAACGGTGCCAATCTGCCTTTGCACTTTCTGCTGAGAGACCACAAGTGCATGAAGTCTGAAATAAAAACAAAAAGGTGGGTTTGATCTGCTGATTTCTCTGCTTTTAATAAAATAATTTAGCACAGGAGACCATTCTGTGCATCTTGACTGTGCCAATTCTTTAATTGTAATGGAATAAACCCTACTCTTACTCCATGTCACTGCAAGTTTGAGTGTAAAAAAAATGCAACAAAAATAACTTGATGAGGAAACCAAAAAGACATGAGGCACTTTGGCAGACAAGGTGAAGGAAATTCTGAAGGGCTTCTACAGATATATCACGAGCAAAAAGATAGCAAGGGACAAAGCTTGTCCTCTTGAGGAATACGGTGGGCAGCTATGTATGGAACCAAAAGAGACTGGAGAGATCTTGATTGGTTTTTTTTGCATCTGTATTTATAGAACTGAGGGATCCTGTTCAGGATTGCTGCCTGTAACAAGCAGTGTTCCGCAAGGGTCGGTCTTGGGGCCACTGCTGTTTACAATTTATAATAACGATTTGGATTGTATAATGAATGGTTTTGTGGCCAAACTTGCAGATGACACGAAGATAGGTGGCGAGCAGCAAGTGTTGTAGAAACTGTAAAGTTGCAGAAGGATATAGACAGATTGGAAGACTAGGCAAAAATATGGCAGATCAAGTACAATGTTGAGAAGTGTTCAATTCTACATTTTGGCAGTGGAAATAAACAGGCAGAATACTATTTGGATGGGGAGAAAGTTCAATCCTCGGAGGTGCAAAGAGTCCTGGGCCTCCTTGTGCAGAGTAATCTAAAAGTTAATGCCCAGGTGCGATTGGTAGTGAAGAAGGCAAATGCTATGCTAGCATTCATTCAAGGGATATAGTGTATAAGAGCAGAGAGTTGTTAATGAAACTCTATGGGGCATTGGTGAGACCCCATTTAGAGTACTGTGTACAGTTTTGGGCCCCCTATCTTAGAAAAGATGTGATGTTGCTAGAGATGGTGCAGAGAAGATTTACTAAGATGCTTCCTGGAATGCAGGGGGTGGTGAATGGGGAGCATTTGACAGCTCTTGGGTTGTATTCGTTGGAGTATAAGAGAACAAGGGGGGAATCTCAGAGACATTTAGAATATTGAAAGGTTTTGATAGAGTGAATGTGGATGTTTCCCTTGATGGGTGAATGGAGGACAAGGGGTCATGGTCTTAAAATTAGAACTTATCCAATTAAAACAGAGAGGAGGAAGAACCTCTTTAGTCAGAGGGTCGTGAATCTGTGAAACTCACTGGGAGTATTTAAACAGGAAATGGATAAGTATCTCATTAATAAAGGTATTAAGGGATATGAGGAAAACGCTAGAAATTGGAACTAGGTGTGAGCACAATTCAGCTTAGTGTAGAGTCACGGAACAGACTCGATGGGCCTAGTGGCCTGCTTCTGCTCCTTTAACGTGATCTTGTGAAACAAACAGTGATTTTGTGGAACACATACAGATTAACAAGGAGGAGGTGTTTGCTGTCTTGAGGCAAATAAGGATGGATAAATCCCCAGGGCCTGACAAGATACACCCTTGAGGAAAGCTAGTGTAGAAATCGCCAATATATTTAGAACATCCATCACAACGGATGAGGGTCTGGAGAATAGCTAACATTGTTCTGTTGTTTAAAAAAAGCTTTAAGAGGTGAGTCATATGATGTTGAGGAGGGAATAGGAGCAAAAAAAAAACACAACTCCAGGGAAAACTAAGTGAATCTGAGGAAAAAAATGGCCAAAAAAGATTTTTAAAATTAAGTATCAGAAGAAGCAAATAAACATTAAATGGGGAAGAAGGATAAGAAGATGAATTCAAAAGAAATCCCAACTCCAGTAGCCTGTGACAATCACTAGCAGCGGCCTCGTGGTGGTGAAAATAGCAGAACCGGCTTGAGGTACGTGGGGATGGAGATCACCCGCCTGACATCCCGAAGGTGCCGGGTTAAGCGCGGTGAAGAGCCCAGAAGCGAGTATGGGCACCACCGCAAAGGAGACGATGCCTGCACTGCAAGGTGAATCCGCACGTGGAGAGAAAAAAGACTGAAGATAGCTTCAGCACCAGGAGCAACAGAGGGGTGAAGGAAGGCACGAGTGATAACGGCCCAACGCCAGAAGACCAGAGGGAACAGAGAAAAGGTGCAGGTAGTACCATAAAAATGATCTTACCGGTAGAATGGGGCGAATCCCATGCGCACCAGTGATGTTGCAGCAGTGGGGCAGACAACTCCAAGCCAGCACTGGGGGTGTCGGGAGACAACAGTGCAGATGAAGAGGATGGCCTGACACCACGGATAGAGAGAATCAAAACAGGTCAGAAAGAAAGAGAGGGATTGGAGCCTTTCATGAAGAACATTAAAGAAATGGTAAAGACTGTAGTGGAAGGTACAGAAAGTAGAATAAAGAAAGTTATAAAAGACATCAATGGAATTGGGAGATGTCAGGAAAGCTATGGGAGAATTGTCAGGGAGAAGGGTTGAAAGGATGGAAGACAATATGGAAAGATTACCATTAAAATGTGTAAACACCCTGGTTGCCACTCCAAAATGGAGATGGTAAAAGAAGGGATTAAAGGCAGAAGGCCTTGTAAGTAATGTAAATACAATAGAAACAAGTGCTACACTTTGTTTATCAAAAAAGTGGTAGAATTTTAAAAGATAGAGAAAATATTTGTGGTGAGCTCTTAAATGACCAAGAAGGCAGCGAGGTGAGAAGATGGGTGCAATGAGCACACTCCAGGACGTCTGGATCCGGTAATAGATAAATCAGTGAAGAAAGTGACAAGAGCCAGGGGGGCAAAAACAACTCTAGTCCTCATGAAAGAGTTAAATCTGGTGGATGGTTGGAGATTATGGAATGTAAGGGAGAAGGATTACTCCTTCTACTGGAAACAATATGATTTTGGGAGGCCAAATTTGGAATATTGTGTGTAGTTTTGGTAACCTAACTACACGAAAGATATCAATAAGATTGTAAGAATGCAGAGAAAATTTACAACGATAGAAGTTCAGAGTAATTGTCAGAGTACATACATAACATCACATACAACCATAAGATTCTTTTTCCTGTGGGCCAGACAGAAATTCTACTCATCAGTAGTGCAAAATACTGTACCCAAGAAAAGATATGTATACAAGAGAGAGAAAAGTAAACAAAGAAAGAAGTGCAAAAAAAACTGACTTCAATAGAGAAAATAAATATTCAGTAAGAAATAATGTGCAAAGTAAGAATCCTGAAATAAGGCTCTGATTCAGTTGTTGTTTTGGAGTCTGATGGTGGACGGGTAGTAGTTGTTCCTGAAGTTGGTGGTATGAGTCTTGTGGCACTTTCCTGATGGCAACAGTGAGTACAGACCGTGTGCTGGTGTATCCTTGATGATTGCTGCTGCTCCCTGATGGCAATGTTCCATATAGTTTTCTCAATGGTGGGGTGAGTTTTGACTGTGACGTACTGGGCTTCGTCCACTTCCTTTTGCAGGGCTTTCTGCTCAGAGGAATTGGTGCCCCTATTGTAGGCCAAGATGCAGCCGGTGAACACACTTTCCACTACACAGCTGTCGAAGTTTGGTAGGGTTTTCAATCTTATAACAAACCCCCCACACACTCCTGAGAAAGTAGAGGCACTGATGTGCTTTCTTTATGATGGCATTCGTGTGTTGGGACCAGGAAAGTTCCTCCAGAACACTGACTCTCTGGACTAGATTAAAGGGAAAGATTAAATAAATTAGGACTTCATTCTCTGAAGCATAGAAGAATGAGGGGAGATTTGATTGAGGAATTTAAAATTATGAGGGATGGAGATGGAGAAATGCAAGCAGGCTTTTTTCCATAAGGTTGAGTGAGACAAAAGTTTTGTTCCCAATAAGTATCTGTTACATAAATGTTCACAAATAAATTGGGCTGTTTCATGGGTTAAAGGTAAAAGGTGAGATATTTGGGGGAACAGGAGGTGGAACTTCTTCACACAGAGTGGTGAGAGTGTGAAACGAGCTGCCAACTGAAGTAGTTTTCACCGTTTAAGAAAATATAGAGCCGAAGGGTGTGCAGGTCAATAGGAAAGATAATAGATGGGTGGAAGGGCCTGTTGTGTTCTAAATTTTTGGGGGCTAGATAATGATTCTCCTTTATTCACCCATTCAAGCAATACATTCCCAATTAGGTGAACACAGAGTCTTTTGCCCAGAATAGGGTAATCAGTACTAAAGTACATAGGTACAAGGTAGGGGAGAGATTTGACAGGACATAAGGGGTAACTCCCCCCCCCCCCACCCCAGTCAGAGGGTAGTGGATGTGTGAAATGGGTTGTTGGAGGAGATGGTTAAGGCATGTACTATTATTGGACAAATACATGGATAGGATGAGTTTAGGATAAGGGCCAAAGGCAGGCAGGTGGGACGAGTGTGGGTAGGACAGTTTGGTCAGCCTGGACAAGTTGTGCCAAAGAGCCTATTTCCAGGTGTATGTTTGATTATCAGAATGCATTACGTGAAGCAAGATGTTCCTCTTCTCTCCTCCCCCACCTCTGGCATTTTTGTCAATTATAGTATCTTAAATCTTTGGCCTCTGCTTACCTGTTTTCTTGTCAGTAGAAAGAGTTTCTCCCTGTCTATTTTTCATTTGATCAGATGACTTCAGGCTGAAAATTAGAGCCATGGCACTAATGATCCCACTTCTCCCACAGGAAAGGTGCCAGAAAGAGGACCCTACTTCAAACTGCTACAGGACTTCACCTGCTGCAGCACAAGCGGAGCAGTATTTTTATGCATCATTATTACACACAGAAATAGCCCAGTTTATTTGGGAAAATTTATGTAACAGTTATAAAATTGTTTCTTGTTGGGAGCAAAATGAAAGGCACAGTTGGAAGGCAATTTTCAACCAATTTTTTTTTTAAAGTTGTTATTGCTTCAAATACAGCATGTGCATCGAAGTGTGGGATTTCACTGTGACTGTCACAGTCATTGCCTTCAAATAGAACTGAGCTTTCCTTTGTTTGATTCAGATTTTAGCGATCAGCTGCTTGAGGTTGTTGGTCTTGAAGGCGCCATGGAGATGGGACAGATTTACACTGGACTGAAGAGTGCTGGCAAGCGACTGGCTCGGTGTTCTTGCGTCACCATCAGGTAGTTATCCAAATCCATCCGTTTACTTATAGCTTCTGCATCAAATTGATGGCATGGTAGATACCAACTCAGGGGATCTTTTAACCAAGGCTCCTGTCCTGCCATAAGATGAAGATGTAGGTTCAGATCCTGTCACATCAGCTGGGAAATTTCCATGTGGTTAATGAATTCATCTATAATCAGAAGCATGGTGTCTAGGAACATTGCAAATTGTCATTTAAATTCATCAAGTTCAAGATGGGGAAGAAGATCTGACCTTCTCACTGATTTTTGACAAAATTGTACAGAGGACAATGGGATCTGGGAATACAGATACATAATTCCCTGAAAGTGGCATCACAGGTAGGCGGGGTTGTAAAGAAAGCTTTTCATATCTTGATCTTCATAAATCAAAGATTTGAGTACAGGAGTTGGGATGTTATGGTGAGGTTGTGTAAGATATTGGTGATGCCAAATTTAGAATATTGTGTTCAGTTCTTGTCGCCAAACTACAGGGTATATATCAGTAAGATTGAGAGAGTGCAGAGATTTACTAGGATGTTGCTGGGTCTTCAGGAGTTGAGTTACAAGGAAAGATTTAACAGGTTAGGAGCGTAGAAGAATGAGGGAGATTTGACAAAGGTTTACAAATTGAGAGGTTTAGACAGAGTAAAAAAAAAAGTAGGCTCTTTCCACTTAGATTAGGAGAGATAAATACAAGATGACAAGGCTTTAGGGTGAAAGGGGAAAGGTTTATGAGGAACTTCTTCACTCAGAGAGTGGTGGGAGTGTGTAACCAGTTTCCATCTGAATTGATAAATGCGGGCTCATTCATAAGATTTAAGAATAAATTTGATGGATACATGGATGGGTGCAGGTCAGTCGGACTAGCAGAATGGCTCAGACTAGAAGGGCCAAAATGGCCTGTTCTATGTGCTGTAGTATTCAATGGTTCTATAACTATTTGAATAAAATAAATATTTTGATGTTACCCCATACCAGTATTGTGATTACATCACTCTTGTATGCAAATCACTAAAACATTCTGAGCAGAGATCTAACTGTGAATGTAATTATTTACAGAACAGCTAAGCTGTTGCCTATGCAGATTGATGGGGAACCGTGGATGCAGCCTCCTTGTACTGTAAGTGTAAACTCTTGATTTCTCTAACTGTCCTACATTTTGATGCTTCTACTTCTTTATAATGCCAATATCACCATTCCTTTGCAAAATGGTGTCTAATACTACAAACAAATACCAAGGCAAAACCCAGCTATGTGGAAATTTTTTTTCATATTCCTTGAAACAAAGGTTGTGGATTTAAACCACCTCTCCAACCCAAAATTCCAGATTAGGCACAACTAAGTCTGGATGCAGGAGATTGCAAACGAGATTGGAGTATGATCACATCATAGCACCGTAGATAACCACCATATTACTTACTCTTTCCACTGAATCTCTGCAGCTTTCTTCAGATCATTGACAATAACATTCAGATTGGTCGTGCTTTATATGCACCAACAGATTTCAAATCCATTCACTATTCAGAATGGATCAATGAGTTGTTGCAGTAGAAGATTTGTAAATATTACTGACAGAATTTAAGTAATGAAATGACCTTTTATATCAAGTTCGCTTTTTGCTTGCAAGCATCTATCCCTTCTCCATTGACAACGGCGTGAAGCAAGGCTTCTTCAGCATGATGCTGAAACAAGCCATGAAAGACCTCAACAATGAAGACACTGTCTACATCCGGTACCGCACGCATGGCAGTCTCTTCAATCTGAGGCGCCTGCAAGCTCACACCAAGACACAAGAGCAACTTGTCCGTGAACTACTCTTTGCAGATGATGCCACTTTAGTTGCCCATTCAGAGCCAGCTCATGACGTCCTGTTTTGCGGAAACTGCCAAAATGTTTGGCCAGGAAGTCAGCCTGAAGAAAACTGAGATCCTCCAACAGCCAGCTCCCCACCATGACTACCAGCCCCCCCACATCTCCATCAGGCACACTGAACTCAAAACAGTCAACCAGTTTACCTACCTCGGCTGCACCATTTCATCTGATGCAAGGATCGACAAAGAGATAGAAAACAGACTCGCCAAGGCAAATAGCGCCTTTGGAAGACTACACAAAAGAGTCTGGAAAAACAACCACCTGAAGAAACACACAAAGATCAGCGTGTACAGAGCCGTTGTCATACCCACGTTCCTGTTCGGCTCCGAATCATGGGTCCTCTACCGGCATCACCTACGGCTCCTAGAACGCTTCCATCAGCGCTGTCTCCGCTCCATCCTCAACATTCATTGGAATGACTTCATCACCAACATCGAAGTACTTGAGCTGGCAGAGTCCGCAAGCATCGAATCCATGCTGCTGAAGACCCAACTGCGCTGGGCGGGTCACGTCTCCAGAATGGAGGACCATCGCCTTCCCAAGATCGTCGTATATGGCGAGCTCTCCACTGGCCACCGAGACAGAGGTGCACCAAAGAAGAGGTACAAGGACTGCTTAAAGAAATCTCTTGGTGCCTGCCACATTGACCACCGCCAATGGGCTGATATCGCCTCCAACCGTGCATCTTGGTGCCTCACAGTTCGGCGGGCAGCAACCTCCTTTGAAGAAGACCGCAGAGCCCACCTCACTGACAAAAGACAAAGGAGGAAAAACCCAACCCCAACCAATTTTCCCTTGTAACCGTGCCTGCCTGTCCCGCATTGGACTTGTCAGTCACCAACGAGCCTGCAGCAGACGTGGACATACCCCTCCATAAATCTTCGTCCGCGAAGCCAAGCCAAAGAAAAAAAGATCTATCAAAATAAATGTCTTTAGAACATTTAACTTTTATTTCTACAAACAAAATATTCATGATTCTAAATTTAATCATTTTTTTGGAGATTTCTCAACTCCCAGCAACCTGTTTCCAGCCTTCTGCCAAATCTGGCCTAGATCTGACCATCAGGACATATGCATGAGCAGTCCTGGGGTGTGGAAAAGCAATCTACCATCTGCTCAATACTTCACCTTGTTGGCATGGTCAAGGTCAGGAATTACCATTAACATATTAACCCAAAAACCACCACTCCATGGAATTTGGCACAGCCAGTACAGATTTTCTGGGGACTGCAGCAAGGAACTGAAACATTGGTGGCAGATAAGATGTGACTAGTTCACAGCTGTCCAACTCTCTTAACTGAAGTATTTATTCAACCACACTGTATGCAGTTATATCAAAAGTAAGCTTGTGCAATTTAGCTTAGAAGCATTTAACTACTCGTCCTTTTATTAACAATGGTGGAATATGAAAATCATTTTTTAAAGATTTGATATTTCATTCAAGAATGATGCTTCCAAACAGCATTAATGGGAAAACCACATTTTTATTGCTGCAGTGGAATTATTTACTCTTCCTCATTTAAAAAAATTTGGTTGAAGTTTAATAAATAAGAAAAATAGAATGTTAAAATCAGGATTGGAATGAATGGTGTTAGGATATGTAGCTACATAAAGTGGGATTGAACATTTGGGAATGATTTCTGGAAGTATTTCTTCATTGGATGATTCTGAATCTTTGGAATTCTCTGACTCGAGATCTGTGAATACACATTCACTGGAATATATTCCAGTTTGGGATTGAAAACATTTTTGGAATAGTCAAGAGATGTAGGAATTGTGCAGGGAACCAAAGTTGATGAAAAAAAATCAGCCCATGATCTTGTTAAATGGAACAGTAACATGAGTGGGCTATGGGGCTCTACTTATTTTTTTTTGTGCTTCACAAAGGGGCCAAGTGGAATCTGAGGACATTGTGAAGTTTGATCATTTCAACACCATCATTAATAGTGTGCAGTATAAATGTGGAGTCATCCAACTTGATGCTTGATAACTTTTGAGGCTCCTGATTTATCAGCACAGACTTACTAAAAGAAACTGGCATATGCAAATACAGGACTATTTAATAATTACCCAGTTTAAGACATGTTTCTCCTTCTATTTTCCAGATTAGAATTACTCACAGAAACCAGGTCCCCATGCTCTTGGGACCGCCTGCAAAGCCAAGCTTATTTTTCTGGAAAAGAAGAAATCGCAGCAGAGATTAAGCATGTAGGAAAATGTTACAGCTGAAGATTATGTTATACGAAAGCCCCAGGACAAATGAATATTTTCTTTTTACTTTGGATGTTTTATTTTTATTTTTATTCTACATTTGTACCACAAAGTCATTGGACTTTAAACACTGTACAGTAACAACCCATGACTTGGACTTGTCAAAAATAACTTTGTACTATTTAAAATGAAGCTATGATGTGAAATCGTAACCTCTCCAAGAATGAACAGAATCAGTAAATACTTTTCAGTTTCCATATTTTAAGTATTTGTTCTAGTGTCTTACGAAGATTGGAATGCAAAGTGATAAAATGCTCCATGATTCAATCCAGATTCACTAATGCTACAACAGAAAAACTATCAACTTCAGCTAGTGCATTCTGACCAATGTACATTGCCTTTCAAATTATCATCTCAGAGCTGCAGGCAGTTCTGGGACAGCCACAAGAAATTTGCATTCTAGAATTATGTACATTCTGATGTTTTGAAATTGCAAGTTCCCTACCTTGCACTTTGTTTAAACAGCCCATTGTTTCATATCAAAACATGACAGTACCTAATGGTGAATCGTTTCTTGCTGTGATATCATTGCTATAGCTATAACATTAATGGTAAAGTATAATTTAGTGGTTATACCAATATTCCTAATATTGGCAGAGACTGAGAAACGTGTAGAGTAAACTAGTTGTGCTGACATTCAGAGGAAACTGTGCTTAGAACCCTGACCTGTGTGTATGTGCATCATACACATGGTTGCAAAACATCACTGGTATTCAAGTTAAACCTATGCATAAGCAGTGGTTGTGTTTACGTGTAGATGATCATTCTTGGTGTAGTATATCAGTGGCAAAAATCAGCTTGTGTGTTCTGTGTGTCAGTTTACAATCATCAGCCTTAATGTGTCTCAACATAAAAGGTGCAATAATTATTGAAAAATAAATAGGTCTTACTTGGTTAAAAAAAGCCAAATACATAGCACTTGTTTTTATATTCTTTGTTTGCTACATTAAAAATAGAAATGCCACTAAACACACTACCAGCATAGTGAGAAGGCCCATATCTATTTTGAATGTACTGGAAAGCTGTTAAAAAAATACTTACTTTTAGCTGTTTGGATAATTTAGGGTTTTCATATCTGTATATTGTTAAGAGTTTGAAATTTATGTAAAATAAAGTCTACCAATGTAATGTTCCCCCTTGTCAGTTGAATTGCTTTTGGCTGCTTGCATAGTATTGTGTGGATCTGTTATGTACCATGTTTATATGTAACTTAAAATGGATATTGTTTTAGAACAAATAAAAGTAGCTTCCTCATGTTAAATGTCATTATTATATAACAGGCATATAATACCTTGCATATTCATCAAAACTACAAAAAGACAATGGCGGCTATAATGGGATAAGAAAGAATCACTTTCTGAAAACTGTTAAGTCCACGTTGAGGTTCATTGCAATGAAAGAGGGGCACGTTAGAAGCTGAATGGAGAATTCTAAGGAGGCTGAAAGGTCAGGGTTACCCTCATAGAATGACAGGCATTTCATAAATCAGCCTTACAATCCGAAGTCAATCTTCGTAGTGTAAAGGAGATCAAACTTGGTTTCAAAGTAAACCATGGTTTCTAGAGATGACTGGAGCTCTTTGCAATAGAAAAGATATGTAAAAACTGTGGAAGGTAAACAAGGAAATCTGCAGATATTGGAGTCTAGTACAATACACACGTGCTGGAAAAACACAGCATCCAAAAAAAAAATTAAAAGGCAGTGGATGTTTCAGGCCTAAGCCCTTCTTCAGGAGTGCGAAAAATCAGGCAGACACCAGAATAAAAAGGTGGTGGGAGAGGATCAAAGGCTAATAGGTAAGAGGTAGACAGATATGAGAGAGGAGCGAAAAGAAAGAAGCTGAGAAATTATATTCGAGGTCTAACAAGGACAACTCCCTGACAGAAGAATGAGGGAAAGACAGAGACTCGGGGAGTGGATTAACAGAAATTTGAGATCACTATTGATGCCATCTGCTTGGAGTCTGCCAAGACGAAATGCAAGTTGTTATTCCTCCAATATAAGAGTGTCCTCAACTTGGCAATACATGAAGCTATGTCTGTCCATTGTGGCAATGGGGAGTGGAATTGAAGTGGTTAGCCATTGGGAACACCTTGCTGGTGCAGCAGACAGAGCAAAGATACTCAATGAAGCCACATCAGGAGTACCCGATGCAGTAAATTACCCCTAAAGCTGCACAGGTGAAATGTTGCTTCACTTGGAATGATTATTTGAGGCCTGGAATAGTGTTGAGATCAGAGGGGAGGGAAGGGACCATGGCAATTATGCAGGAAATAGAGATGTGAATGAAGGCCGAGTTAATAACAGCAGAGGAAATCTGCATTTATTGAAGGAGGATCCTGGAATGAAAGGCCTTATCCTGGGAGCAGATATGGTGGAGACAGGGGAATTTTCAAAGACAAAAGGAGGGTTTTTGTTGGAGATGGAATAACCATGATGGTTTGGAAAGAGAAGGCTCAAAAATAATTGCTGAATGAATGACAGACAACATAGCTAAATCGATCAACATCTGGTTTGAGTAGATTATATCTGCAGAACTAACTCCAGTAGTTAAAATAAACAGCTTGAAGCAAATACTTCTTTCCTCACTGTTTCCTTCTACAGCTGCCAATTTTTTTGACTGAATTAGATTTATTTAATGAACTCCCAAAACATCAGATCATTGAGCACCAGCAAAGATTCAGGGAACAAGTTTTCAATTGGTAATAGCTAATAATGCAATTGTACTCGAAACAACAAACAAATGACAATAATCAGAAAGATACCACTTAATCCAGACAAATCAACACTATGTACAGTATCTATTCAAATAACACCAATCTCAATTACATAATAATTAAAGCAATGATCTTGAAGTAAACATTTTTTTCTCATTTCTAATTCTGTAAAAGTACAGACTTTTCTGTTGGGAGTATTACTTCTGAATTTTATCTGTGATGAGCCTTCACAGTGTGCAGTAAAAGTCCACCGCTCCACAGGAGAAACCTGTTTCAAGCTTACAAAACCATCGCTAGTACCGAAACCGCCACCACATCAAAAACCGAGATCCATATTGGTAAAACTTCTAAGATATACGACAAGAGAAAACATACTGGAGCAGGCAAGAAAGAAGGTTAGGAAAAACAATTAGTCGTTGGAACATAAGGGACAAAAAATATTTTTTTTACCCAGACATAAGCTTCGAACTTTTAAAGAAGAGGAAGGAATTCAACACGGCGAAAACAATCTTATGAAAGAAAGGGTATAACTTTGAGTACTGCTGGATGTCTTAATATAAAGTAGACTGTTCTCAAACCCAAAGAAAGCCCAAGAATTTGCTGAACATTTGGAGGACAGGAGAAGAGAGGAGGAGGAGTGACAAGAAGGATGATCGGCAAGAAAATATGTAAAAATATAAAGATAATGTATATATAAAGATTTAAAAATGGATAAGAGAAGGGGAAGAAGGGAAAAAAAAGAGAGCTTTGTTAAAAGTATAGGAAAATAGTGTTCTCGGGGGGGGGGGGGAGAGAATAATGGTCACTGCGAAATTGGTTGATACTTGCGAGTAAGTTCGCAAACCGAATGGAAAGAGGAGTTGTGGTTGCCGTCAAGGGACAAGGGGCAATCCAAGGAGGGAAGGTTCATTTGGGGTTAAAGGGTTATTGCTTGTGGGGATTGTTGGGGTGTTTCATCTCTTAAGTGCATTGTCATATATTGAGATTAAAAAGGAAAACTTAAAAAACAGTAATGGAAAAAAGGGATGGAGGTGGTGAAGAGGCAGAAAAGAAGTGAAAATAAAGATATAAGATGGCCACGTTGGACTATATGATTATAAACATTAACAGAATATATAACCAAGTTTAAGTGCATCCCATGGGGAAAAAAAAAATCACATATAATTTAAAAGACAGTTACAATGTTTGAAAAAACCTGGGAACCATTTATGGAACATAACAGAAAGAGCAGGCCTCGGACCACCACCACCTAAAATGATAAGATTTAAGTAGATGATGCGTCTTTTTTGTTTGTATTCCTTTTGTGTAAAGATATTGTTTTATTGTATTTTATATGTTCAATATTTACTGTTTTTAGAGGGGGGTGGGAAGGGAGGGATGGGGAAAAAAAGAAAATGTCACTGTGAATATTTAAAGAGAAGCATCTGTAAATATATGGTTCATAGTGCGATAAATAAAGAATTAGAAAGCTTACAAAAGCATCTATGGAGAGCAGAGCAAAGGCTGACACAATGCCCTCAATGAGTACCTTAGCTGAGATCAGTTTAATACAACACAAATTGAGATGTGACGGAGCAAGATACCTTGATGAAGGGCTCAAACCCGAAACGTCAGTTATGTATTTTTACCTTTGCTAAATAAAGGACACTGTTTGACCTGTTGAGTTTCTCCAGCTTTGTGTTTTTTCTTCAACCACGGTGTCTACAGATTTTGTGTTTTACTTCAGCCAGTGCATCTGAAATGTCAGGAGGCTAGGAAAAGATATCTGATGGCTTGATTTATGAATTTATATTCTGAAGATTAGTGTTGCTCAATCATCTCAGAACCTAATACATTAGTAGAATGTAAACAACCCAAAATAAAGTATCTGGGAAAGAAGAGACAGTATGTTGTTCCAGTACTACACTGGAAGAAAATTAATTCTGCAGAGTAATCAGGCAAGGACCAGTGAGGCTGTGGAGGTATTGTCGCAGAGAAGTGGCTATTGCTAACAAGCCTGCAGCCTTCTCTTAAGGCCCTGCATTTTCCATTTGCATGCACATTTCCCAGCAGCTTTGAATAATACTATGCCTGCCTCAAAATACATCACAAAAGTGACTGCACACATGATTGCCAAAGATGAAGAGATCTGTCTAACAACAAATTCTGGAAATACCAATAGAGACCCCTTTGTTCTGATAAAATGTTCTTGACCTTAAATTTGAACTCATTTTCTCTTTCCACAGATGCAGCCCAACCTGCAGACTGCACAATACATACAACAATAATGTATCCCAAGGACCTTTGACTCAAAATCAAATAAGGAGCTTTAGAATATGTGATTTAATACTTTGGTCAGAAGTGTGTTTAAGAGCTGCCACATAAATGAGAGGAGCTAAAAGAAAGGAATCCAGATCTTGCCGTTCAAACAGAAGGACGTGGATAAAAAGCTGTGACATGAAAAGCCAGAATGAGAGAGACACAGAAATCTCAGGTTTACAATGGAGCCAATAATAGTGAGGGATATGGCCGTGAAAGCAAGAAAGAACTTGAAATTGAGCAGAAAACCACTGTAGGTCAGTAACTACAGAACCAATAGCAGATAGAACTTGATGCAAACTCTCCCCATCTCACAAAGGGCAATAGTCACCATTATGTCAAGCTCCACTGATTCTGTGCATTTCCAAAACTGAACCAAGGTTCCTTGTCTAACAATTTAGAGGATACTTTTGTTAACAGGGATCCACTTAAAGATACAAGTATCTTTTGGTTTCACACTACTACAGAAAGAGACCACATCATGTTGCCTTCATTTCTGTATTGGCAAACTCAATAATGAAAATAAATAGTAACTTGATTTTAAAAAAAAGGAAAAAAAAATTACCATTGCTTAATCAAGGTTTACTAAAGACTTTACAGAGATAGTAAATCACATTTTGTGGATGGATGTGGAGAATTAGATTAGCTGGAAAACAGCTGGGCATATTAGCGCATTTTATATTGGTTGGGAAAATTTAACCTAGGATCTCCAATTTTTCCATTCAATACAATTGACCTGGATAGGATGGATAAAGGCAAGTTATTAAAATTTACTTATTTATTATTTCCAGTCATTTCTATTATTAACAATTCTGTACTTTTGTAGGTCAAACCAGGGCAGATCTTGCTCAATAAATGGCAGGGCCCTGGAGAGTGTTGTAGAACCAAGAGATCTTGGGGTACAGGTGCATAATCTCATGATAGTGGCGACTCAGGTAGACAAGGTAGTGAAGGCAGCATTTGACATGCTTGACTTCATTGGGTGGGGTATTGAGTACAAAAGTTGGGATCTCACATCCAAAAATAGATAGGAAATAACATTCTGAAAAAACCACAAGTGAAACACAAATAGGTTAAATGAGATGGTGAAAAATTGGCAACTGAAGTATGTTGTGGAGCAATGTGACAACAGCTATTTTTGCAGAAAAAAAAGAGAATCATCTAAATGTTGAGAGATGGCAAAGATGTAGACAGAACTGGGTGCCTTTGTGCATGTTTCACAAAGGCTAGTATGCAAATACAATGAGTAATTAGAAATGTTAACAAAACATAATAGTTTATTGCAATAAGACAAATGCAAAAGGAGGTAGGTTATACTTTTGTATAGGAAATTGGTAAAATATCTGGAAAAGTATGTACAGTTTTTGTTTCCTTTTCAAAGAAAGAGAATCAAATACATTCAATGCAGTTCAGGGATTGTTTGCTTGAACGATAACTGGGATGGGCAAGTTATTACAGGGCAAGTTATGTTATCAGACAAATCTAAACAAACTACACTTCTATCCCTGATGCTTAGAAGAGCAAGAGGCAACCTGTACAGGTTCCTGAGAAGTCTCTAGATAGTGGATGTGGGGAGATGTTATTTCATATGAGAAAATCTAGAATGAAGGATATTGTTTAAAAATAAGGGCTAGTCATTTAAAATGTTTTTTTTTTAAACCCTCTCGGAGGGTTACGGGAATTTGGAACTCCTCAGAGAGCAACTGAAGCAGGGTCTGAATATTTTTAAGGTGGGGTAACACATGATAAGCAAATAGGTCAAAGGTTATTTTAGATGGATGGGAATGCAAAATTGAGAGTTAAATTTATCAAATCTAATCCACTGAATGACAGAGTAGGCTTGAAGGACTATGTACCTCAATCATGCTCCCAATTTTATACGCTGGAATATTATTTTCTCATCTCCAAAAGTGTAAGGAATAAATATTTTAGGTAGCAAGCTAGTCAGTGACAATAACCTAGCTTTAATATTGGCATTCTTCACATACAATCACTGAATACGAGATGAATAATGAAATTGGCAGTAAGACACACTAACATGAAAAATCTTATTAGTGACCACAGGAACACAGAGCCAAACTCAGCATCGCCTTCATTTCAAAAGCCATTAAAGTGCACATCAACCTCTCCATAGAGAGCAGCACCTCAAGTCAGTCTGACATTTAACTAATATGGTTCCGTCAATAGTACTCTTTTGAGACAGAAAGTTATAAAGTTAAGTCCCATTCCTAAACACTAAATTTGGATAAAGGACTGTAGTGTCTCAGAGTGCTTGTTGTTAAACATGCTGTTTTACAGTTGAAGTATTCCAAATAACTTTGCAAGGGACTGTTGGCCCAGAAATTGTATTTGTTCTTGGCTCCATAAATATACGCATTAATATTTTGTAGAGGGTTACTCTCAATTCAAAATATTGACCGGCTTCCTGCACATTTCCACCTTTTCCAATTTAGTTATCAAAGTTGATCATGTTCAAGTACCACGAAAGTGTTTTCAGCGTTAGTGTACGGTTCATTTGTTTTTAAACCTTTAAAAGGACAGTAACAAGCCTTTCCAGACCATTAATGTACAACTTCCCAGTACAATTTAAATAATGGGAGGAAACCAGGACCCCCCTGGGGAAAACCCATGCAGACGTGGGGAGAACGCACAAACTCCTTACAGACAGCACAGGATTCAAACCCCAGATCCAATAATTGACACTGTAACAGTGTTGTGATAACTGCTACACTAATCATGCTGCCTGTTAGCGTAGGGGCGGCACAGTTATCATAATATTTAGCGCAACTACATTACAGCATCAGCTACGGGGTTCAAATCCCACAGTGTCTGTGAGGTGTTTGTACACTCTCCCCATGTCTATGTGGAGTTCCTCTCGGTCCTCCGGTTTCCTCCTACCCTTCAAAACATATTAGTATCAGATCAATTGGGTGTAATTGGGCAGCAGAGGATTGAGGGGCTGAAAGGGCTTGTTACCTTGCTGTATATCTAAATTTAAATTTATACTCAAAATATTTTCCAAACCACCTAATGTAAGTTGTGGTAATATTTCCATTTTTATTCTCCACACTTGCTGCAAAAAGATGTCAAGGAGGAGTCTTTGTATTTATTCACTACCTCAATCAACAGTAGCATCTAAACTGCACCATAGATAGTGTCCCAAATGGCCTCCTCTTAATTAAAACTCAATGCTGGAGAATCTCAGCAGGTCAAACAATTTACTTTATATAGCAAAGATAAAGATACATAACCAATATTTTGGGCTTGAGCCCTTCAGCAAACACCCAAACAAAATGGTGGGGGGGGGGGGGAGGAGGGGAGTGGAGGGGTGGGAAGGAGCATGGTCCCAAAGGCAAGAGGTAATAGGTGGATAAGGGAGAGAGGGCACAGCAGCAAGCAGGGGGGGGGGGGGTGATTCTGTGAAAAGAGAGGGAAAGGGGTGGAGAGCTAAGGGAAAGAAGACAAGGGGAAAGGGAAGGGAGGGAAAATGGAGAAGAGGTTAGCAGAAACAGGAGAGGTCGATAAATTAATGCCATCCTTTTAATGCTAATTCTTAAGATACAATCTGATTACGGTAGTAATAATGATTAATAATGATGATTCAGGAGGCACATTAATTTATGCCAGAGATATTGGAATGGGTGATAAAATTCTGGACCCTGTAGATTTTCAAACAAGAGCTTAAAAAAAGGAGATAGAAAGATAAAGGGAGAAAATGCCTCAGAGGATTAGGTCTGAATGAGCACAGTCAACAACGTTGGGGTGGGCAGAAGGTGGGAGATGCAAGAGTGTGCTCAGCAGGCCAGAGATGAAGAAATAGAAATCTCTGGGGCAAGGAGAAAGCAGCAGCAAGAGTGTGGCTGGGAAGCATGCAGCTTGAAAATGAGGTGGTAAATAGGTTGGCCGAGTCACTGAAAAAAAAGTTGGAAATAGAATGGGAATAATGGAAGTAATGGAAGTGATAAAATAAAGAGAACAGAGGTGATCGTAATGGAAAAGGAACATTAAAAGGCTTGGAATTAAAAGCACCTTTGATGACCTCAAAAGCACTTTAAAGACAATGAAATGCTTTAGAAGCACGGTCAGTGTTGTAATAAGGGAAATGCACCAGCTCATCTATAACAGCAAGCTTCCAAAAACAAAATTGAAATAATGACCAAATAATAGGTTTTATCTGAGGGATAAAACAATAGTCAGGCTTTGAGATAACTCACCCACAATCAAAAATTTTACATGATTGAATAACATCAAAGAATCAGAATACCAATTGAGGCCATTCAGTTCACTGAATTTCTACCAGCTCTTCATACAGCAAATTGTTCTGTCCCACTTCCCTACTCCTTCTCCAAAACACAGCAAATTGGTTTCCCTCAAATCCATATCCATGCATTCACTGTGATCAGTTCAAATTTATTGTCAGATTTCAGTCAAAACATCATATACAACCTTGAGATTCTTTTTTCCTCCTGGCCAGGCAGAATTTTTACTTATCAGTAACTGTACATTGTACTCCAGAAGAAAGAAATGTAAGCAAATTGACTGTGCAAAAACGGAACAGGGACACTTAGCGACTTTGAAGGGACTCTCTTTTGCTTCTCTTTTTCTTTTATTGTAAGGGGTTCAGGGTGACACAAATGGCAACTCTTTGCCTTATGAAAGGTAGAAGGCCATTTTGAGTAATATTACATGTTCTATACTATTACATGAAAATAATGGAATCTTGAAATATCCATAAACATATAATGAGCAAACTGCAAAACTAAGAGTCCTTTAATGAGTCTCTGAATGAGTTTGTTGTTCAGGAGTCTGACGGTTGAGGGTGTCACATTTGTGCCCCGAAATGTGAAATTAATAACACCATCACCACATGCTTTACCAGTTGAACATCTCAGAGTCTTTATTTTCCTGCTTCCCTTATTTCATCATCCTGCACCTTCCACCTCCAGTGCATAACATCTGACTTCCGGTCAGGTTAATACATATCATGCATATTCATTATCATGACATCCCTCCTTTCACCAGAAATAAACTTTATATCTTTATGTTTAAATGTAAACACTTTAACACTATCAATAGCATTTTTCTGCCTTCTGAACCATCAAAACAACTTCAAATTCAAAACAAAAACAACTTCAAATTCCCTCTTCACAAAATGTAACATAAACATGTTATAACCAAATGTAATATAATAGCTCAACTGTTCTTCTGTAATTATTCTAAGACAATGCTCACCTCATATGCAAAATGTAAACATTTAAATTTATACACCTCACATGTTTAAATTCCAATACTTTTGGTTTTTTTTCATTTAATACCAAATAGTCGACTAAACAAAAATGCAATTCATACAGCACTCATACATGTACTTTATGATGTATTGATCAAATCACTGTCCAAATGTTCCCATTATCATTTCTCTTCCTTGGTGAGTAACATTACTGCGCTTCATTGAAACTCATTCCAACTATCACAAACTTTCACTTTCGTGATAATGCGGGCACGATTAGAAATATGGCACAAAATCTTTATATCGCTTAGGCGGTTTCCTGTCCCGTCTCAGCCTTCTTGCAATGCTACTGTCGCAACTTGGTTGTTCACCCTCAGCACCGGAAACACTGCTCGCTGCGGCCTCTGGTGTTTCTGGTACTCTGGCCACTTCATCGGGAAAACTGGTAACTACCTCTGGAAAATCATCTGGTCCCTCAGGTTGAGCATCTCGTATTGGACTTCCAACCACTTCACTCGGTGTCGCTCTGGATTGGTACTTTTTTTTACACCAGACACGTTTCTTTTGTACAGGACTCCAGCTGGAGACTTAACTGTCACCATACTGCCGCTTCTGGATACAACAGTGTAGGGTTGATGGTAATAAGGTGTGTATAGCTTACCACCACTCTCTTGCCTCCCCAGAACATTATCTCCAGGCATGATGTCTGTGTACCTGGCCCCACGCCTCAAGTCTGCATACAGCTTTGCTGCTCCCTTCTTTTCAGCATCGTGGTCCCTCATCTCCTGGTCGTCCCTGATTTCCTTTATTTCGGGCATTTTTGTGCAGATTTTCCTCCCAAAAAGTACTTCTGCTAGACTTTTTCCTGTGATTGCATGAGGCATTGCCCGATAGACAGCTACATAGGATAGCAATGCTTCTCTCCAGTTCTGTCCTTCTGCATGAGCAATCCGTAATAATTTTTCGATGGACTGATTTTGTCTCTCTACTTCCCCATTGGCTTGCGGCCATTTAGGAGTTACTTTATGATGGTGGATACCTGTGGTCCTCATGTATTCAGCAAATGTCTCTGAAATGAACTGTGGACCATTGTCAGAGTATAGCGTAACAGGCAATCCATATCTCGAAGATCTCTGCCAATGCTTGTATTGTTTTTTCAGTGGTCGTTGACCTCATCACAGAGTACTCATAGTATCTGCTGTAGTAATCTACCACTAACATGATTGACTCACCAGTTGGTAAAGGTCCGAGAAAATCAACAGCTACATCGATCCACAGTCCTGTCGGGAGTTGCGTACTCCGGATCGGCTCTGGAGGATTACTCCTACTTGTGAGTTGACATCCATGGCAGGTTTTGACGAATTTCTCTGCGTCTTTATCACAACCTGGCCACCATACCTTGGTCCTGAGGTTTTGCTTGGTACCAACAATACCTAGGTGTCCTTCATGAGCTAATGATACGATCTTCAGTCTCATCCTCTGAGGTATCACCAATCTACACCCCCTCAATACACACTGCCCGATGCAACAAAGTTCGTCTCTAATGGGAATATATGCCTTGTGAATGCACTTGTCCCATTGTCCACTTTGGATACATTCTCTAACTTCCATGAGTTCTGGGTCTTGTTCAGACTCTCTCTCGACTTCCCTTGTTGTCACAGCTTCCGGTGTCAACTGAATAGCTATGAAGCGTACAAAGGTCTCTGCTTCTGTCCCCAATTCTGATTTGGATTGTGAGCATCCATCTTTCAACAATCTGGACAGTGGATCAGCAATGTTTGCTTTCCCGGCAATGTGAACTACTCTGTACTTGTACGGTTGGAGTCTGAGCACCCATCGTTCTATCCTGGCACACGGTTTGGACCTGGCGGCATAGATCACCTCCAATGGTTTATGGTCCGTGATGAGTTCAAATTCAATGCCATACAAATATGCATGGAATCTCTTGCAGGCCCATACAAGTCCGAGTGCTTCTTTCTCTGTCTGAGAATATCTCCTTTCCACATCTGTCAAAGATCTGCTGGCATAGGCAATGATTCTTGGTCCCACATCACGCATCTGGACCAACACGGCTCCTAAACCAACAGGACTAGCATCCGCTATGACTTTGGTTGGTGCAGCCAGATCATAATATCCAAGAGTATCGGCATTCGTCAGACTTTGTTTCAGAGCTGTGAATACTTCCTTCTGCTCAGCCAAAATGGAATGGTACACCTTTCCTGGTTAGTTTCCTCAGTGGTTCTGCCAGTGTAGCAAAGTTAGGGATGAACTTTGCGCAATAATTAACTGATCCCAAGAAGCTCCTCATCTCCGTTGCATTCTGGGGTTCACGTGTATCGGCAACAGCTTTCACCTTGGCATCAGCTGGGTTCAGTCTTTCCCGTGTAAGCCTGTGTCCCATGAAGTCCATCTCTGAGACACCAAATTGGCACTTGTCTCCATTCACAGTAAGGCCTGCCCCCTGTAGTCTGGATAGCACACACCTCAACTGTCTGTCATGCTCTTCCTTTGTAGCTGCATGGACTATGATGTCATCATAAATGTTGGCAACTCCATGAATGCCTTGAATCACTCGATGAATTTCGTACTGGTAGATCTCAGGAGCTGCATTGATGCCGAACAATAGTCTCTTGTACCGGTACAATCCGCAGTGAGTCACAAATGTTGTCACGTCCCTGGATTCTGGGTCCAGCTCTAATTGATGATAGCCCCATTTTAAATCAATTTTTGAGAACACCTGACTGGTAGTTAACTCCTGAAGTACTTCCTCCACTGTTGGTATGGGGTGTCATTCTCGAATTATAGCTTCATTGGCTATAACACACAGTCTTATGTCACCATTTGGTTTGGGCACGATCACTACTGGGCTGACCCATTGTGTTGAATGTTCTACAGGTTCAATAATGTCTTGCTCGATCAACTCTTTGATTTTGGCCTCGACTTTCCCACGAAGTCCAAATGGAGTTCTGCGCACTGGTTGCGCCTTGGGTTTGACCATTTTGTCCACTGCTAGCTTTAGTTGTCGACCTTTCAGCTTTCCCACTCCCTGGAAAACTGCGGGGAATTCTTGCTTCATATCCTCGTATGACTGAACTGAATTGACACGAGCTCCAATATGAAGTATTGCCAGGTCTTGCGCCGTGCGTCTACTCAGCAATGGTTCTCCCCTCTCATCTATGACAACAAACTCTGCTTTGGTGTACTTGTCACCAGCTTCAACAGTCGCAGTGAAACATCCAATGGTCTGCAATGGCTTGGTAGCTGTGTATGGATACAGTTTCTTTGAACACTTCTTTGATGTACAAATGATCTTTTTTCTTTTCAATTTCTCCCATAAATGTCGGTCAATTACATTACTGTCACTGCCTGAGTCTACAATGACCGGAAATATCACACCACCAATTATCACTGGGTCCTTCTCATGATGTACGTCATTCAATGTAAACTGATAGTATTTCTGCCCATCCTGGTTGTCATCATCATCGTCACTTTCTGGGTCACCTTCTATATGGCGAATAGTGCTTTTCTTTCCAGGATACTTTCCTTTCCCCCAAGTTTTGCCCTTAGAAGCTGTACTCTTCCCATTCTGGTTTGCATTTGACTTGCTTTTGCACTTCTTTGCAAAGTGGTCCTTACCTCCACACTTTCTACAAACTTTGCCTTTTGCTGGGCAGCATGGGTCTTTTCCAAAATGACCTCGGTTTCCATATCTGTAACACTCCAAGTCATGTGTCGGCATATTTCTTGGCTGGCTATGGTTTTCCTTTCCTGAAGTCTACAATCATATCCTTGGTTTTGGTGCAAAGTTGTTGTTAGTACACCATTTAGCCAAGTTTTCAATCTTCCTCCTGTGTGCTCTCTGCCTGCTTCTGCCACCTTTAACAGCTGAGAATTTCACAACTAGTCCCTACATAAAAGAATGCTTTTGCTAATTTCCAAGCCTTCTGCTATTCTCTGGATCTATTACCCTAGTTCTTGAATCATCTGCAAAAGGAAATTGCATCTCTCCATTTACCACATTTAAACCTGTTGTCTTCTTATCTCTACCAAATCCTCATGCAACATTCTTCATGAAAAATCCCAGCCTCACCTGTCCAAATATTTTTCAAATTCTTCACCTCTACAACAATTCTAATAAAATGTTTCTACGCTAGCTAGGATCCTTTCTAAAATTTGCCAGTGCTGAATACAAGAATCCAATCATACAGAACAGGAACAGGCTTGTCAGCACACAATGCCTGTGCAACGTTCAGCTACCATCTATATTAATCTCATTTCCCATCATTGGTCAAAGCTCACTAGGTTTATCCATTGGAAATGCTCATCGACAAACTTCTTCATTTAAAATAAAATGTAGACATGCAGCACAGTAACAGGCCCTTTCGGCTCATGACTCCATGCCACCCAATTATACCCAATTAATCTACACCCCTGGTACGTTCGAACAGTGGGAGGAAACCGGAGCCCCAGGGAAAACACACAGACATGGGACAAATGTACAAACTCCTTACAAACAGCATGGGATTCAAACCCCAGTCCCAATCGCTGGTTCTCTAACAGTATTCTGCTAAATGCTATGCTGTGCAAGTTCCTGATTCCACCATCCACTCAGGCATTGCATTCCAGTGTACAATTGTACTCTGGGTGGAAAAAGACTTCCTCAGATCTCCTCGAACCCTCTTATCCTAAAACCTATGCCCTCAAGTTGTAGGCACTTCTACAATCTGAAGAGTTTCATCCTATATGGTCAATGTCCCTCAAAATTTTGTATGCCTCTATTAAGTCCCAATTCAGCCTTCTTCAGTAAAAAGAAAGCAACTCAGCTTATCCCGTCATTCCTCACATCTTAACCATTTCATCACTGGCAACATTTCAGGTGAATCTTCACTGCGCTTTCTCCAATGCAATTAGAGTATGACTTTCTTATAATGTGGTGCTCAGAATTGCATACAGTCCTGCAGGTGTAGCCTAACCAAAGTTTTATAAAAAAGTAGAGCATAATTTCCCTACCCTTCTACCTGTGTCCTGGCTAAAAGGTCAGCATCTAGTAACCTGTACTACCTTTTACCTGCCATGTCACCTTCAGGAATCTTTGAACTTGCACCAAAGATCCCCGTGTTCCTGAATACTTCCTTGAGCCCACTGTGTCCACCCTGACTTTATTAGGCCTGCCAAGGTATATTATCCTCACACTTATTAGAATTAAATTCTTGTTGTTTCAACTGATCAACATAATCACATAATCCTGGTCTTTCATGCACATTGTCTACAACACCACCAATTTGTGTGTCATCTACAAATCTTCCCTTTGACATTCATATGCAGATTGCTAATGTGCATGAAAACCGCAGTCTCATGTGCATGAAAACCGCAGAGTCTCATGTGCATGAGAACCGCAGAGTCTAATGTGCATGAGAACCGCAGAGTCTAATGTGCATGAGAACCGCAGAGTCTAAATGTGCATGAAACCGCAGAGTCTAAATGTGCATGAAAACTGTAGAGTACTATTGGTACACCATTGGCCACAAAACCAAACTTCACCTGTCAGCCTCTTGCCTCCTACAGCCAATCAAATTTTGGATCTGATTTGCCACTCTGCCTTGCACCCCTTGGGCTCTAATCTTTGAACTAGTTTCTCCTATGGGGCATTATCAAAGCCCTCAGTAAAGTCTATCAATTGGACTGTCTAGTTGGTACCTCTTCAAAAAATGCAATGAAATGTTTTGAGATCTGGTGTTGAAGCATATCAACTCCTGTCTGAACAGCGACATGGATCCATTCTAATTTGCCTACTTTAGCAACAGGTCTACAGCAGATGCCACCTCATTGATTAAACGCAAAATCCTGGAAATACCTGAACAGCAAAGATGCGTACATCAGGATGCTATTTATCATTGCAGATCAGCATTCAACACAAACATCCCCAACCTGGGCCTCAATTGAAAGCAAATGAATCCTGGATTTCCTCACTCCTAGCCACAATCAGTAAGGATTGGCAAGACTATCTCCTCCACAATCTCAAATCAGTAGTGAAGGATCAGAGGGATGTGTACTTGCTTTACACATATGGCTGTCCAGCTTGGTATGACAACACCACCATTTGCAAAATTGTTGAGGATACCACCGTAGTGGGCGGTATAAAAGGGGTGAAGTCAGCATACAGGAAGGAAGTTGAAAACTTGGCTGAACGGTGTACTGAGAACCTCACTATCAACATCACCAAGACCAAGGAACTAATGGTAGACTTTACACAAGGGAAAACCAGAAGTAACCCAGTGATCATTAGAGGATCAGAAGGGGAGAGGGGAAGCAAATCTAAATTCCCAGGAGTTACCATCTTGGAGGACATTTCCTGAACCCATCAAACCAATGCCATTGTGAAGAAAGCACGACAGTGCCTCTACTCCCTCAGGAGTTTGTAGAGGCTCGATATACAATCAAAAACCTTGGCAAACTTCTACAAACGTATAGTGGAAAGTGTGTTAACCACAGCCTGGTATGGGGGAACCTATACCTATGAGCGGAAAGCACTGCTAACCACAGCCCAGTACATCACAGGCAAAACTCTCCCACCATCAAGAAAATATATATGGAACGCTACCATCAGAGAGCAGCAGCAATCATCAAGGATCCACACCACCCAGGACGTGCTCTGTTCTCACTCCACCCATCAGGAATGAGTTATAGGCTCCACGAAACTCGTACCATCAGGTTCAGGAACAGTTGCTACCAGCCCACCATCAGACTCCTCAACAACAAACTCAATCACAGACTTATTTAAGGTTACTTACTGTACACAGTATGTATTACTGAACATTTATATTTTTCTGTATTTGTACTGTTTGCTTACATTTCTTTGTTTACTTCTCGCTTTTTGTACATATATTTCTTCATATGCAAGTACAGTTAACAGTTACCGAAAAGTATAAATTCTCCCTGGCCCGCAGGAAAAAGAATCTCAGGGTTATAGGTGATGTCATGTCTGTACTATGACAATGAATTTGAACTTTGAAAAACCTTGTACATTAAGAAAATGGTGGCATTGCCACAGCTGCTGTAACAGTAGCACTGCCACTGGTGTGGACCTGGGACAGCAGAGACACAGCATTGCTCAGAAGGATGTAACCAGCTCTATACAGGCATTAAACGGCCTGTTGGAGGAACTGATAGGGTTTTAAAAGTCAAATCCTGCAACCACAGAGGTCACTCCCAAGGTGCAGCCTGGGCTCGGCAGCGGCCATGAGAAGTTGCAGTCTCCACTGGAGCAACAAACCAGTGCAGACACCAGAAACAGGAGAACATCTGCTGAAAAGGAAAAGCAGAGATGACCCTGCAGGGCAGTAACCACGGTGAACATCAGCGAGGGGCTCAGCAGCTGAGGGACCCATACAGGCCGTGGGCAACTTGTCGTCAGGGGACCTGCATGGGCTGCAGGCTGCTGAAGAGTGGCTCATGGGAACCATGTATTGGATCCAGGTTCAAGAGGGTGCTGAATGCAAGAAGGAATCCCAAAGGGCCTTCGGCACTGAGGACTTCTTGATCCTGTCATAACTTTGAATCTGGACCTCGGATTGTTGATGAATCGAGCCATCGTCTGTACAGCTGAAGAGGCTGCAGGAGCTCTGGAGGCAAATTCATGGACACTCAGTGAGTCTGAAGGGAATCTCATTTGCTTCTCTTTCCCTTGTACTGTAAGGGAGCAGTACAACACCAAGGCAACTCTGTCTTATGGCAGGCAGAAAGGCAATTTCATGAAATATTGTATGTCCTGTACTATTACATGTCAATAAAGGAATCTTGAAACTTAAAAATCAGTTCCATCTATTTAAAGAGGTGGAATATATTCCTGATGAAGGGTTCAGGCCCAAAATGCCATGGATGCTACATGACCTGCTGAGATCATCCAGCTTAGTATTATTGAATACATCACCATCTGTTTGTCCCCTATACTATGTCTCTAATTCTGCTCAATGCATCTGATGGAGGATGCATTGTCCCGTTATACAGTCTACCTCCATTCTTGGAGCTACTAGACCATCTTTTATAAATCCTTCTCCAATAGGTACAGCAGGCAGGAAACAGGAACATGAGGCCCTTTTGCAGGAGAATAACGACATGAGTTTATCATATACATAACGTACAGATGCACCATAATTCTCAACTGCTGCAGGAAAGATACACCAATAACAATAGTATAAATTAAATTAAAATGCCAACAAATGGTCGGCACAGACTAGAAGGGATGAATGGCCTGTTTTCTGTGCTGTAGCATTCTATGGTTCTGTAAATAATGAAACAATGGATGAATATTCACAGTCAGAGTTACTGCAAAAATAGTGATGTTTCAATCATGCAAACATGTCTCTTGGTGGTCCCAGATGAGTTCATGGTTGGAGTTATGGTCCGATGAGAGGGTTCAAGAACGAGATAGCTGTTAGATAAAAACAGTTTTTGAACCTGGAAACGTTGCACATCTCGCTTCTCTACCCTGCCTGAAAGTAGTTGTGAAGAGAGGTTGTGACCAAGGTGATGGAAGTACTTTATCATTTTGGCTGCCTTTTTAAGGTAGCACCTCCTATTAATGTCATCAATGGCTGGAAGGTCAATGCCTGTGATGGACTTGAGTAGGCTTCTCCCTTTTTGCAGCCTTCTGTGTTCTTGGGAACCCAGCTTATCAAACCAGACTGTGATGCAACCAGACAGTATACCTGTGGATGTTTGTTTGCATTCAATGACATGCCAAATCTACTCAGACTTCTTAGAAAGCAAACACATTAATTTAAATCCACAAAAGTGCTGGAGAAACTCAGCAGGCCCCACAGCATCTCTAGGAGGTGTGGGGCACTGTTAGCCAGATCAGACACACACAAAGATAAAGACTGTACAACAGGCTTTAATCCACAAAGACTTCCACAGAGCCAGGCTGGCTGTGGCTGCAGCAACTCTGAGTGAGGCCTTGGGAGGCCGGCACAGGCTTATATCCCAGAGGGTGATTGACACCCAACTGGGTGGGGCTTGATCCATTCAGGCCGAATGATTGACAGGCAGCCAGGTGTTGTCCTGTCCCCTTACACTCCTGCAGGTACAGAGGTTGCCCCCTGCAGTAGGCCAGTAGTCTACCACCACATTCACCCCCTTCTTTAAAATTGTCCGGGGTGGGGGCAGTAACAAGGAATCGCACCCACTATGTACATACAATATTTACAGGTTGAGACGATTCGGCGGCCACCGGGGTCTCTGTGACCGTCATAGGACTGGCTACTGGTCACTGGTCAGAGGGGAAATGGGGGGGCTGGCGGCAGGGGTGGCCAGGGGGGGATGGGGTTGATGTATGCGGGTTATATTGGATGAGTGGGGGGGGGTGAGTTCCTCTCCTAAGGCTGAAGCGGGCCCCTGGTGGACAAGGAGGCTCTGTGTGCCCCATAGCTGCATGGGAATGGGGGTGTATGCTCGGTCAGTGTCGTCCTGGGTTGGAGGATGGCATGGTGTGGTGAGTGCTCAGGCTGGTGCCAGGTCCCTGGTTGAGATGGTGTCCTCCCTGCCACTGCCGAACCTAACGTAAGCGTAGTTATGGTTTGCTTGAAGGTCTGCTCGACCTGGGCTTCGGCCTCGTGTGTCCGTACATGCCTTCGCAGAAGCACCAGTCCTGGGCACGTGAGCCATGCTAGGAGCAACATTCCAGTCGCCGACCTCCTGGGGAATGAGAACAGTCATTCGTGAGGGGTCTTGTTGGTAGCCGTGCACAGCAGTGACCGAATGGCATGGAGTGCCTCGGGTAGGGTGTCCTGCCCACCCTTTTGACCTGAGAGCCAGGAGGACGGCCTTCCAGACCACCCCATTCTTGCGTTCCACTTGCCCGTTGCCTCTCAGGTTATAGCTTGTCGTGCGACTGGTCGCGATGCCCCTCGCTGTTAGGTACTGGCGCAGATCGTTGCTCATGAAACTAAATCCCCAGTCGCTGTGGATGAAGGCAAGGTAGCTGTAGAGGAGGTTGAGAGGCTGATCCGGGATGCCTTCATCCAAGGGCTACGCCTGAGGGTCATCCAGCAGAAGCTGCTGGAAGACAGCATCTATGCCCTAACCAGGACCGTGGAAGTGGTCCAAACCCTGGAAGCAGCAGCCCTGCATGTCGAAGCCTTCAATTCCAGGTTCCTCCAGGCTCCCTCATGGCCCTCTCACACCGTAGCTGCAGCCCCAGGCCGAGCTGGGGAGGAGAACATTGCTGCGGCAGGTGCCTGGCGCCTCTGTGGGGGGGTCCACGGGGGAGGTGGGGAGGTCATAGAGGCCCGCTGAGCTGCCAGCAGGTTTAGAGAGGCACACTTTTGCAAAGTGCCCTTTCTTGCCGCATCAGGAACAATACTGGTTCGTAGCTGGGCAGTTTTGACACGATCGTCAATCTGAACCCACACCAGGACCCACAATACTTACAGGGGCGCCAGGCACAACGACCACAAGTGTGCGGTCGTTGCCTTGCTTTGGCAGTTGGGACCAGTCCAGGCGTTGATACGTATAATTGGGAAGGGCTTGCAAATTGTAGTTTGAAATCAGCTTTAGATTTAGTAATCAAGATTTGTATAAACTGAAGTGCTCTCGGCAGGTGTTTCTGTTTTCTTTCAGTAGCTCAAACACTGTGACCAATCTATAACTAACAAAGTGAGAGGTACAAGTTTACCAGGACAATTGGCGTAGTCGGCAGGATTGGTCTCGAGATGTTTCGCCGAAAGAAAGAGGTGACCCCTGAGCAGTTCTTGATTCTGGGATGGATTTCCAAAGACGATGGGTTTGGCATGTTGGCCAATGCCCTGTCTTTGTTGGGACCACCCATTAGTTGGGATGAGAGGTTAGATCCAACAAGTGCGCCTCTGGGAGAGCGGGTTGCCACTCTCTTTCGAGAAAGCAAATTTCCTGATAAAAAGGGGACACTGACGGATGGTTTTTAGCTGCTGGCCACAACCTTACACCGTGATGTTCAGCGTGAAGCAGAATTAGTTCAGCAAGAAGTAGAATCCCAGCACAAGAGAGAGCAACAAGAGGAGATAGAAGCCATGCGACAACGTTGTTCCATGATGTGCGAGATTGTTCGCACCAGTCAGGACCGAGCAAAAGAATGGGAGGATAAGCATGCCCAAACGATCTGCCGTAATATTAAATTCCGCCAGCAGCTCTGTGCAGATAAGGAAAAGCAAGGAGTAGAACCCGATCCACATCAGGAATGGCGACGATCCTGATGTAATTAATGATTGGGACAGGAATATCTGGTATGACGATAATGGTAATAATGTAGATACCCCTCGGCATGTGCCTGACGTACTCCCCTCTCCACCCGCTGTTCATGCCTGCCCCACAAGGCAGCGGACTTTCCAAACAGACGGAGATGGAAAGGAATATGATGTAATGGTCGAGATTGAAGGGATAGATGCCCCGGTGTCCAAAGCAGACTGAGGGGAAGGTACCCGAACCCTTGCTTAAGCTTTATGGCCCCCCCCTCTACAGGATGGCCTGGGCTTCCTCCTGTCCTGGGCCAAAGTGGGAACCGGGGTCGGGAGCAGTCAACGATTCGTGACTACTCTATAAAAGAGCTGGCCACCATTGGAGATAGATTTAGGCAAAAGACGGGAGAAACTCTGGCGGCTTGGCTCCTGTGTGTTTGGGAACAAGGAGGGGGGTAATGTATATTTAACCCTTGAGGAATTGTTGGGATTAGGAACGTTGACTACTGATATCTGGGTCAGTGTTGAGCTACGTGGTAGAAGGAGAGGGGTGGATTACTTACTTGCCATTCTAGGCAATGCCCTGTTACGAGTATACCCGTCACCAGTAGATTGGGATTTACATTTGCAGAACAATTGGGGCACCCCAGAGGAGGGTATGGCAGTAATTCGTCAACAGGCCCTGGCCTCTTCCTTGTATGCAGGGCGTTTGAGGCTGTGGGTACATGGGGTGGGGGGGGAGCCCTGACGAAGAGATGTTCATGGCCGGAATGCATACCTGATTGGTTCATTCCACCCAACCCACTGTATGGGGACTGGATCTGTCCATAACTAGTCCGCTAATTGGGCACCCTGTGTCTGAGGCAGTGCATGCCTTATCTGGGTTTCAAGAATTAGAGCTGGGAGGTAAAATCCACTCATGTACAACCCAGGTTAAATCAGACAAGCAGGATGAAGGGTGAGGGGCTGCTGCTAATAACGGACCGACGAGGAAGGACCTTTTTCTAACCTTGTTAAAGTTAGGCGTACCTAAAAGTGATATTGATGGGAAACCTACTGCAGTCCTTTATGCCCTTTATAAGAGGAAGGCAGGGGAACATCATCCCCAGCTGTTGAGTCCTCCTGGCCCAGCTGTGCCTTCTGCTCCCACTGCTGCTCCTATCGAGCCAGCTTCTCTTGCTCCAGTTACCCGTGATGAGATACAACTATTGGTTAAAAAGGCTCTTATGGATAATAGTGGCATGTGGTCCTGGAAGCCCCCGAACCCTACTAAGGCATGAGGGTGTGAGTGGGATTCCCGTGTCTACTCCATTGAGATACGGCATATACACAGGGACCTGTGGCCCTACATACCATTAACAATCCATTGGGGTGGGGGTAATGACCACCAATATTTGGCCTTGGTCAATACCAGTGGAGCACTCGGTGATTCCTGGTAACCCCGACCTCTGGACTGGACTGACATTTCGAATAGAGGGGATGGGAGGAGCGATCACCCTGGTGAACGAAATAAAAGTCCGTGCCACGGTGGGTGATGGCCCTTCCCCTGTATGTTTACATGCCCTGGTGGCTGCCACTGATGAGTGTATCCTGGGTATCAATATGTTGGCCAGTACGGCCCTTAATACTAGCCAAGGGGGATTTGCATTTGTAATTCGGACTATTACAAAAAGACTTGTGGTACGTCGGGCTAAGTGGGATCCTGTGATAGTGCATCCCCCCCACCCCGAAACCAGTATGCATTCCACCAGCTGATCTGCTACTGCATTATGTTGTGCCATGTTCGTCATTGCATTGGTATGGGCATCATCATGATATACGGTCATCTCACGATGGTGGGAAGCATCCCACAACAGCACCCATACTGGGCGGTCATGTACCAGCCAGTCTTTCTTTTGCCAATCAGGCATCACTAGTTCATTAGCCACAGCCCAGGAATCAGTAAACAGGTGAAGAGGGTGATCATGGGGGTCTAGTGGTAAAGTGAACGCCCTCAACTCAGCATACTGGCTGGAGCCACCATCCGCCTCCTCCGATAAGTGAGTTCCCGACCTGGGATGGTAAACCACCGCATTCCACTTCTGCTTTCCTTGCACCCACTGGCTGCTATCATCAGTAAACCAGGCATCCTCTTGTTCTGCTGGAGTGAGCAAATCATGGTTTACCCCACTGAACTGGTGAAGGGGGTAGGGGAGGGGGCAAGGCGGGTTCAACGTCCTCATGACGAGACGGAAGATCAGCCACCTGTTCGTGTATGCGGGTCACCCCTTCAGGCCCTCTGGTCACGTGACTCTGAATATACCATTTCCATTTAAGAATAGAAGACTGCTGAGCCCGCCCGATCTTTAGATTAGCGTCATTAGCCAGGACCCAGTTCATTATTGGAAGTGCAGGTCGCAAATGAACATCTGCATCGCCTATCATTCTTTCCATCTCCAGCAGGGCCCAGTAACAGGCCAGTAACTGTTGTTTAAAAGCAGAATAACGAGTGGCAGCCTCAGGCATGGTTCGTGACCAGAATCCCAACGGGACTCGGCGGCCTTCTTGTTCTGCCAGAGGCTCCAGGAGGCCATATAATCAGTAATGGATCAGCTTGCCACTATCAGCCGCGCCGATACCGTCCCCCTGTCTCAATGGGCACGTGAACAGAGTGGTCATTTGGGGGAGAAGGGATCAGCTACGTGGGCCCATACACATACCTTACCCATCCATCAGGACGATGTCTGCATGGTCGTGCGTACATGCCCAGCATGCCAGCTTGTGAAGTCCTGCACCGTTCCCCCTGGTCCACATAGCCGAATAAGACAGGGAGCTCACTCGGCTGCGGTCTGGAAAATTGATTACATAGGCCCCATGCCAGAATGTATGGGAAAACTTTACGTCCTAGTAATGGTTGACACCTTTTCGGGCCTGGTTTTTGCTTTTCCCACCAAGACGGCTGACCAAGCTAGCACTATCCAAGGACTAAACCATTTAATTTCTTGTTATGATGTACCAGAGGAAATTCAGTCTGATAATGGCTCGCACTTCTCCGGGAAGGCAATCTGTGATTGGGCAACTGACAACAGTGTCTTATGGGTCCACCATATTCCTTATTACCCGCAGGCTGCCGGGTTAGTTGAACGAATGAATGGCTTACCGAAGGAACAAATTCGTTTATTAACACCACTGGGGACCCTGAAGGGGTGGTGCCATGTGCTGCAGCAGGCAGTTGACAATTTGAATCATCGCCCTTTAAAGGGAGGTACACCTTTCCACCGACTTCTTCACGCTTCTGAACTACAGCCTATTCCAGAGGAAAAACAGTCATTTCCCCTCATTCCCGAGCTAGAGAATGTTGGACAAAAGGTATGGATGGCACCACCAGGTAGTGGCCCTCCTGTAAAAGGGGAAATAGTGACACCTGCCCAGGGTAGTACTCGGTGGGTAGCTATTGATGGACAGGATGGTTTAGTTTGTATAAATACTGAACGCTTACGGCATCGTGAGTGACATATGTCAGGCTTCTTTGTTCCAGATCCTCCGTCTTGCGCTCCTGCTGATCTGGCTCAACAGCTGCTTTGATGTCAGCAATTGGATTTGTGATGTCGAGGGAGTTGCCCATGGGGGACACGGCCCAATATATCCACTAATATATCTGATATTGTTCAGCAGGTTTCAAAATCTGTTTGTGAGCTTCAGTGTCTGGGTATTGTGGCCCACAAGGATAGTTTGAGCCTTGGTTGGAATCCTTTTCATGATTAACTGGAACATTTGAGGGATTGGCCCACACTATTCTCCATTGGTTGCTCGCATTATTGCTTATTTTTGTGATTATTGTAGCTTTGGTTTCTCTTTTTCGCTCCTTCTGTACTCGAATGCTTGTAAGGTCTCGTAAGTGACAGACTGCGACCAAGGGGTGGAATGTAATGGAGGATTTAAACCATGCTTTTGCTTATACAAGGCTGAGTATCAGTAACCTACTTTGAGAATAATGTATGAATCATGACTAAATTCCGCCATTGGGCCCAGAGATGCAGTTGTCTTTTGTTGGTCGCAGACTGTCAGGCGAGACCTTGAAGCTAAGTAAACCATTTATTCAAAGTGATAAGCTATGAGTGAACAATTTTTGGGTAATACAAGCCATGGTCCCGCTGCTGAAGTTTCAGACTCTCTGAGGGGTGGAAACATCTCTCAGCAAGAAGAACTTCTAGAGTCCAACCAATGTCCCGGTCGGGGAAGGTGGAGAAGCTGCTACCGGCGCCCCGACAACCTACTACAAATGTGCGGTCATTGCCTCGCCTCGGCAGTTGGGACCCAGTCCAGGTGTTGATAAGTATAATTGGGAAGGGCTTGCATATTGTAGTTTGAAATCAGCTTTAGATTTAGTAATAAAGATTTGTATAAACTGAAGTGCTCTCGGCGTGTGTGTTTGTTTTCTTTCAGTAGCTCAAACACTGTGACCAATCTAAAACGTACAAAGTGAGAGGTACAAGTTTACCAGAACAGTGTCCTCATGGCATTATTGCTTAACTCTGCAATAGAGGCTACATACGAGGACAGTATTTCTCACTCTGTGGTCTGGAGGACTGTGGGTTTAAATTATGAGGTTCGTACTAGTGTTGCAGCAAAGACAAATACCTGTAATACTGATATAATATGTAAAAAATGTAATGTATAAATTTGACACACAGAAAAATGTTTAAATGTTTTCCTACCAAAACAAAATTCTTGTTGATCTGGGAAGAGGCTCGAGTTCGCCAATACTCCCCTCCCCCCTCATTGGTAGTCTGTGCATTAGTTTTAGGTCTTAGACTTAAGGTGGTCTTTGGACGAAAAAAAGGTTGAGATCCACTGATTTAGGAGGTTTAATTAAAAGGATTTTCGCCAGTTGCTGTAACAAACTACGTAGGTTGCACACAATTCAAACGCAACTGATAGCGTAGCACCATTCCAGTAGAATACTTTGATCTAGATAGATTTGAATCGGATCTTTTTTATAGGTGGCACTATCCAGGAATACAGAGGACACTGCATCGCACACCTGACTCAATTTTTGTTGGCAATGGAGATGCTTTGAGAGGTCAGGGAATGAGTTGAAGCTGTAACCACATTATCACTTCAGTGGATGAAGTCAAGCTTCCAGACAATTGTGACCCTCTGGATGTTGATAGCTATTAAACCCAATAATGGAGGTGCTACCTACAGTCAAAAGGCATTAAATGAGTCCATTTTGGTTTATGAGAACCTCTAGCAAAAAACAGTGTGCACGTTGCTTGTCACCTGCAAGTTCAATCCTGGCTGGTGCTCAAATCGTAGCATGGAGAGGAACGGTCTGTATTATTGTTGATGAAAAAGCTGTGAATGAAACTGAAAGCTAAACAAACAGCCCCACTCCTGACTGCATGATAGGGAAAAGGCAGTCAAAGGTGTTCAACCCAATGACACCACACTGATGAAGATTTGCAAATTTTCAGAGGTAATCACCATTTTCTTGTGTCTTTACTTGTTTTACCACTGTTAGACCACAAGACCATAAGATATAGGAGCTGAATTAGGCTATTCAGTGCAATGAATCCACTTTGCCATTCTATCAAGAGCTAATCCATTCTCCCACTCAGCCCCACTCCTCTGTCTTCTCCACATAACCTTCGATACCCTAACTATTTGGATACCTATCAATCTCTGCCTTAAATGCACCCAATGACCTGGCCTCTACAGCTGCACAAGGTAGCAAATTCCAGAGGTTCACCTCTTCTGGCTAAAGAAATTCCTCTGCATCTCTGTTTTAAATAGGTGCCCTTCAATCCTGACATTGTGCACTCTTGTCCAACATTCCCCTAACATGGGAAACACTTTTTTTTTAAATTTAAATTTAGACATATAGCATGTTAACAGGTCATTTTGGCCCATGAGTTCATGCCAAATTTACACCCCGGTACATTAAGAATGGTGGGAGGAAACCGGAGCCCCTGGGGAAAACCCACACAGACACAGGGAGAACCCATAAACTCCTTGTAGAGCTCGTCGAAAGAACCAAAGACTTGTTGATCCAAACAAAGGCTTTTATTAGCAAAAGACCGGAGCTCTTCACAGGTGGCCGACCAGTCCGGAATGATCTGACCTGGCTAGGGACACAACCCTTCAAGGCCCAGACAATAGGTGTGGCTTAGCTCTCAGCCAATCGCTGTAAGCACAGTCTAGATACAGTAACTATATACACTATGTACATTGGTGATAGATCTGTACTATCACATTCACCCCTTCTTGGAGAACTGACCCCGGGAAAAAAAACAAAAACGAGGGAGAGAATGAAAGGAAGGGTTAGGTCAAGGACTATAGCGGTCAGGGGATCTGACCATCCGGCGTGACCGCCGTGGTGCTGGGATTGGGGTCGCTGGAGTGGTGTCGCCAGCGGGCTCGTCGGGTGCGACTGCTCCGTCGCTCAATTCCCCAGTCGTGTTGTCGGCAGGGTGGCCCGGGTCATTGGGGTGCTATTGGTCCTTCTGTTGCGGCATGGGGCCTGGAGAATAAAGAGTTGGGGAAGGTTGGGTTGGGGGGTTTGCTGGGTCTACCGCGTCCTGAGCTAGGTCCCGCACCGAAACAGTGTCCTCCCGCCCGTCTGGGAACTCATCGTAGGCGTAATGTGGGTTCGCGTGGAGTAGAGTCACTCGGTCGACCAAGGGGTCGTTCTTTGAGTGCCGAACGTGGCGTCGCAAAAGGATGGGGCCAGGGATGGTGAGCCATGCCGGTACAATGGTTCCTGATTCGGATTTCCTCGGGAAAAGGAACATCCTTTCGTGGGGGGTGGCATTTGTTGCAGTACATAGGAGGGAGCGGATGGAGTGTAAGGCACTAGTGAGAACCTCCTGCCAGTGAGAGGTGGGGAGACCTTTAGACCGGAGAGCCAGTGTAACCGCTCTCCATATGGTGGCATTCTCCCTCTCGACCTGGCCGTTACCGCGTGGGTTATAGCTCGTGGTCCTGCTTGAAGCAATACCACACTCCAGAAGGTACTGTCGCAGCTCTGCGCTCATGAATGAGAACCCCCTATCACTGTGGATGGAATTGGGGTACCCGAAGATGGTGAAAATACTGTGAAGGGCCTGTATCACTGAGGTGGCAGTGGTGTCTGGGCAGGCCACAGCGAATGGGAAGCAGGAGTACTCGTCGATGGCTGTAAGGATGTAGGTATTACGGTTGGTCGATGGTAGGGGCCCCTTAAAATCTACACTAAGACGCTCGAAGGGGCGGGTGGCTTTGATAACGTGGGAGTTATCCGGACGGAAGAAGTGGGGCTTGCATTCAGCGCACACCGAACAGGCTCGGGTCATGGAGCAGATCTCCTCGACTGTGTAGGGTAGGTTGCGCGCCTTGACAAAGTGAGCAAACCTAGTGACCACTGGATGACAGAGCGCCTCATGGAGTTTCCGTAGTCTGTCTTACCACGCTGGGTGTTGCTGAACATGAAGGAGACCGCGTGTTGATCAGTCAACAGTGTAAAGCGCCTCCCAGCGAGGTAATGTCTCCAACGACGCACCGCTTCAACTATGGCCTGGGCCTCCTTCTCGATCGAGGAGTGTCTACTCTCTGGACCCTGGAGGGTTCTGGAGAAGAAGGCTACAGGCTGACCGGCCTGGTTCAAGGTGGCTGCCAGGGTGAAGTCGGATGCATCGCTCTCGACTTGAAACGGGACAGACTCATCGATCGCGTGCAGCGTCGCAGCAGCGATGTTGGATTTGATTCGATCGAAAGCCGCTGTGACTTCGGTCGAGAGGGAAAAGGAGGTGGTCTTGATAAGAGGACGCGCCTTGTCGGCGTAGTGTGGAACCCATTGGGCGTAATACGAGAAAAGGCCCAGGCAACGTTTGAGAGCTTTCTGGGTATGTGGAGGAGTGGGGGGGGCAAGTCCATTAGGGGATGCATGCGGTCAGGATCTGGCATGACTATCCCGTTCTCCACCACACAACCTAGAATAGCGAGTCGTGTGGTCCGGAAGACACACTTATCCAAATTGTGAGTCAGGTTCAGCCGACGGACAGTTTGAAGAAATTTGTCTAGGTTGGCGTCGTGGTCCTGCATGTCGTGGCTGCAGATTGTGATATTGTCCAGATACGGGAAGGTAGCAGTTAGCCCGTTCTGGTCCACCATCCTGTCCATTTCCCACTGGAAGACCGCGACACCATTCGTGACCCCGAATGGTACCCTGAGAAATTGATATAGCCGTCCATTTGCTTCAAAGGCCGTGAATGGTCGGTCCTCGCAGCGGATTGGGAGCTGGTGGTAGGCCGAACATAGGTCAATAGTGGAGAAAATGCGGTATTGGGCGATCTGGTTCACCACATCCGTGATGCGTGGCAGGGGGTACGCATCCAGGAGCGTGAAGCGGTTAATGGTCTGGCTATAGTCGACCACCATCCGTAGTTTTTCCCCATTCTTGACAACCACCACCTGGGCTCTCCAGGGGCTTGAACTAGGTTCGATGATGCCCTCATCCAGCAATCTACACACCTCACTCCTAATGAATTGCCTGTTTTCGTAACTATATTGCCGACTTTTGGTGGCCACAGGCTTCCAGCCAGGGGTGAGGTTTGCGAAGAGTGCTGGCGGGGCAATCCGGAGTGTGGAAAGGCCGCAGGATTGGCCCCGGGGCACGTTGCTCGGGTGCTTCGGGGGTGGGGCGATGGCAGACCGAGAGGGGGGCGTGGGGTCCCCCAAAGTGTAGGGACATCGTTTGGAACTGACACTGGAAGTCTAATCCCAGCAACACTGGGGCGCACAATTGGGGAAGGACGAATAATTTGAAGTGGGTGACCGTTACGCCTTGTACTTCCAGCGTGGCGATGCAATACCCCTTTATCCCAGTCGAGTGCGACCTCGTCGCTAATGAGATTCTCTGGGTAGTGGGGATAATGTCAAGTCCCCAACGGAGAGCCAGATCTGGCTGGATAAAACTGTTAGTTGACCTAGAGTCAAATAAGCAATTGGTGTAGTGTCCATGCACTTTAATCAGTTCCATTGCTCTGGTGAGGGGATGAGAGCATTGCTGGTTTAGTGTTATTGAAGCAGTTGACAGGGGAGTTTTGCGCGATGACGCCACGCCACGGGATGACGCCACGCCACGGGATGATGCCACGGGATGACGCCACGCCACGGGATGACGCCACGCCACGGGATGACGCCACGCCACGGGATGACGCCACGCCACGGGATGACGCCACGCCACGGGATGACGCCACGCCACGGGATGACGCCACGCCACGGGATGACGCCACGCCACGGGATGACGCCACGCCACGGGATGACGCCACGCCACGGGATGACGCCACGCCACGGGATGACGCCACGCCACGGGATGACGCCACGCCACGGGATGACGCCACGCCACGGGATGACGCCACGCCACGGGATGACGCCACGCCACGGGATGACGCCACGCCACGGGATGACGCCACGCCACGGGATGACGCCACGCCACGGGATGACGCCACGCCACGGGATGACGCCACGCCACGGGATGACGCCACGCCACGGGATGACGCCACGCCACGGGATGACGCCACGCCACGGGATGACGCCACGCCACGGGATGACGCCACGCCACGGGATGACGCCACGCCACGGGATGACATCGTCAACGCTCGAGAAGCAGGTTGGAGGATCTCCCAGAAGTGTTGTTGTGGCGGCGTTGGCGGGTGAATGGTAAGTGGTCTCATCCTGGATGTTCTCGTAGACTCTCAAGGACACCATAGACAGCAATGCTGTTAGATGCTGGTTATCCTCCTCCACCTCAATGAGTCTCAGGAAGTTTTCAAAGTTCAGCAGCCAGAAGTTAAAGGCTTTGAAGGCTGTAGCTGACTGTGGGTCGATATCAAGTTTTTCTGGCCGAGTTAAACGTTCCATCCCTTTCAAAAAAATTCTTTTTTTGCTAATAAAATTGTAGAGCTCGTCGAAAGAACCAAAGACTTGTTGATCCAAACAAAGGCTTTTATTAGCAAAATACAGGAGCTCTTCACAGGTGGCCGACCAGTCCGGAATGATCCGACCTGGCTAGGGACACAACCCTTTAAGGCCCAGACAATAGGTGTGGCTTAGCTCTCAGCCAATCGCTGTAAGCACAGTCTAGATACATAAACTATATACACTATGTACATTGGTGATAGATCTGTACTATCACACTCCTTACAGACAGTGCAGGATTCAAACTCCAGACCTGATCACTGGTGCTATAAAGGCAATACGCTAACCATTCTGCCAACTATGCCGCCCCACGTCAACTCCATCCAGGTCTTTCAACATTTGTTTTGATAAGATTTCTACAGATGTGTAGTGGAAAGTGTGCTGACTAGCTGTATCATGGCCTCTTACAGAGGCACCAATACCTCTGAGCAGAAAGCCCTGCAAAAGGGAGTGGACACTGCTCAGTACATCATAGACAAAGCTCTCCCCAACATTGAGAAAATATACATGGAATTCTATTGTCAGAGAACTGCAGCAATCATCAAGGAGCCACACTACCCAGGACCTGCTCTGTCCTCATTGATATAGGTGCCACTAAACGTGCACCACCAGGTTCAGGAATAGTTGCTACCCCTCCACCATCAGGCTCCTCAACAACAAACTCAATCAGAGACTCATTTAAGGACTCTTACTTTTCATATTATTTATTACTGAATATTTTTGTGTACTGCAGTTTATTTAAGTGTCTTTCTTTGTTTAAATTTCTCTCTTTTGTAACCACACTTTTTCTTGACTACAGCTTTTTTGTAAGACTGTTAAGTAGAAATTTTGCCTGGCCCACAGAAAAAAATAATCTCAGGGATGTACGTGAGGTCATATATTTACTCAGACAAAAAAATCTGAACTTTGAGTGCCATGCACAGCTGAATGTGGCCTATTAACTTACCTTTTCCCCTCAAAGCCAAAACTGGTAGCCTTCTATGGATCAAGTCTGGATCTAAATTTGTTTGGTAAACTGTTAAACTAGTGGTTCTCAACCTTTTTCTTTCCACTCACATACCACTTTAAGTAATCCCGATGCTATAAGTGCTGTGATTAGTAAGGGATTGCTTAAGGAGGTATGTGAGTGAGAAGAAAAGTTGAGAATCACTGCTCTAGACCCAATTGTTAATGAAATATTTTGCTTGAGAAAAATTGTCATTGGCTCATTTCCTTTGAATTATGAAACCGTGCACATAACGAGTCAATGAAGTACAATTAAAACAGCAGTTTTCAAACTTTTTCTTTCCACCCACATTCTACCTTAAGCAATCCTTTACTAATCACAGAGCACCTATGGCATAGGGAATACTTAAAGTAGTTATGTGAGTGGAACGAAAAGGTTGAGAACCACTGTGCTAAACCAAGTTCTTAGATTATTCTCAAAAATGTGTTAATCGTGAGGCAATGATTTGGTGTGCTCCATTTTCAGGTGAACTTTTAAGACTATCCACGGATTATCTGAAATTGATCCCAATTGTAATATCATCCAACTTCTTTCCATTTGTTTCACTCAACATCCAGAGGCTCTCATTGTTTTCAGGTGAAGAAGTCCGGTGAGATAAAGCAGGGCCAGATTAATGGGAGAACACGATCACAGGCTACACACTGGTCCTGATGATTCAAAAAGCTGCTTTTTGCTCTTTCTGACCACATTCAATTGCTTGAATAACTTCTCCTTTTGCTCACTTACCATACCATCGAGCCATTACTTCACAGGTTCAATCCTGACCCTGGCTATCTTAACTTGTGCAACATTTGTACATTCACCCTGTGGGTTTCCTCAGAGTTCTCCAATTTCCTTCCACATCTCAAAGGCCAGCAGATTGGTAGGTTAATTGGCCATTGTAAATTGCATCTTGTGTGTAGGTAATTGATAAAATCTGGGATAGTTGATAAGAATATGGCAAGTATATAAGCAAATGGGATTAACGTATGATCAGTGAGGTGGGCCCTGATTTGTGCTGCATCTCTCTATGGACCATGCCAGAAAAAAAAACTAAGCAGTTAGATTTCCTAGAGATTTTGTACAAGGAAGTCAAAGGTTTGGGAGAGCAATGTTGAGGCTGGGCCAGTCATGATCTTGTTGATTGGAGGTGCAGCCTCAAAGGGCTGACCAGTTTGCTCCCGGTTCTCAAATAAGTGACAGGCTCATCATTGTCACCACAAGTAAAAGATTAATGCTCACCCTTGAGGCCTGAAAAGGTATCTGAACCAAGACAAATTTTATCAACCCACAAAATATAAACTTGAGTAACAAGAGCTAAACGGACATAACAAGAAGCATTTCTACCTCACTGTATTTGAACTGCTCCAACCAGTAAAACAGTTAATAAATCCATCAACATTACAACCAATTCATGTACCCCTGTTCCAATTCCATCTGCCTGCCTTTGTTTCACACTGACTTTCACTGCTCTTAACTAGTTTTATTATCTTTTAATTCCAACTTTACAATAATAATCGTCTGATTAATTAACCACAATATGAGCAGAAGATGATGTGTCTTCTGATGTGATATCTGATGATGTGATATCTGAATTGATATCATTTGTGCAAATTAAGACAAAGTCAGATTTTGAAGATTCAATTAACTGTTTTTACTTGGGGTGACTAAAATAAACTTCCTTGAACAGTCCTATTTTGGTCTAATTCTTATGTCACTGGGAAACTGAAATCAAGTTTTGCTTTATGTTTCATAGCAACACATGCATACCACCTGCTTGTGGCAGACAGTTCATCGATCAGACTGGAGTTCATACACAACCCCTGCCAAAAAAAAAACTGCGTGAAAATAATTTGGTGATAGTTCTGAGGCTTTACATTCACAGATTGAAAGTGATGGGACTAATAACTGCATTTTCAAAAGCCCCTGTACATTTTTTTTGCGCTAATACCAAGAGCCAAAGAATACAAGTTATGTTACATTTGTACAGGTACATAGCTAGACTGGAAAGAACAGTGTGCTCCATCTGCAAATTGCCTTTAGAAACTAGTAGATTTGCACTTGAAGGAGTGTTTGATGCAATATGGACGTCTTTCTGGATATAAAGTTAATTGGGGGAAAAAAGCGAAATATTACCGGTGAGTGAAGGAGATTATTCAGCTTATAAAAACATTCTTAATTTGAAATGGACGGATCGAATTAAGTATTTGGGTATAATCATGGATGTTAATTATCAATCTTTATATAAATTAAATTATGTTCTGGTAATAAAAAAATTTAAACTGATTTGATTAAATGGAAAGATTTACCTATTAATTTATTGGGTAGAATAAATACAATTAAGATGAATATTTTTCCTCATATACAATATTTATTTCAATCTATTCCGTATTTACTTGATAATATATTTTTTCGAGATTTGAATAAAATGCTTAGGGAGTTTTTATGGGGTGGTAAATCTTCAAGAGTAGGCTTGAATAAATTAACTTGGAAATATGACCTAGGGGGACTAAGATCACATTTTCAAAATTATTATGAAGCAGCCCAACTTAAATTTATTAGTTCATTGATGGATTTGGAACAGCGCCCTAGTTGGGCCAAAATTGAGATGGTAAATATTTTTGAATTTGAAATACATCAATTTTTGTTTAGATGGAATGTAAATTTGTTACAGCAACATAATGTGCCTATATTAAAACATTTGATGAAGTTATGAACAAAGAAAAAGAAAATGATAGGTTCTAGAGATGAATTGTCAGCCTTGACTCAGTTGTATAATAATCAACTTATTTCTTTCTCAATACATAATCGAAATTTATTATATTGGAGATTTAAAGGTGTGGAAAATTTGGGAGATTGTTTTAAAGAAGGTAAATTTTTATCTTTTGATCAGATGAGGGACAGTTATGGTATTGATAAGAATTCTTTGCTTCTTTATTATCAAATTCGATCCTTGGTAAAGCATGTGTTTGGTAGATATGATTTTACCTGAAATGACTAAATTTGAGACTTTTCTTATGAAGGTACCAGAGAAGGGTTATATTTCAGTTATGTATCAAATATTACAGGATGGCATGGATAAAAAGGGTTGGGATAAATCTAAAGGTAAATGGGAAGCGGAAATTGGTTTTATTTTTTCCGAGGATGATTGGTCAGATACTTGTTATGATAGTGTAACTAGACTGATAAACGCACGTTATGCAATGATTAATTATAATTTTTTACATCAATTATATTTAACAACTGAAAAGCTAAAAAAATATGGTTTTCATGAATCAGATTTGTGTTTTAGATGTGGTAACGCTGTTGGAACTTTTCATGCGGTTTGGTCATATATATATATATAGATATATAAATAATATATATCTATCTATATATAGATAGATATATATTAAAAATAAACACACACACACACACACACACACACACACACACACACACACACACACACACACACACACACACACACACACACACACACACACACACACACACACACACAAAGTACAATTGTTTCTGGAATACCTGTATAAGATTAAAATACCTTTAGATCCGACAGTATTTTTATTGGGTAGTTTGCAACCTCTGAAAGGTCTGGGATTAGATAAATTTCAACTTGCTTTTGTATATTTAGCATTATCTGTAGTGAAAAAATGTATTGCTAGTACGTGGAAAGATACGAATATGATTGATATTAATAGATGGCATAATGAGATGAAATATTGTTTAATAATGGAAAAAAAAATCACATGTTTCGCGTGATAACTATAGTTTTTTTATTAAAAGTGGTTGTTATATTCAGAATATTTACATTTTGATTTACATTGATTAGATCTTAATATGTATGCTTAATTTTTCTTTATTTTTTTTCTCTTTATGGCTCTCCTTAGGAGAGTTGGCTGAAAGGGGGTTCTCTTTTTTTCTTTCTTTTTTCTTTTATGTGTGTATGTGTGTATATATATATATATATATCGTTCATCTTTAGTTTATTGTTATATATGTAACTCATTATCTGTTTTTTGAACGAATAAATAAAGTTTAAAAAAAAGAAACTAGTAGATAAAGTTCAACATGGATTCATTGGGAGTTATCAAAACAGAGGTAGGAATGGGAAGGATTTTGGAGGGAAATTGTCTGTCAACCTGCTGGAGATATATTTGAAATTAAGGAAGATTGATTAAAAAGTCAATTTTGATAGGTTGCCAAACTCTTTTCCACCGCCCACCACCCCCCCCCCCACCCCCCCACCCCGCGCACCCCTTCCTTAGAGTAGAAGATACAGGCATGAGAATTAAAACCTCCAGATTCAAGTACCGTCTCTTCCTTACTGTTATCGGTCTCTTAAATGGTAAAAGATAATGCCCTTGCAATTTTTTAGAACTATACTTCTCGCTATTCCCTGCATGTTTTTGTACTACCCTGCACTAGTTGATTACTTCTACCCTGCTCCCTACATATACCCATTTGCTTATTTATTTCTTAACTGGTTATTAATACACTACCTGCTCTTGGAGTTGACTTGCCGAGATAAAACACAAATCTTCTGATTGCATTTCAGTATACATGACAAATAAACAATTAATTCAATTCTCCTGGTTCATTCGACAACAGCAAGACAATAGAATTTTAAAAGAATAACTAAAAAAATAAATGTGGCCTGAGAAAGAACAAGTATTCAGCTTTGAGTATTTGCATGATGGTGTAGTTTTCTATTTTGGCTTCAAAATTCAGCATTATTAATTTCAATGGCCCTGAGTTTTGAAAGCAGAGTTCACCATGCAGCTACTATTAACCCATGTGCTTAGTGCCAGAGGACAAATAATCTTTAAGCAAGGGATGATTAAACTGGAATTCTCTGCCACAAATGAAGGAGATTCTTTTTTCCCCACAAAGTAAATGAAATAGAGGATTGGAAAAAAGAGGAATGCCAAAGGGTGTGGAGTGTGAGCAGGAAGGTAGGATTAAAGGACTTGGCTCATGTGGTGAAATTCACTGGCACAAATCCACTACACCAAATGGCCTGCTTCTGCATTGTAACATTCTATGATTCTGTGAATTATTTAAGAGTTCCAGAGAGTCTAATTTACAATCAATTTGATAGAAACAAAACAGTAACACAAGGAAGAGCCAAGTTGCGGCATTATGATCTGCGTACTAGAAGCTCTGGAGAACAGCGTTATAAGGTTGCCAGTCTAGAACTAAGACACAAAAACAAATAGGGCTGAGCCTTGGGACAAATCAAAATAAAAAGACCAACACAGGAAATCAGAAAGCTGCCTTCAAAAAGAAATAAGGGCCAATAGACATGGGAGAAATAAGAGGGAGTTCAAACACAGGAGTATGGATTCAACAAGCATTTTTTTTAAATGACATCTATACTTGGCAGACTTTCATTAATCAGGAAGGGACACACGACACAACTTGTTTCACCGAACATTGGCAGCCAGCTAGAAGTGACACTACTAGCTGCAGTCCTTGTGGGCACCCTCTCAACTGTGGAAGTCAGGCAGGGGGGGGGGGGGGGGCCAAGATGTTATGTAAAGAGGGTTAATATCATATAAGCAGATGAGAAGCATCGAAAGATTTTTTGACAGGTCATCAATAAAATTTTGCTTTGCCCTCAGTTATGGCAAAGTTGCTTGCACATGATACGCAGATCAGATACCTCATGATTGAGGGAAGTGGCCATAAGAAGTATCAATGTAATACCTACTCTACCGCTTGGCCTCATTCTGTGAAACTGTCTTAAGAACTATTTGTTTCAAAGCTACCTTATATCTGAAGTTACAACAGTTATATAAAAAAAATAGGTTGTGACAGGATAGGGGGAAAACAACATCAAGATTCTAACTCTGCCCGAGGGAGCTCATAATTGACTGGTCCCTTGTTCATCTCAAAGCCATGACTGCACTAATAAATGGGAAAGCTATCAACTCACCAGGGAGCAACACCAAGGCCAGCCTCGGTGCATGACATTCTTTTATTTATTCTACCCTGCACCTGCAACTACTTGATATTGTTTGCTACAACCACATACCTGAAATTCATACTTTACAGTGGAACAACATAGCTGGGGCAGAATCAAGTAAATACTGGGAAAAACAGACAGCCCTGTACTAAAGCACATAATTTAAACGTGGCAAAAAATAAACCAGATTATTGGGTCAAAAGTAGGGCTGTCTCCAAAGCACCTCTAACCCAGAATAAATTAATTCCTATGACCATGGTATAACATGATCCTGAACACCTGGAGCCAGAAAGGAATTAGATGTATCGAGGACTGTTACAAGAAGGGGCAGCTCATGTCATTCGAGTAATTAAAAAACAAATTTGATGTATCAAATAAGACCTTCTTCTGCTATCTTCAGTTAAGATCCTTTCTGAAGGATAAATTAGGTCCATCTGTGGTCCTGCCACTGTGTCGTGACATGAAGACTCTAATTCTAAAGGGGATCACACATAAATTAATCTCTGCTATGTATCAATGAGGGCCTGAAACCAGGTCTCCACAAATCAAGGCAAAGATGGGAGACACATATAAAAAAACAATTCCTGAACAATGCTGGTCCAACCTGTGTCGGGACAGCATGACATCAATCATTAATGCCAGATATAGGCTGGTGCAATACAATTTCTTGCACCAGCTATGTCTTGCACCACAAAAATTACACAACGTAAAACCAGAAATCTCAGAATTGTGTTTTAGATGTGGCATAGAGACAGGAACCTTTGTGCACTCAACGTGGCCTTACACCAAGAGGAGACCCTTTCGGATAGAAATAGGGGACATTTGGAGAAAATTATAGGGGTGGAATATCTACAGGATCCAGTGCTGTTCCTGTTGGGGGTGAGTCCGAGGCCGTCCAAACACCAAATTCAATTTGTAAAGGTTGCCTTAGTGGTGGCCAGGAGATGCATAACGGTTACCTGGAAATCTGACTCCCAGCTAAGCACAGTACGATGGAACACAGATATGCAGAGCTGTGTTCCCCTGGAGAATATTACTTATAATTTGAAAAGGAGATATGACGCGTTCGTTAAGGTATGGCAGCCATACTTGCGATATATTGAAATGAAAGTGTGGCTAACCTTCCCAAGGCCTTTCTCAAAAGGAAATAGTGGACAATAGGCTCATACAAGTCCTGAAATGCTGAGAATGAGGAGATAATTTGGGGCCTGGCTGGCACAACCTGCCCCTTTTTAAAAAAAATGTATTGTTATTCTTAGTAATTGATACATATTTGTCTTTGTTAATATTGAGGTGGGAGGGAAAATGAAGGGGGGGGGGGACTTGATATAAAATAATCTGTAAAGGGGGAGGATTGATCCCCTATAATGCTTGTAAAGTACGAGTCTGTACAATTATAAATAAAATTTTCAAATACATACTGGGATTTGTAGCTGTGGAGGAACAGGGAAGAGATAAAACATGCAATAATGTTGCTCCATCTTTATCCTCCCTTCTTTTACCTTTCATAATCACCATGGATGATGGCCTTCATTCTCAGAGCTCATGAATGAACAACTGACATTGGAATAAATCACAAGCAGGAAACTGGCTCCTTTGGACAAGGAATTGACACCTTTGACAGAATAGTAGAGTGAAATTAAACACAGTAAATATAAAATACTAAAGGCTTTTGAACAGGGTGCTTGCTACAAATCCAACTAATGATGGTTTAAAAACAATTGAGGCTAAGTGTTGACTATTATTGATTTAATGTCGCATATTCCAATAAAGGGCAATTTGTGGAAAGTGTGGTGCCTCATATTGTTGGTTTCCATCTCTTTGCCTTGAGCAAATGCAATCTTTAATGAAATTTTAATGTAATTTTCCCAAACAATTAACACAATGGATGCAGCTTGAACAATTTTTAAAATGATACTCATGACTAATCTTTCTCCTTACCCTACCGGGCAGTCTCAATGCAAAGTATATGACCATATACCTACCTTTTATGGCCTCTATGTTATTTACACACCTCAACTGGATTCTATTAAATCTTTCCTGAATATAAAACTATTGGCCCATCTTGTCCTACTGCCCTATCCCAACTCCTCCTCCATGCAAAGGTTTTGAACATAAGATAGCTAATGAAACCAGCAGATCTCTTCCCCAAAAATTCTAATATTTTTTTCTCTAATTGAGTTTCTGATCCAGCCTATCAAAGCATTTATGAATCAAGTGCCTGTTGAAATCCTACAGGATCATACAAAGTGAACTAATCCCTTCTTTTACACAGAAGGCTCTGTCCTCGGCAGTGGGCTTACCTTTGTTTCCATACATCTACACTTTAATGACTTCTACACCCAGCACAATGTCGAACTCTTCTTCTGTCATCTGTTTCCGTGCCAACTTCTTCAATGAGAATTTCCCACTCCCCCACTGAGGACACCTCCTCCCACCTTAAGCCTTCTCTCTCTCCTCTTGGATACCTTGCTCTGGCCTTCTGCCCACTTTAGATATTTTTATTTCCAAGTGCCGCTGAGACATAAATCATCTTGACTACATTATTCCACTTACCTATTCCTATTTCACTCTCTCGGAAAGTCATTCTCTCTGCGTCAATCTCACAATCAAACCCATAGACAAGGGTAATGCCATTATATTCTGGTGCACTGACCTCTACCCTGCTGAGGCCATACAACAGCTCTGACACCTCTTACTTACCTCTTGAACAGGACCCCACCAAGAAACAGCAGGCCAGCATCTCCCACACCATCACTGACCTCATTACTTCCAGTCATCTCCCTTTCTCAGCCTCTAATCTCAGTGATTCCAAAACATGCATGGCCACATTTCTACTTCTATCCAAGATCCACAAACCCAACTGCCCCAGTAAATCCATTATCACTGCATGCTTCTGCCCCACCAAACTGATATCATTGTACCTTAACTCTATTTTTGTCCATTTCCTTTCTACTCACATCTGGGTCACCTCACATGCTCTCCATCACTTCAACAACTTTCACTTCCATAGGCTGGACCACCTAATTTTCACCATGGATATCCAGTCCCTATACACTTCCATCCTCCACAAAGAAGGCTCAAGCCTCTCCTCTTCTTCCTAGACAATAGACCAAACCATTCCCCCACCACCACCACTCTCCTGCGGCTGCAGAACCTGTATTCACTCTCAATAACTTCTCCATTGGCTCATCTCACTTTCTCCAAATCAAAGGTACAGCCAAGGATACTTGCATGGGTCCCAGATATGCTTATTGTTTCATTGGATATGCAAACAAGCTAAATACAGGCAAGAGTCCTCAACTCCTTCTCCATTACATTAACGACTATAATGGTGCTGCCTCCTGCACCCATGATAAGCTCATCAACTGCTGCCAATTTCTATCCTGACCTCAAACTCACTTGGCCCTCCAGTAGCTCACTCCGCTTTCTCTGTCTATCTGTCTGCATTTTGGGAGACGGACTCTCTACAGGCATCTTCTACAAATCCACTGACATCCACAGTTACCTTGACTACACTGCCCCACCCTATCTCCTGTAAGCATTCTATCCCTTTCTCTCAATTCCTCCATCTCTGCTGCATCGGTTTCCAAAATGAGGGTTTCAATTCAAGGTCATCTGTGATGTCCTCCTCCTTCAGTAATTGGGGATTCTCTACTACTGCCATTCACTTGGCTCTCACCCATACCTCCTCTATTTCCACATCTGCCCTGGTCCTTCCCCCAATGCAACAAGAATGGGGTTTTCCTCATCCTCACCTACCACCCCACCAACCTCCACATCCAACATATAATTCTTCTCAATTTCTATCACATACAAAGGGATCTCACCACCAGACTCTCCATTGGGACTGCTCTCTTTACTACTCCATCGACCACTCATCTCTTCCACCAAATGCCTCCCTGCTACCTAGCCCTGTAACCACAAGAAATGCTTCACCTGCATTTACACCTCCTTCCTCACCATTATTCAGGGCCCTAAACAGTCCTTCCAAGTGAAATAACACTTCACTTGGGTCGATTTTTGCATCCGGTGCTCCTGATCCAACTTCCTCTACATCAGGGAGTCTGGACACAGACTGTTTCATTGAGCACCTTTGCTCTGCCGGCTGCAACAGCAAGGACCTCCCAGTGGCCAACCAATTCCACACCCCATTATCACATTTTCGTATCTGTCCATGCCTCATGTACAGCCAAATTGAGGACAACTGCAAATTGGAGAAATAACACCTTATATTCCATCTCAGTAATCTCCAGCATTAATATCAATTTCTTTAATTTTCATAGGAGAAGTTTATATCATCTGGCTGTACATATACAACCCAATGAAATAGCATTTCTCTGGACCACGATGCACACACAATATAGAGTACATCATCATAAAATATGTACATTAAGATACAATTTAAAATATACAAATACTTTGGGATGATCAACTTGGATACAAGTGTGATAGTACAGATCTATCACCAATGTATATAGTGTATATAGTTACAGTATCTAGACTGTGCTTACAGCGATTGGCTGAGAGCTTAACCACGCCTACTGTCTGGGCCTTAAAGGGTTGTGTCCCTAGCCAGGTCGGATCATTCTGGACTGGTCAGCCACCTGTGAAGAGCTCCTGTCTTTTGCTAATAAAAGCCTTGGTTTGGATCAACAAGTCTTTGATTCTTTCGACGAGCTCTACAACAGGATAATGTCATCAATCTCACAGCCTGCAGGAAGAAGCTATTGAGCCCTGATTTTCAGAATTCAGATTTATTGTCAGAGTACATACATGGCATCACATACAACCATGAGATTTCTTTTGCTGTGGAAGAGGCAAAATTACCACTTATTGGTAGTGCAAAAAGATAACAGATAACAAATGCAAACAAAGTGACTGTGCAATACAGAGAGAATTTTAAAAATCAAATAAGAGTCCTTAAATGAGTCTCTGATTGTGTTTGTCATTGAGGAGTCTGATGGTGGAGGGGTAGCAGCTGTTCCTGAACCTGGTGGTGTGAGTCTTGTGACATCTATGCATCTTTCCTGATGGCAACAGTGAGAATAGAGCACGTGCTGGGTGGTGTGGATCCATGATCATTGCTGCTGCTCTCAGATGGCAGTGTTCCCTGTGGATGTTCTCGATAGTGGGGAGGCTTTTGCCTGTGATATCCTGGACTGTGTCCACTACCTTTTGGAGGGCTTTACACTCAAGAGTCTTGGTGCCCCAATATCAGACCATGATGCAGCACACTTTCCACCACACATCAGTATAAATTTGCCAGAGTTTCTGGTGTCATACCAGATCTCTGCAAACTCCTGAGGAAGTAGAGGTGCTGACGTGTTTTCTTCACGATGCCATTAGTATGTTGGGTCCAGGAAAGATCCTCTGAGATGGTGACTCCCAAGAACTTAAATTTGCTCACCCTCCCCACCTCTGATCCCCCCAATGATCACTGGATTGTCTACCTCTGGCTTTCCTTTCCTGAAGTCAACAATCAGCTCCTTAGTTTTGGTGTCATTGAGTGCAAGGATTTTGTTGGTGCACCATTCAGCTCTTTTCAATCTCCCTCCTGTACGCTGACACATCCCCTTCATTTATACAACCCACTACCGTGGTATCATTGGCATATTTGTAGATGGTGTTATTGTCGTACCGAGCCACACAGTTGTAGGTGTTAAGTGAGTAGAGCAGGGGGTTAAGAACACAGCCCTGTGAGGCTCCGGTACTGATGGAGATTGTGGAGGAGATGTTCTTACTAATCATTACTGATTGTGGTCTGGACATGAGAAAAATCCATGATCCAATTCCAGTGGGGTGTTGAGTTCCAGGTCTTGGAGTTTGTTGATCACTTTTGAGGGGATGATGGTGTTAAATGCTGAACTGTCGATAAAGAGCATCCTGATGAATGCATCTTTGGTGTTCCAGGGCTTTGTGTAGAGCCAGTGAGATGTCATCCGCCATAGACCAGTTGCTATGATAGGCAAATTGGAGTGTATACCATGTCACTGCTCAGATAGAAGCTGATACGCTTCATCACCAGCCTTTCAAAACACTCATCACAGTCGATGCAAGTGCTTCTGGTCAATAGTCATTAAAGCAGGTTATTACACTGTTCTTGGGCACCTGTATGATTGATGCTGGTTTGAAACGGGTGGGCATCACATCCTGCTGGAGTGAGGTACTGAAGATATCCATGAATACATTAGTAAGTTGGTAGTCAAAGATTTTTAAATACTCAGCCAGGTACTCCATCCGGGCTGCATGCTTTCCTCAGATTCACTCTCCTGAAGGCAGCACACGCAGATACAGACAGGATAGGATCATCATGGGATATGGGGGGTGCAGAGGAGCTGTTACTGTCATCAAATTGGGTGTAGAAGACAATTAATTCCTCTGGGAACGAAGCTTTGCCGTCTGCCACTTCATCAGATTTGGTTTTGTAGCAGGTTATGGCATTTGGGCCCTGCCTCCGCTGTCGGGTGTCCCTTGTTGTTTCATCCTGAATCTCCACGTCACCCGGGAGACAGCTTTTTGCAGGTCATACCTACTCCAGTATGAATTGGAAGCAACGTCTTCTCTTCACTGATTATCAACACAAGCACACCAAGGATGTGTGCTTAGCCCACTATTCATTATACTCCCATGACTGTGTGGCCAGGCAGAATTCCAATGTTATCCACAAGTTTGCCAATGACACCACAGTTATCACAGAATCACAAATGGCAATGAGATAGATCAGCTTGTTGAATGATGTAACAACAACCTTGCACTCGACATTAGCAAAACCAAGGAGATGATTGTGGACTTCAGGAGAAAGTCAAGGGTATACGATCCAGTCCTCATCGAGGGTTCAGTAGTGGAGAGGGTCAAGAACTTCAAATTCCTGGGTTTCAGCATCTCTGAGGATCTGTCCTGGAGACTCCATGTTGATGCATTCACAAAGGAGGCTCGCCAGCGGCCATAGTGAGGTGTCTGAGGAGATTCAGTACGCCACCAAAGACTCTCAAAAACTTCTACAGGTGTACCATGGCTTGTTGCATCGTTGTCTAGTATAGAGGCACCAAATCTCAGGACAAGAAATATCTCCAGAGGGTTGTTAACTTTGCCTGCGACATCACAGGCAACAGACTTCACTCCATCGAAGACATCTATACAAGGCGGTGTCAAAAAAAGCCTCGATCCTCAAAAACTCCCACCACCCAGGCACACCCTCTTCACTCTGCTACCATCGGGATAAAGGTACAGGAGCCTAAAGACGAGCACTCAGCAGCACAAGGACAGCTTCTTCCCTGCTGCCATCAGATTCCTGAATAATCAATGAACCAAAGATACTGCCTTATTTTTCATGCACTGTTATAATTAGTTTTTTTAAAAAATAATAATATTGTAAGATGGTTCCCAATATGAATGTTTGCACTGTGATGCTGCCACAAAACACTGACTTGTTCATGACAATAAATTCTGATTTTGAGTTGTTCTGGATCTCTGGACTTAAATGCCTGTGATCTGGTCTCAACAGGTTCCAGATTTCATTGTTCATCCAGGGCTTCTGGTTGGGGAAAACCCAGAATGATTTGGTGGGGACACACTCATCCACAGCTGTTTTGATAAAGTCTGTGACAGCCCTGGTGTAATTGTTCAGATCCTCATCTAAGTCCTTGAACACTGTCTACTCCGCTGACCTGAGGAAGTCCTGCAACTGTTCTTCAACCTTATGTGAGCACCTTCTAGCTGTCCTAATCTCCAAAGACTCTCTTTTTAGGGTCTGTCAGTATGAAGGATAAAGGAACACAGCCAGGTGATCCGACTTACCAAAATGTGGTCTTAGGAAAGAACAGTAGGCCTTCCTTATTGCAGTGATTGAGTGTGCTGGGACCTCTAGTATATCAGATTACAAGCTGGTGGTAATTGGGCAGGGTTTCCTTGACACAGGCCTGGTTAAAGTCGCTGACTAAGATTTGTAGTGTGTTGGGCTGGGCTGTCTCTTGTTTACTGGCCACATCATGCAGCTCCACATGTGCCTGTTTGTAATCTGCATCAGAAGGGATATAAACTCCAATGAGAGCACTGATGAGAACTCATGGGGTAGAGAGAAGGGTCTGCATTGAATCAAGATTTGCTCTAAGGCAGTAGAGCAGGAGGTTGACATAACCCTAATGTTCGTGCACCACCCAGTATAAACGAAAAAGCACCCCTTCCCTTTTCCAGAATCTGAGGTTGATGCTTCTGTACCTCCTTGTGGAAGTGCATGAAAGATATTGTGTGCTGGATGAAAAGGGTCCTCATTAATACTTTGAGCCCTATTTAAGCAATGGTGCCAGCAAATGTTCTCAATAGAATGATCTCTTGGCCCTTTGATGATCCTCTGCATAGACATCTGGTCCGATGCTTTGCAGCAACGATACAACTAGACTGGACACACTCAATTGTGCTCCTGTAGAAGGTGGTCAAAATATGGGCCAGTAGCCTTGCCTCCTCAACCTCTTTTGGAAGTGTAGGTGCTGCTGTGCCTGCCTGGGTCGTCCTTTATACACACAACCAGGAAAACTTTGTGTTCTTCACTCTCTCCACCACAGAACTATTTATGTGGTATGGAGGATCTTCGACCTTTGTCTTTTTGAATTCCACAATCATCTCCTTTGTCTTGTCAACATTGAGACTCAGGTTTGCTGCTCTCACACCAATTTACAAGCTACTCAATCTCCTCTTCTTCACCTTCCTACCAGTATCTACCCATTACACATTAGCCCATGATTCTCCCCTTCTCCTTCACCTTTTTATTAACACATTAATTTTTGACACTCTTGAAGAAGGTCCCAGGACCAAAATATCAACTGTCTTTTGCTTCCTATGGATGCTGTGGGACCTGCTGAGTTTCTCCAGCACTAGAGCCACAACATCCACAGAATTCTTTTGAAACTTCTTTTCCCCAACCTCCTAAACTCAGGTGATTTTACAAACCTTCTCCAACACCTGTACACAGTAGCACTTCTTTAATTTTTCTCCATTCAGTCATAGCAATGATCGATTTCCCTTGCTCATTCCATTGCTTCCTGAGCTGCCCAGCAAGCTCTGCCTGGCTCTCTCCAATCTCACAACTTCATGCTCCCTTTAGAAACACCATCCAAAAATAGTGTCAGTTTCCACATGTACATTGACTATACCAGCTCCACCTCATCACCATCCTACCCGTCTCCAAACTGGAAAAATCATTGTCAGATGTTAATATTAAATGAACAGACATTTTCTCAAAATAAATGCTGGGGAGACCAAAGCCACCAGGTTCATTCCCTATCTTTAACTTTGCTTTCTTGCTTCTCACTGCATTCCTGTCCTTGGAGTTAATCTGACATGAAACCAAATGGGCCACTGTTACATTTGACATTGATGCAGAGATAGGAACTCCTTGCCATCATTAAGATCATATCACCTCGCCACATTCAGGCTCCTGCTTCAGTTCTTCTATTCCAAAAACTCATCCACACCTCTTCTCTCGACTTAGTTTTTCCAATGCATTCTTGGCCACCTTCTCTGCAAAAATGAGCAAATACAGGTCTGTTGCCTATCCCCAATACAGTTCATGTACTTTTCAATCATTTCCCTGTGGTGCCTGGTCCACAAAAATCAAATAAAGCCATAATTTTGAATTTGTCTTTTCTGTTCAACTCCAATGTTCCTTGCCCTGCAATCTCCCACACCTATTATGCAACACCTGCTCTCAGCCAACCTTTCAATTATTACTTCATCTTTGCCACCCACACTTTTAGCTGGTAATTCTGAAATTCCCAAATCACTACATTTTTCCTCCATAAGCTCTCAAAGCTTTGTCCTGTTAACCAAGCTGTTAGATTTATTGTTTTCCAGCACAGTGTCAGATTTTGCCCACTAGCACTTCCCTGAAACACCTTGCTCCAGAATGTGACTGTGCTATTGGTGAAATATGGCACAGGAAATACCAATCAACCCATTAAGACTAGTATAGCAATCCCCATACTTCTGCATCCTCCTTCCCAGCACCTTCTCCGAAGCTCTGCTGTTCAAAACAATTGAACCAGGCAAAATTAGTCATGGAGTTTTACAGCATGAAAATAGGCTCTCCAGCCCAATTCATTCATTCCAATCAAGTTGCCTACTGAGCTAGTCCCATTGCCTGCTTTGGCTCATATCCCTCTAAAGTTAACCATTCCTAACCATGTACCATTCTAATGTCTTAAACATGGTAAATGCACCCACATTTACCATTTCCACTGGAAGCTTCTTCCATATACCCATCGACCTCTGTTTGAAAAAGGAACACCTCTAATCCCTTTTAAATCTTTCCCAAGTCTTATATCCTCTAATTTCAGACTCTCCTCCTTCTGTAACCATTCACCTTACCCATGCTCCTCAGGATAAACTTCTATAATATCCCCCTTCCAATGCTCCTTGGAAAATACTGTAGTCCCAAGCTATCCAGTCTCTCCTTATAATTCAAGCTATCAGGTTCTGGTAACATACTCGTGGGTTTTATCTGCAACCTGTCCAACTTGTGATATCTTTCCTCTCATTTGGATAACCAGAGCTGGCACAATATTTCAACCTTGGTTTCACCAATATCTTGTACAGTGTAATCAATTATCTTGATTGATGGGGGAGAATATGTGCGAAATGTTTGCCTTCATCCTGCCGACATTTGACACCACATTCAAGAAACTCTGTACTTGTAACACAAGGGTTCTCTATTCTACAACAGCCTCCATGGCCCTACCACTCACTGTGAAAGTCTTGCCCTAGTTTAACTTGCCAAAATACAACATTCTGCGTTTTTCCGAGTTAAATTCGATCTCCAGTTGATGTAGATCCTATTGTATACTTGGATAACTGTCCACTTACATCAATAAATTTGGTATCATCCTCAAATGTACTAATCACACGAACAACTTTATCATCAAACCAACAACAATGGATCCAGGACTGATACCTTTGGCGCACCACTGGTCCCAGGTCTAAAAAGGAACTTTCTACTACCATGCTGACTCCCAGAACCGAGCCAGCACTGGCGCACCTCAGGCCTGCTACTGTTCACACTGCTGACTCAAGACTGCCCTGCCAGATTCAGTTCCAACAACATCATCAAATTTGTGGATGAAGCAACAGTTGTTGGTCTCATTAACAACAATGAGGAGGTTGGCTGGTTCATAAAATGGTGTGAGAACAACAACGCGAGTCTCAATGTGGACAAGACAAAGGAACTGATTGTGGACTCCAGGAGGGCAGAGGTTGAGCATTCTTTACTATACATTTTGACAGCTCTTGGCCTGTATTCATTGGAATTTAGGAGAATGAGAGAATGAAAAATCTTGAATGTTGAGAGGCATTGAGAGAGTAGATGGTGAAAGGTTATTTTCCATGGTGAGAGAGATGAGGACAAGAGACCACAAATTCAGGATTAAAGGATTAAAAAAGAGATGTGTGTGAATTTCTTCACCCAAAGGGTGGTAAATCTGTGGAATTTGTTGCCACGGGTGGTTTTTGGACACCAGATCACTGATAGGTTCAGAGATTGATAGGTTCTTGTTTACCTAGGGCATCAAGTTATGGGGAGAAAGCCAGGCAGATTTCAGATTTATATGACATCACATACAACCTTGAGATTCCTTTTACTTGCAGGCCAGGTAGAATTACCACTAATTGGTAGTGCAAAAAATAAACTGCACACAGCATAAACATATAAACAATAAAAAAGAACTGCAAACAGATAACAAATGTAAACAAACTGCCTGCAATACAGGAAGAGCAAAAAAAAAATCAATAAAGTGACAAGTAAGAGTCCTTAAATTAGTCCCTGATTGAGTTTATTGTTAGAGGAGTCTGATGGTAGAGGGGTAGCAGTGGGGCTGAACAGAGAAATAGATTAGCTCATGATTGTATGGCAGGGAAGAATCGATGTGCTGAATAGCCTATTTCTGCTACCATGTCTTATGGTCTTGCATCATTGATTCCGTTGTGGAGATAGTGGAGACCACAAAGTTCCTTAGTGTACACATAAAGGATGACTTATCCTGGACTCACAACTCCTCCTTATTCATCAGGAAGGGGCAGCAGTGCCTACACCTCCTAAGAAAGTTGAGGAGAAGACTTCCGGCCCCCATCTTGACAGCATTTTACAGAAGAACAATTGGAGTGTCCTGCCTCACTGAATCATTACCTGGTATGGTAGCTATATAGCATCAGACCAGTAGTCAATACAAAGAATACTGAGGCAGTGTCTTAAAAAAAGCAGCCTCTTTCCTCAAAGATCCCCATTACCCAGGCCATGTCTCTTCACTCTGCTACTATCAGGGAAAAAGCACAGGGGCTTAAAGGTGAGCCCTCAGCACCACAAGGACAGCTTCTTCCCCACTGCCATCAGATTCTTGAATAATCAATGAACCAAAGACACTACCTTACTTTACGTGCTCTATTATTGTTATTATTTTTTTTATATAGTAATGTCATATAAATGTTTGCTCTATGACGGTGCCGCAAAACACCAAATTTCATGACTTGTTCGCGACTGTAAGTCCTGATTTTGATTCATCAAAGTAGCTGACAAGATCACTGAGGCCTCCCTTTCCTCTATTGATGACATTTACCAGAAGCGCTGCTTAAATAGGGCTCAACCAATTATAGAAGGCCCTTTCCATCCAGCACAGAGTATCTTTGATCAATTACCACCAAGGTGGAGGCACAGGAGCATCTAAATCAGGACTGCGAGGCTGGGAAATAGTTTCTTCCTGCAGGCAGTGAGATTGATAAACAATATTCTGTATTTGAGAAAATCATTCCAAAATATTTATATATATTTAAATTATATCTTTATGTACATATTTTATTATTATGTACTGTGTATTATGTGTGCACCGTGGTCCAGAGAAATGCAATTTTGTTGGTTTGTATATGTACAGCCAGATGATAATACACTTGGAATGTGCATATTTCTGACTTTCAGGTTTTTGTTGTTTAGACTTTAGACTAGCTGATGCTTCGATTGAAAACATAATGCTGGAGAAACTCAGCAGGTAACACAGTATACTTAATATAGCAAAGGTAAAGATACATAACTAACTTTTCACGTCTGAGCCTTTCATCAAGGTATAAGCAAAATGTAGGCAGGCGTCTGAATAAAATGGTGGTAGGGAAGGGCAGGGGAGGAGAACAGACCCATAGGCAAGAGGTGGAAAAGTGAGGTGGGGCACAAGAGAAAGCGGGGGCTGAGTGGAGCTCTGTGAATGGAGAGGAAAAAGGGTGGAGAACTGGAGGGAAGGAGACAGAAGGATAGGGAAGAGGAGGAAAATGGAGTGATCTTGCAGAAACCAGAAAAGTCTATGTTAATGCCTTCCGGTTGGAGAGTGCCCAGACGGAATATTAGCTGTTGCTCCTCCAATTTACAGATGGCTCTCGTTTGGCACTGCATGAGGCCATGGACAGACACATTGGCGTGAATTGAAATGGTTGGTCACTGGGAGATTCCTGTCATTGATGCAGACAATGTGAAAGTGCACAGCAAAGTGATCTCCCAGTGTCCAGTGATGTTCTAAATAGTGTGGAGCTCCACCTTTTTCAATGCAACCAGAAATCTGTGCTTGCACTCCTTCAGAACAATACGAGAGCATCACACTAATTACACTGAGGGCATGCACTACATTCCCCAGGCACAAGCCCAAACACACCGCCTGGAGCACCAAACTTCCAAGAGCAAGTCACCCTCTCCAGAGAAAAATCCCAGTTGGAAAGAAAGTCATGCATCTGCTGACATGCACCAGGACATATCATAAAATTAGTCATAATGACATACAGCATGGAAACAGGCCTTTCAGCCCATCCAACTACAAATCATTCATTTACACTAATCCTACATAACTTTTTTCTTCTCTCCATAATCTCTTCAACATGCCCTGGATTCTACCACCCAGGTACACACTAGGGGAAATTAACAGTGGCCAACTAACCTACTTTCCATACTTTTTAAAATACATTTATTAATTTTTAAATAAAGAACTTATGCAAACAAAAAGGGTATAATTCAATAATATGGACAGTTACACAAACTAAATAAGATATTCTGTACATCACTAATATACAAATTGTAAATCCTATCCATAATTCATATTCTAAATAGTATATACTTGTACTTTTTTTGGAAAAACACTAATATTAAAAATAATGGAAAGAAGAAAATAGTAGAGGAGAAAAATTCAAACCCCTTACCTAACCCATTGCCAGATGCTATAAATGATTAGTATTAAAAGAAAAATAAAGGTTAAAAAAATTAATATAAAGAACAAGGAAAAGATAAAAGACAATTACATTGGAGTAAAATTATAAAGTAAGACAGTGAGTCATAAGTGACCCACATAACTTCTGGAATCTTATAACTGAGTTATTAATTGAATAACATTTTTTCCATGTTCAAACAGCACATGATGTCATGCAACCATGGTGGGGCAGCATCCTTCCATTTTAGTAAAATCGCTCGCCTTGCTAAAAGAGAGGCAAAATAAATTATGCGACTCTGAACCAGAGATAAAGGAAAATCATTCCCTCTTGTTGTTCCGAAGAGGCCACCAAAGGATTCAGTGTTAAATTGATATTGAAATTTTTTGATAAAGTATAGAAACCTCTCTCCAGTATTTTTCTAGACAGGGACAAGTCCAGAACATATGAATCAATGACACTTCTCCACTCTAACACCTATCACACCAGGGAATCGTACCAGAATAAAACCAAGACAATTTAGCCTTAGACAAACAGAGATGTTGGAGGAAACCCACATAATCAGAGGGAGAACACCAACTCCACACAGACAAAACCCAAGGTCAAGGCCTCTGGCACTGTTACAAAATTATGTTATTACTCATCCTTAGTTATAAAATATATTTTTAGTAAAGTTATTTTTGTGGGCTTGGAAACAGGGGAAAGACACATCACATATTTGTGTTGACGGATAAGAAAGGCTTTCAAGAGACAAAGTGTCTCTTCATTCAATTATGAAGCAGAAGTGAATTGTGCTACTGAATGTCCAGAAACAATAGATGTTTGCTCAGTAGCAACTGTGTACACATAGCCATTCACTGGTGGATCTGAGCATTAACATTTGGAGAAGTTGCAACTTCACTTAGGAAAGTCACTTAGTCAAGCACGCAGGCATTTGTTTGATATTTTGTATAAACAAGCAAATAGGCATTTGAAACAAAAGCCTGCAGTGATGTCATGTTATGTGATTTTGACATTCCAAATAGGCATCTTTAATATTGCAAGAGATTCATCTGGAGTCAGAAATGCAGTAACATTCTATGAGGAAAGAACTGCCTGTGTTCTTGTCAAGGGTGGAACACAGAACTGCAGTGGCTTCAGAAAAGATGACCTCTTTGCTACTTCCTCTCATCAAGAGAAAGAGAGCAGTGCTGTGGTGTCCATTTTAAATAGTCACTTGTGACTGACCTCATTCTGGATAAAAGAAAGCAAGATCATGCTTATTTCTGGATCATAACTATTGTGATGGCTACTTCATCTGACTCATACCAGAGTTTGGAAATCATTGTGTGATACAGATTCCAAAACCTCCATGGAAGAGAGGGGATTTGTGAAAAAGTAATTTGTATGAAGAGATATCCCCTCTGAAAACAAATTTGCAAAGAATTCATGAGTATAATAACTTTTGAATGGCAGTTTTAAAGGCTCTGAGTTTCAACACAAAATATTTCTGAGACTGAACTGTAAAAATCTCTTCAGAATTATGCCTGACCTATAATGGTTTTGGGATTTCTCACACACACACACACACACACACACACACACACACACACACACACACACACACACACACACACACACACACACACACACACACACACACACACACACACACACACACACACACACACACTTGTGCATAATGAGGTTAAGTTTAGAGTCAAGTAAGATTTATATTACTAATAGTTATTAACAAAAATTATTGTTTAGAAGATACCATTGTCTTGGTGAATTTCTTTTGCTGCTGGTCTTGGTTGTACAGACACCATGAGGCAATCACTCCACTCACTGCATTGTGCAGCCTACAACATCATAGGAAAGTCATGGTAATGGAAAAGAGGGCTAGCTTATGTACACATTGGAGCTTGTTGTCTGAAATGTAAATGTTTTGCTTTGTCAGCTATCGATTTCAGAGTACACCAGCATGCACATCCTTATATCATTCTAGTTTATTTGATCAACTTAGATTTGTACAGTAAATTCCATATTCTTTTCAGGCTAATTCAATGTTATGTTGTTGGACTCAAAAATAGCAGATAAAGATAATAATATTTCCTGGACAATCATTCCATCAAGGGATTCACCAGGGAAGAGATGAACAACGGTTTCTGCCTCAGATCCCTTTCCACCCTGTTGAAAAAATACTGATACGTCTTTGATATAATGAAGTGCAAGTCACAAACAAACAGAAAGGGCTTAAAACAAATTAGTCCCCAAGGTAAGCAGATACTTATCTACAGTAGTGAGAGATTATAAAGAATTTTACTAGATAACGATAATCATTATAAGACAGGTAAGGGACACTGGGGAGATTCTCAGATTGGAAACAGGGCAATGGTAAATCCATTAACATCACGTCCATTATAGGATTTTTTTAAAAATCAGAATTAAAAACCCAAAAACTAACAGTTAATACACCTTTCACAGGCAATAACTTGCTTGCCCAACTATCTCAATATATTTCAGGAAGTAGCAAAATGCAAAACTTCCAGATGCCTTTTAATACAACTCAAAGCCAACAGATTGTTAATTCATCACAAAATACAAGCATTAAATTTGTTCTGTGAAATAAAGGGAGGTAGCCCAGGAGCAAAATATGTGAGTAGTCGAACATGCTGAACAGGTGTAAATAATTAAGCAAATGAAGGAAAACAGGCAATTTGCAAACTTCATAAACAGTGTCTGAATAACTAATCAGCAAATTATAAAATAAAAAACTAAAATTCTTAGTAAATTCAACATCATAGGTTAATAAAATGCAATATACATCAAACCAAAACATTACCGAACTATGTCATCAATTTAAGTCTGGCCAACTGTATCTTGGGTGACCCCATGCTTTTGTCACACTGCTTCAACATTTTTTTCCATAACAAATTTCCTATATTCAGCCAAATGTCACAAACTCTAAAGCACAAATGAAGTTTCTGCAATAATTTAGAGTAAAACCCCAGTAACCAGAATTCAAGCAACCAGCAGCCTCAGGCAAGCAAAAAAAGGGAAATAAATTTGAAAAGTTAAAATAAATAAGAATAGAATAATAGGCAAAAAATACGTAAATTTTAAATTGTAAAAGTAAATGTCCTCTGAAGGAAGACATAAACCTTTGGTGATGATGGAAGCAAATATTCAGCCACTGGAGGCCCTTGGTTGTGCTTTGCTTGCAGCAGGTGTTTGAATAAAGTTGTGTTAAACAGCATTAACATCGCCCAGGATGAAGAGCTATTGGGATTATTCTCTTAAAGTGTCTCCTTACCCCTGTTTAGTAAGAGCCACCCCAGTCAAAGCTTGATCTGTAAGCTTGGGGTTAATTATCTATAATGTTATCGTTGTCTTTCTCGTAGCTCAGTGGAAGGGGAGGAACCGACAGATGCAGCGACAGTTAAATGTTTTCATGGAATGTGACTGAAAATAAAGTAAAATGCTTCAAGGTTTATATATTCATGCAACTGAAGTTTGTTCAGTGCAAGTACAGTCTAGTACTTTAGTCTTTTAAACTGTTTATTTTTAATGCAGGTGTATTAGTTAGGCATTGTAAGAGTGAGTCTCAAGCAACCGGAAAATTACATTTATCTGGCATCGACCAATCCCCATAGGAGCCTGATCCCAGGGGTTTTAATGTAATATTTTTGTGCTCCAAGCCTTCCTCACAAATCACTGTTTTGAATTTGTTGCCATCAAGGAGATTTGTGATGGGTCACCCAGGCAGCAGGTGAATCGCTGTCGTGGTGAATCCATAGCTAGAGACATACTCGGAGCTTTCAGTTTGGGGCAAAACAACGGACAAGACATTGATGTCACTCCTGCCCTGCACAAGTGCCGAGACCGCTGGGACTTGCATGGACCTTTTAAGCACGCAAGTTTGAATCAGTAAGTCAGTTGGTTTGAAACTCTACTCGTCTCAGTGTGTTTCTTCCACTCGTGGTGGCCGACAGCCATATTGATGACCCTGATGGTCCAACGGCATTCAGACCCAACATGAACAATTCCAGCAACATGGACAATACAAGCAACTCGACTTTTCAAAATGCAGTTTAATTTAAACTGCCAACTTTCTGGACGGCTCAGCTCCTCGTCTGGCTTCCACAAACAGAAGCCCAGTTCCAGGTCGGGAACATCATCTCCACTGAGACCAGGTACTACTACGTGGTAGCGGCACTCGACCAAGAAATAGCAGGCCGAATAATAGACTTTCTGCAGCAGTCCCCAGAGGCCAGCGGGTACGAGGCACTCAAAGCCTTGTTGGATGGCACTTTCGGCCTCTCACATCACAAATGGGCCACACAGTTGCTGCATGTGGACGGCATAGACGACCGTGCACTGTCAGTCCTAATGAGTGACATGCTGGCAAACTGCCATCAGCCGTGTCGACTCTTTGGAGCAGACGCTGGAAGTCATCCACCTCCTACTAGCAAATGAGGATTTCTCCGATCCACGGAATGTGGCCGCACACACGGACATCCTGTGGCGCGCAAATAAGACAGGGGAATAAGCATCAGAATTTGTGCTGCATCATAGCCGAAGGCCCAGCCACCTTGCTTCCCAGCAGCAAAGTCAGCAATGCCCACACCAAGAAACAACAGCTCAGTCTTGGTGTTTATACCAGCAGAGGTGGAGGTCAGGGGCCCACCATGCTCGTTCCAGGGAAATGACAGGGCCATACTTCGTTGGTGGGTATGGCAGCTGGCCAGCGGGATAGCCTCCTGTATGCCTGGGCCAGACACTCCGGGCGCAGGTTCCTAGTAGACACAGGAGCAGAAATCAGCATCCTTCTCCCCCCCCCCCCCCCCCCTCGAACCAAGATACCAGGACCAGAAGGGCAGGATTGGAACGCATGGCAGCCAACAGCAGCACCATCTGCACCTTCAGCACGTGGACTACCCCCCTGCAATTCGGTTCAAGATGATTCATTCACAGGACATTTACACTGGCCGCGAGGTCACAACCATTGTTGGGAACAAACTTCCTCCGTGGACGCTGTTTGGTGGTGGACATGAAGGGACAACAGCTAGTCTATGCAAAGACATTTCAAACCTTTCTCCTTGGTGAGGCCAGATTGCCAGCTCCACACCTGGATTCAGTCACGCATTTGGACAACGAATTTGACAGGGTGTTGTCGGAGTTCCCATCCATCATCATGCGGCAGTTTTCCCACAACAGCCCCCAAACCCGGCATGATACACCACATTCCCACTCAGGGACACACCCTGCACATTTGAGCATCCAGACTAGCTCGACTAGCGAAAGAGGAGTTTAACAAGATGGAGAAGATGGGCTGCCGCCTCAGTGACTATGACTGGATTGAGTGTCACAGAGCTGTTCCCCTGCCAGGGAAAGTGGAAGCCATTCGCAAATTCGCAAGGCCAAATACAGTCAAGAACCTGCAGGAATTTGTCAGGATGGTTAATTTTTACCACTGTTTCTTCCCCTCAGCGGCCTGGAACATGCGCCCCCCAGTTCGGTTTTATGTCTGACAAAATAAAAGAGGTAGCTAGGACAGAAGAAGCGATGGTAAATTTCGACCAGGCCAAGAACCCTCTAGCAAATGCCATGTTCCTGGTCCACCCCTAAGTAGATATCCCCACGGCCCTTTCCATAGACTCCTCTGAAGCAGCAGTCAGTGATGAACTCAAACAGTTAATCAAGGGCCAAAGGAAGCCACTCGCCTTCTTCAGCTGACACCTGCGACCCCAAGAGATCATGTACAGCGCATTTGACAAAGAGCTACTGGCCCTATATCTGGCCATTTGATACTTCAGGAATTTCCTGGAAGGGAAGGAGTTCACGATCTTCACCAATCACAAGCCCCTCACCTTCGCATTTGCCAAGATCTCAAACCCATGGTGAGCCCACAAGAAGCAACACCTGTCGTTCATATCTGAATTCGTCACCACGATCAAGCATATTTCGGGGGAAGAGAAATGAGGCACTGTCGCACTGTCCCAGACATCCATCCAGTCGGTGCACACTTTGGCTCTGGGAGTGGATTACATAGCGTTAGCAGAGACACAACAGAGGGGCAATGAACTATCAACACACCTTGAGGACATACCAATTGGGCCACAAGGTATCAAACGTCTATGCAACACATCCACCAGACAACCATGGCCCAACTTACAGACCACTTGGAGGCGCCAAATCTTCGACACTTAAAAACGGGTTAGCCCACCCTTCCATCCGAGCGACCACCCAACTAATCGCTTCATGCCAGCCACTAGGCCAGGACGTGCACACACTGCCAAACAAACGTCCAAGGTCCAGAGGCACATAAAGGCACCACAGCAACCTTTCCAGACAACACACTAGAGGTTCGAGCATGTTCATGTGGACATCGTCAGCCCACTACCCGTCTCGAGAGGAGCAAGGTCCCCATTTACGATGGTTCACGAGGTGACCGGAAGCTGTTCCAATTATTGACATAACGGCAGAGACACGTGCTAGGATGCTGATCACAACCTGGGTGGCAAAGTTCAGGCTCCCCCACCCATATCACCTCGGACAGAGGGGCACAGTTCACCTCAGCTCTGTGGTCAGCGGCAGCGCAGCTACTAGGAATCCAGCTCCACCAGATGACTGCGCACCACCCTCAATCGAATGGCCTGGTGGAATGTTTCCACAAGCACCTGAAGTAAGCCCTGATTGCACAACTCCAAGGGCCCAACTGGGTAGATGAACTCCCCTGGGTGCTACTGGGCATTCACACAGCCCCTAAGGAAGATCTGGCAGCATCATCTGCTGAACTAGTTTATGGTGTGCTGCTTTCAGTACCTGGTGAATTCATGCCCGCACCCTGTGGCCAAGAGAACACACCAGCAGAGGTCCTGACCAGACTTCAGGAGAGACTTAGAACACTGGCTCCGGTGCCAACGTCCCACCATGGGGCAAGGCCCTCCTTCATACCCAAAGACCTCCAGCAGAGCAAGTACGTGTTTGTCCACAAGGAGTGCACAGACTACTCCTGCAGTGGCCATTTGAAGGACCGTTCAAAGTTGTACGTCATAACAGGGCAATTTGTGTTTTGGATGCGAGTGGCTGGGAGGAGACATTTACCATAGATTTCCTCAAGCTGGTACATCTAGACAATGAACACCAAGTTGTGGGCCCACCAGTCAAGAGGTGAGGGCGGCCACATAAAACAGACAGTGTACGCAGTATGGTATCAGTGCCTCCTATCGCTGATTCTGGGGGGGGGGGCGGGGGTGGAGTCCATGTGATGGCTCATGCACGCAGTAGATGGCAGTTGCGGTCAAGTCCTCAGTCAGAGACATACTCGGGAGCTTTCGGTGCAGGGCAAAACAATGGACAGGAAGTTGACGTCACTTCCGTCCCGCACGAGCACTGGGACCCACATGGACCCTGTAAGCACAAGTCTGAATCAGTAAACAGGTTGGTTTGAAACGCTACTCGTCTCAGCATGTTTCTTCCACTCGTGATGGCTGAATGTATTTTTAAACATTCATAAAGAAAAAGATGTCTGCATAAGTGAATATTTGCATCCAGATTTTTAAAGTAATATTCATTTTAAATTAGATTATTCAGTTTTGTTCATAGGCTTAGCAATTAAAGGGTTTTCATGCCAAACGTAGTAATAAAAATCCAAACAATCCCAGTACTCTAAGTATTTTTAAAAAATATTACACTCTAAGGCATTCTAAAGACTGTGTGGGTTTGCTGCTCATTTTTCAGTGGAGTCATGGAAATGAATTTTGTGCAGAAACACAAGAAAGGAAATTTGCTCAAAGATAGGCTATTTGGCTGCCAAGGATAAGGTGTAGGTCTAATCCCAAGGAACTTGGAAAACATTGAGCTCTGTAAGAACTGCAGAGCCAAGATGCTACATCAGTTACCTGACTTTGGCCTTTCACATTCGGAGCAAGTCCATTAAATTGGCATAGTGAAGGGTGCCAATGTGCAAACCCCTCTTCTCCAATATTCTAGTTCATGTTTTATTTCTCTCCGTGACACATTTGTATTAAGGAACTTAAAGGATATGAGATCAGTGCAGGAAATTGGTGCTGAGGGAAAAGATCAGCCATGAATTTACCAAATGGAAGTGCTATCTGAGCAACCTAACTGCCTGCTCCTACAATTTTTATTTTATGTACATGCAAAGCATTGGGCCTTGCAGTATTCATGTACACAAACGTTTTTACTCTATCTCTGTTCCTTTAGGGGTCAGGTTCATGTCAACAAGTCTGGTAGGTGGCAAATACACATGGGAATTGGGGAGGGAGGGTTGTATTTCAGTGAGGAATTATCTGAATGAGGAAAAAAAAATGGGGCCTTCAGAGGTTATTCTGTGACAGGAGGCCAGCAAGGGTCATGATTGGACCAGGGTCTAAATTACACTTGTGGGAAGGTGCAATGGTGGGCTCCCTGTATATGGATTCAAGCTTCTGACTCCTCAACTTTAGAACCATCAGGCTGGTCTACTTTGGGGTTTTTTCTTGAAGCTGTTCAATAAATATAAAGCAGCAAGTACCACTCAAAAACCTCCATGGGCCACATTTTCAATGAATTTTCACCACACAAGTCCCAAATGCATTGGGCTTCTGTTCTACTTTTTAGGCATAAAATGTTCAGCTTCAATCAGAAAGTGAGGCCTTACAGGAATGAATTAGACGTGGAAAAGGCTTATCCATTTCTTTAAATTAAAGACATACAAGTTATCAGTCATTACAAATGATTTTAGAAGTTTCAACTGGGGGGGGGGGGTTCTTTGCTGACTGGCATAGAGGGAAGTCCTGAAATTACTCAAGAAACTAAATGAAGGGAGTGCAGATGAAATAAGAGCAAGTGAAAGGTTTTCTGTATGGTATAATTCTTATTGCTATGTGGAAGAGGAACTGTGATTTCATGTGGGGCATTTGCTTCTTTCAACGACTCTTCCAAATACTACCACTTCCAGAAAAATCAATCCGTTGACTTTATCTTTTGGACAGCTTTTCAAGCCAACCAACTCTGCTAAAATTCCATTTGCGACTGGTTTAACAATAAGGGGCCGTCTCATTAAGGGAGGGCTGAGTAAGTGCATTCATAAAAGTAAAAATGCTTGAAAGAAGCGTTGTCGCCATCGCAAAGACAATAGCTCCCAATTTCCTTACCTCTCCACCAACCCCAGCCAGGTCTCGACTCCACTCCAGCCCAAGTTGAGCAGGTGCACTGTGGGAGGGGCAATCACTGACGTTGCAACACCCCTCCTCGAGATGAACAAGGCATCTGACAGGGATTATAATCATTAGGAAGGACATCAGTTTATTCTCGGATACAGTTTTGGTCACATGATACGCACCAGGCAATTCGCGGACTGCAAGCCCGGACCCGATGTTTAACGGAGGGGGTTGGGGGAGGGGGACGCCACTAAAAGGTCAATGTTTTGATACATTAAAACGGTGCTCCTTTTATTTTGTTAATTCCAGAGAATAAGCCATCACTAGTCATTTGAACTGTCCATTTCAAGTAAGAATGAACCATATTGATCTGAGTCACTCGCCAGTCCATAACACTTGAAACTTTTGATCTATGTCATTCATTGAATTGCTGTCCCTGTGAGGGTATGAATGTGGCTGGATCAATAACTCCATGCTACCTTCTTTTTCCATCATTTATTGGAATTCAATCAAGAGCCTCTATCCCCCGCGAACAAGCCAAAGTGAAATCTACTAGCCTTCAATACAAAAACAAAGGGGTTCTGGCTTGAAACGTATCCGTAATAAAATCATGGAAGGTTCGGCCCGCGTGTCTGCGCCGAACATGACGTCCAAATGAAACCAAATCTCACATGATGCCTCTCCCTTTATTTCCTGCATGCTCACTTGTCTATCTCGAAGTCATTGTATCTGCATTCTGCTCCAGGGACCCACCAGTGTATAAAAAAACAACGCGCGTCGCTCATCTTTAAATTCCCTCCTCACCTTAAATAGGAAAAGCCTATGTTTAATTCTCATTCTTGATTCATCTCAATAATGGTGGGGACAAACTGTTCAGTTTAAGCTATTCCGGGTTAAGGAGAGAATGATTGTTCAAAGCTTTGTTACTAACAGCTAAAGGTGTTGGAAGCAAGCCCCTTTAAAAGAGGCAAACCTACTGGAGTCTTCGAATCCAAAATAATGTGGATGCTGAAATATCAAGAGCAACTACTGGAAATGATCGATTGATCATGAAATGTCACTAAATCAGAAGTTCATCAGAAGCACGGGCGTCCTTGTGACCAGAATCAGTCGACTCATCTAAAATCTACGATTTCAATAAAAGTCACTGGAGAAGCTGTACATATCGATGTTTGGCTGGGGTCGAGGAGTGAGATTCACTTTCGCAGAGGAGCTTTCACTTCAATATGTTAACTACAAGTCATCACAATTACATTCCTTGTAACTCGGAGATAGACAAAGTATTTTTCATCCCACTTCCATTATGACCGTATTTGCCACGCAGGAGGAGATTCTCAAGTGGAGATGTAATTTACCATCTGAATATAACAAGTTCTTCAGTTTATACCATCGAGTTTGCAACAAGGTGAACATGGTCCACTGCTTTTCAGGATAAATCTGTGTGGGACATTACTCCCCAGGTGTTAAATTAGGCGTCTGTCTCCCATCCAGATTTTAAAACTTTTTGGCGTCTGGTGTCCTCCCTCAACTAACGTCACTAACACAAATGGTCTTATTATTATTTTCTTAGATAAGATGAAGCCACTCTGTGCAACTGCCGGCCACGATCCTACATTTCCAGCTATTGCTACATTTTATCAAATGAATTGCAGTATGCGCTAGAGTGCTTTGAGCCGTCCCGTAATCGTTATTGTAATCTCTTGCAATTTCTCACCACATCTGATCAGGGAAATGCCTTCAGATTGGACATGCCATCGTCAACTCAGTGAGCAAAGGCAAGTTAACCTGTGGGGACTAATAAAAGGATCTGAATAGCAAAGTGTCTGTGTGCTGCCCACTTTGCAGATATGCTCATGTTTCCAGCTTGAGGGCTCCTTTTAATATTGGGCTGGGTTTAATTTCTAACCGGGAAATAAAAGGGTTCCAGTCAATATTCCGAGCGTCGATCTGTCGGGGAAGGGGAGAATCCCATTACAGTGAAATTAAAGACAACATATTAGGTGCTATGGTCTAATTTTAGTGAAAGTTCAGTTGATACAGAAATATCTGGACGGTAAAGGAACTATTTAGATGTTGCGTGGATGAACTAGAATTCCTGCTCTGGAATTAATAAAACACGTTGGATTTGAGAAACCTCATTTTAGGCAAGTGTGCCAGTGAGTTTTGTGTTGTTTGCGTTACTCCCACTCTCACCACACTTCAGCCCTTAAGTGTCGCCCGGGGCTGCCCAATGCAAGTCCACTGGAAAGCCTTACATGGCCTGGTCCTGAAAATATGCTTGCAAAGTTTCTGCCAAGAATAGTTTTGTTTTCGAACGATCTATATGTGGTGTATGCAGTCCGAAAAAAAATCTGGCCATTTGATAGCATAATATAGATTTTTAAACATCAACTCATTTTATTAGTTACCAAACGCAAACTATCTTTTACTCGTGTTTATTTTCAAATGATCAAATTTCCCTTGACTTTTAGCAATGCAAATGCGTTTAGCCGAGGGTTTTTCCAAGTCGCGTATGTTAAAAGCAGTGCTAAGGACCAGTTTCGATGTAAGAAAGTAAAAATAAAACGATGGTTCATCTCACAGTACAATTACTATTCTTTTATGACATTGCATGGGATCAAGCAGCTCTTTTGTGATTTCCAATCCTTCAATGGCGCAGTTACTCAGCCCTGACCAAATTTTGGTGAATGAATCCCGTCATCAGGCCAGTTATCAATCAATGGCACGCCCAGTGTTCCGATTGGTTGTTGAATGCTATTTTTTTTCCGCTTTTTGGTGCACCCTCTGTGGCTGACCAATAGCGTTCATCGTTTGGCTTGTGCGGTTGAGCGATTGGCGAACATGTCGCTTCGGCAGTGACGAATAGAATGCTTCGCGTGGCGACAGGCACGTGATCCGTCCAATCCGCGGGACGGATGGGGTGCGCGAGCCCGAGCTGCCTCTGGCGGGGGAGGGAGAGAAATCGCGTTCACTTCAACCGAGCGGAAAAAAAAAACCCATTCAACTTTTTTCTGAGCGTCGACTCGGGAGTCTAAATGCGAGGTGTTTATTATTTTTAAGATGGTGTATTTTTAATAAAGTGATCCCAGTGATTTCACAGGTAAGCAGGAATTAGATACGAGTGCGCAATATTATTTCGAATAAAGTTGACTTTTTTTAAATGGAGGGACCAATAAGAAGGAGAATGAGAAAGTATTGCATCTTAAAGATAGATGCTAACGAGATCTGCGCTGGAAATGTTCGCCATTTTTCTTGAATCCGCCTGTGCGATCGGGGGTAAAAAAAACAGAATGCAATCGGTCGCTGATGAGGCCGATTCTTTGCAGACGAGGGGTTTCTCTGCAACCTCGGGGCGAGAGCTTTTCCAGTGGTCTTTAAAACTCAATGGGAGTTGTTTGCTGTGTGGGAGGCGGTGGGCGGCGGGGCTCAGCTGCGCGCGTGTGTGTTATTTTGTGAATGGGGCGCTCGGATCCCGTTACGCTCATACCTGACGCCAACCCCATTCATAATTTCTGCTCTGTCGTCTCTCTGAGGAGGAGCTGCGGATAAAAGGGGAAACAAAACCCCCACCCCCCACCTCCAAAAATCTCATCTGTGCTCATGCGAGTCCATGTTAAAGGATTTTAATAGACCAGTTACAAAATGGACGGATTTTACGATCAGCAAGTTCCTTTTCTGGCGCACAATGTACCGGTGAGTATATCAATTATTCTCGTTACAATTTTGATCAACCCCTTTTCAGGATTCATTCTTAAATATGAACAGAGCCACGTCGGCTTTTGCATGAAATGGAAACGTTTCCGATTTTCCCTGTGATTCTACTTGCTTTTCGCAGAAAACTCGCGGGGAAGAACTCCGCGGGCGACAAATAAACGAGAGAAAGAGGAAATTAGTGGAGACTGACCTTGCCCACGATTCGGAAGGTAAGTAAATGGCTGCTACGGATTAATTCTATCTCTCTCTCTCTCTCGCCGTGTTGCAAACGCCTGTTTTGATCATCTGTTTCGCTTCCCCAGAACTTTTCCAAGATTTAAGTCAATTGCAAGAAACGTGGCTAGCAGAAGGTATGGACAAATCATTCCCTTTTTCGATCAAAGTAATTGCACATTCATATTCAAAGTAAAGAAGAGATACACTGTCAGCGCGAGTCAAAAGGAAACAGCCAAGTGTTTCAAGCGAAGATCATTGATTGCCTTCCTTCTCTTTGCACAGCCCAGGTTCCCGAAGATGATGAACAATTTGTACCAGACTTCCAGTCGGTGAACTGTAAGTATGTTTTTCTTTTACGTGAAGTTGCTGATTTAAGGTCGAAACTTTTTAGTGGGAAAGAAACCTTTTATCTGTGGTCCAGGAAAGACTCCATTTCGGATGTATCCATCTGTGGGGAAGAAGTTGGGAATTTGCTGAGATTTCTCGGGAACTGATCCATTTTAAAGTGCAAGCCTATCTGCTGAGCCTAGTCGACAGTATTTGCATTGACCTGGACATCAAATACTAAGTGACAATTTACGTCGTTTTTCCGATCACGCTTATGTTTGCATCGTTGCTGGGTTTAGGATTCTTTTGGGATGCAAATTACATGGAGAGGTGGCGCTAATCTTGGTTCATCAACGTTGTATCTCCTGAAGCTATTAGTGAAATGATATTGCTGAGGCATTGAAGCTTTCGAAAGAATCATTTCTAGTCCTATTATTTAATTTAAACCTCGATGATGTCAATGCGCAAGGGCTCCTTAGAAGCGCTAATGCTTGGATAATATTGCGAAAATGCATTTTGTAAGTTTTCAGTCATGTGGGCGGGAGGTCAAGGGGAGAGGAGAGCGTTTTTTTTTCCTGGGTGATCAGTTCCACTTGTATGCCTTGAAGGTCAGTGGGCATCTGAGCAAAGAAAGTGCAGGGAGTACATGTGTGGAGTTAAAAGAAGTGAAACTTTTGCTTCTACCTGACTCCTAAATTGACGTTCACATTTCTGTCTTTTTGGCCAAAGTTTTTTTTTAGTTGATGAGATTTCTAAATGTAGGGATTTAACAGTCCAGTCGCTGGGACAGAGCAGCTCGTCAGCCTCCGAGTGTTTTTGTTCCATGATTGTAGTTTACCAAGACCATTAAACCTGGGATCCTAGGGGTAGATTCCACGAGTTACTTCATTGACAAACATTATATAAATAGATGAATGGAAAATAAAGAAGAGATTTGTTGTTTTTTCTTTTAGTCCATTTATTCTTGGCTACTCCAGCCACATGGGAAATTGTAGACGCCAATAAAGGTCATGTGACTGCTTTGCTATTGGATGGGGAGTAGAAATTGGCTCAAAGCCAACAATCCTGGGTTATAACCATTCTGATTTCTGGTTCTTGTGACAGTTCAGCATTTAACTCCTGGTTAGACTTTTGACATGAACCAACCACAAATACCAGTTTACTCCATCCCCGTATTGTTTGTGCCATAAAGGGCTCACTCGGTTCTCTGACACCATTTGGTTTTATGGAATAATAATGACTCTGATGGTCAAAAACAGTGAAACTAAAATTTGGCCATGTGTTTTCAATTTTAGATGGCATTAGTCATTGTAATTGTCTCTGCTAATGGAAAAGTTTCAATTCTTGCATCTTTTATTGTGGTGAAGAGTTACTAGAACAGTGCACTAAGTAGTAAATGAAATGAAAGATTTGTACTTTTGTAGCACCTTTCACAACCCCAATACACTTTACAGCCAGTAAAGTATTTGTGTTTAACCGGAAATTGCTGCCAATTACTGCTTTGTGCAATAATGTCGGATTATTTTTTACTATATTTGTCCCCATTCAGTCAGTACTGATTACAATTTCAAAAGCACTCCCAAGAAAATTTGTCCTCCATCTGTACCATGATATTTCTTTACCACCTTATTTTGAACTAGTTAGCAACAATTTTAAGCATAATATTTACAGATGGATTTATTTTAACTCCAAATATTAAATGCAAATTGTTAAGTCCACAATACAGCTTTTTAAGAAAGAACCTTTGATCGAGGGGTAACCCAAAGGAATGTACTTCACTTATGAGCCTTGTTGCTACCATTTGCAGATCTTTGAAGCTGATTTGTGTGTGTGTGTGTGCTCTACACCGGGACCTTGGTTCCAATACTTTGGAAATTACTAATTCATGCCTCACCACGAACATCCATTTGCAAAGTCAACTTTTGGGGCATGTATAGAGGTGGTCTGCTAATAATGGGTAGATAGGATGGCTGTTTCCAGAATGACAGGGTAGGAGGGTGGAAGTTGAGGGAGGAGGAGGAGCCAATACTCTTAGGATATATTTTTCAGAATGATTTTACTCTCATTCAAAATGTATTTAGTCGTTGAAAGTCAGGATGGAGTGGGAAAATGAAGAGTTGGTCCTTGAAATTAGTTCATTCTACAATGCTCCTTTCCTGAAGACAGATTCAAAATGGATGTCTTGTGTGAAAGCTAGAAATCGTGTACAGTGTAACAGTTGTCCTGCCTACTTATAGTGACTGTCATGGCCTTGGCAAATGCCATATCATTTTCTCCCACCCCACTGCTAAAGTTGTTTACTCACTTCTACTTCCCAGTAAGGACTGGCTTAAATAACAAAGTAATAGTGCTGCTTCAGGCAATGTCACTCAGTATACAGTATTGTCTAAAGTGATAGTATTTAAATAAAATATTCTTCTGCCATTGAAACACATTTATCCCAAGTAACAGATGAAAAGGCACTGATCTTTTGAGTCTCAGTATTGTATCTTTTCTGAACAAGTTTTTCTCTCCTTCCTCCCTCTTGTTGAAAGTCAGATGAGTGTCACCTTAAACCAGAGCTGGTGTTGTGGGCAACCTGATTCTTGTACTATACATTACTTGACACTTTTAGTTATGTTCACTGAGACATGGAAAGCTGAACTTAGTTGCTGATCGTGATTGAAGGGGAATTTGATTAAAATCTGCATTGAAAACCAGTGTTGTCTGAACGGACTGGGTGATCAGTCATCTGGAATTTGCCAATACTAAGAGAAAGTCATAAAAAAAAAAATTATTTAATTGTCAGGAAAAGTTTTTATATATTGGATAGATGGAAGAGATTTTCCAGAAAGTACTGTAAGAACACATAGGCTGAATTCTGCTTTGCATTATCATTTGACGCTAAATTATCTTTCATTTAAATAGATTTCTCTGCAGTTATTAGCTTTGTATTGTGATTTAAGTCGGCTTTTCAAAATTGTTCTTTGTTGTAATGGTGATGAGGGAAGTCAGACAGCTCTTTGCCTTTAAAGTCCCCTGATTTCCCTCAGGAACAATGAGATACATTTGGAACATATGTGGCTTCACTGATTCTTTGGCACACTGCGCCAAATTTAAATTCACTGTTATTGGATCTTCTTTATTCAGTGTGGGATTTTACAGTGAGGCAATGCCAACTCCATTATAATTGCAGGAGATGACACTTTGCTTCAGTAGTTGATGGCCATTATGTTTTTGTATTGTAACCAAGTTACCTGTCATTCTGCATCCCCTCTGTAACTCCAATGCAATAGACTGGTGCTGATAAATGAACTCCACTAACAAATACAGAGAAGAGCCAGGTGAACATCAGGTGTGCTTCTTTGTTCTTGCTTTTGACTGTGCAGTGATCTGCACATAATCAGTGGCAAGGACGTGAATCTGGTTAGGGCAGCTATTGCCGAAATGAATGGACTATTTTGTCCAATTCATCACAATTCCTGCTACATCTTGAGGTCCTAATATGCTCCAAGAAGTAGGTTATAATAAAGGTTAACAATTCACACAACACTCACCGAGCTGAAATTTTGTTGTTGCCTCCCCTCTAATGGAGGCAAAGAGTAAAGGTTATCAATTTTGAACCTTGCCTGAATTTAAAAGGCTGGAGAAAAATTCCAGCCCATCTGCAGCCTTCAGACAAATATTCTGTGCTTGTTCTGGCCTGTGATGGCCATCTCTGTCTGGTTCAGTGAGTCTTCATTGATTTTGATTTAATTCGGTAACAGGTCATTTCGGCCCACGAATCCATGCCGCCCAATTTACACCCCATTAACATACGTCCCCGGTACATTTTTGAAGGGTGGGAGGAATCCAGAGCCCCCAGAGAAAACCCACGCAGACATGGGGAGAATGTACAAACTCCTTACAGACCCTGGTCTGATCCTAATTGCTGGTACTGTAAAGGCATACCATTAACTGCTACACCAATCGTGATTGGGAAAGTTATAAAATTTTCCTTTCAACTTTCTGAAGATATGTTCTAATTGACTGTTCTTTACCTCAAAACCATTGTATAAGATTTTAGGTAATAGTAATAAGATCTGTATACATCTTGTAATTAACCTCTTGATGCCAAGCCTACTTGCAACAAAACCAGCTTTTTGTATTGCTTGTTCAACTAGTGGCATTAAGCTTTTGTATAATGTAGGAGCATTTTTCTCCTTGGCATTTGCCATTTACAGAATTTCTTTACATTTATTTACAATTTTCTCCCAACTAGCCTTCCCCCCCCACCTCCTATTCTATGAATCAGTAGACTATCAAAATATATGTTTTATTATTTCTGAGTAGATCATGGTACACATATGGAGAAAATAAAATGACACAAGGTCAAGTCTTTACAAATTTCGCTGTTAAAGTAATACACAAAATGAGAATTTGGTGAATGAATTGTCAATTTTTTATTGACTACAAATACTTGGGTTTTAGGAATTGGTGTGAACTAGTATCATGTTGTGAACATCAAAATTTTATAATTGCCTTTGAGTGTATCATGTCCAAAGGGGGAAATTTTGGTAGGCGAGTCCCCTTTTAAGCAAGAAGCAGGAGGAGCTTACTTTTCCTCGTTGGTGCCGAGTAAATGCCACCGCTGAAGGTGCAGTGTTGATTTGATACAGTAAGTTCCTTTGAAATCATGTCAAAGAAAACTAAGTTGATTTAAATGCAAAGTGGATTTTTAAAATATCATTGAGCTCTTGTATTTAAAACTCAATTTTGTCATTGACTGTAAACATCTTTTTTTGGTGATTTATTAAGAATAGGTTTTGTTTACTGTTGGCCACTTCCAATCATCAACTATATGACCACTCTTACTCTACTAAACCCCCTCCATCTTTACACTCACAATGAAGTTCCCTCCAGGTCCCCACCTTTGGGGAAACCTGAGTTCGTCAGATCTCATTCAATCATTGTAGAACATTACAACATAGTCATGTCCTTTGGCGCATAATTGTAGAGAAACAAATGCCGTAGATGCAGGAAATCTTGAGTAGATAAAGAATTGCTGGAGGAATTAAGTAGGTGGTTTGTCAATAGGTCTGAACCTGCTATCAATACTAAGATAAAATGGGTGAAATTATCTATAATAAAGGGGGAAAGGAGCTGGGTCCAGAGGCGATTATACAGGTAGAGAGGCAGAGAGGGAGAAACCACTAGGAAAGGGGATGGAGAAAGAAAAGATAGAGAGAAAAAAGGTAAAGGAGAGATGGAAACTAGAATCAGATAAGGGTAAGGGTTACCTAAAGTTGCAATGTTCATTAGGTTTAAGGCTGGTTCAGGAGGAATGTGATGTGTTGGGCTCTTACTCTGGCCCTTCACACCATTCTTATTGACTGTGCCTTCAGTTTTTAGCTTCTTGATTACATATATCCTCTCTCAATCATCTCCACTTTTTAATTATCTTCCCCTTTAAGACTTTTTAAGCCGCCAGATGACTCCTCCTTTCACACAGAGGTAGCTGATTTGCCTTGTAATGCTCCTAAGTAAAAGATGCTATTGTTATTTTTTTAACCAAAAAAAAACTTTTTTAATGGCAGATAATGTTCTACAAATTAATTGAAGATTGTATCTTGGGAATACTTAATTTTATGAATTCTTGTCAGTCAACTAAATAAGTGCCAAGATTTAGCTTCATCTCTGCCAGTGTTCCTTGAGACCCCATCTTGAAGCATATACAGTATGAATCCTGGTGTTAGTGAAGCATGTTCCAGTAAGTTCTAATTTTCTGCTGTGTGATGCTTTGCTGGCTGTAAGAGCAATGTAGAGTACAAACAGTAAGTGATCATGTGACTTTGGTGGTGGTAATGACCATGTCACTGAAATTTGCTGTTGCCTAACAACAGATTATTCCACAAATGTCAAACCACTCAATGCGACTGCAGGGTAAGGGTCCAGGGTTGACATGGACTTTCCACAATGACTAAAGGTAAGCAAAACAACAGGCTTAGAAATATTGCATTAGCAGTTTCCAACTCTAGAGCTGAGCACATTAAAGCATCCATTGACTTGACTACTTCGCCTGATTATCTGTACTAGCCTACCACCAGAAAATAAATGTCCTCAAATTTTTTTTTAAAAAAGCTTACATATGGAGATTTGTAAGGAATAGTTGGTTTGATTTTCATCATAAGTTGCAAGATTGCCCACTTTGATAAAAGGGCATGTTCCAGTTTTCCACAACTTGCAAGCTTAAAATGTAAATTCTTTTTAATATTCACCATTGTTTATAACTACAAGGAGAATCATCATTTCCCCTCTGGTCATTGGAAGCATTTTCTTTTTATTTGCACAGTTGAATTCCTGCAGTCAGCTATGTTTGTGAAGTTTGTTGGCTTATTCATCTGTGAGCAGGTCCTCTCTAATGAACTGTTGCATCATCTGCTCAGGAAAAGGTGGATGGAAGCAATTGACCCAAAGCTGCCACCTTTCATGCAGTTGGGAGTGCTCAGGTCACCTTTGGCTGTCTTTAGAGTTTGAGCCTGATAGTATCTCCATCGTTCTGCACCGGAATTTACCCAGTGTTAATGTGCCCTGGAGCTTACGAGTTGACTTCCTTAAAGTTTTGGCTATGGTATTTGTTTCATTGTTCCTTGTGTCACAAAAGTTAAGAACATTGGTCTTTCGTGGTTTGACACCTTCAGTCACCCACCTGCCATTGATATCTTCTAATTGTTGGAGAATTGTCTTTACTCCTGTTCAAGAGATAATGGTGAGCTGATGCCAGTTTACAGTTCTTTACAGTCCTACAGTAAGTACATTTAGTCACATTTTAAAAGCCTATAGAATAGAGCTGAAAATACAGACCTCTTGGATGCCATTATTGCTTAGATGATGCACTCTTGTCTCAGTAATTATTCAAGTTCCATTTGAGAGACTAAAGCACAGGAACCTTGCAGCACATCACTCCAGTATTGTGGTGTCAGAAATGGATCATTCTGCTCTCCTGTGCAAAGATTTCATGATCCTTTCTAACCGCGGGGTGGCAAGGTTAGCACAACACTACTACAGCGCCAGTGACCCAGGTCCAAATCCGGTGCTGTCTGTAAGGAGTTTGTACATTCTCCCCATATCTGCGTGGGTTTTTTCCGGGTGCTCCTTTCCTCCCACCCTTTAAAATGTACTAGGGGTTGTAAGTTCATTGGGGAATTTGGCTTGTGGGGTGAAAGAGCCTGTTACCATAGTGAATGTCTAAATTTAATTTAAATTGAATTACATTTAGAGTACTGGGGAATATTTGTCATTCAAATCACATCTGAGTGAGCTTGTTAGGTGATAACTGGCAGCTAAGTTTTCTACATTAGCACACTGACTATACTTGAAAAATACTTTTTTTGCAATAAAATGCATTGGGATGCCCTGAAGCTTTGGATGATAAGATATAAATGGAAGTCTGTCTTTCTCCATTTTGCATCTGTTTTGAAATATCACGTGCATAAAATATGTAACCCTTGTTAGCCCATTCTGGTGATTTGCAGCTGCCACCATTTTGCAGCTGTGCACCATTTTCAAACTGGAGCATTGAACCTTAGACTAAAGCCATGGAGATAACAATTGATGTATGTTCAGTGGTGATTTTGTAAGATGATATGATTGCTGACAGTAAGGAGAGATAAACTCTAGGTTCTTTTGTGGTGGGGGGGGGGGTGGTGGAAACAAACAAAATATGTGAAGAGATAGCTGTTTGTAATTTTTAATTGTTACTTTAAAAAGTTGTATGGGGTCATCACTGATTAAAATGTGTCCATGAGCTAAGTAGTGAAAGTGCTGCGTAACATGGGTTGTAAAACTGTGCAGTCCTTGTCACATGCTTGTGATAGGGATTGAAAATCGGTTTGCATGGATGGTTCAGGGATGGCATGTACTGGACAATTTCAACTGTGTTATCTGTCACTGAACTTTGGCTTTAACCAGGATGTTTTTTAAAAAAAAGAAAAAAAAAATATTGCCAATTCTGTAAGTGTGAAGTGGTAACAGGAATGTTGGAAGTACTCAGATCAAGCAGAAACTGGAAAGAGAGAAACCAAGTTAATGCTTCTATTGGTTGGCTGAGGATTTGTCACATTTATCTGTTTTCACTTAGCAAAGTAAAGACTGGGATAAAGCGCACAAATACTCTTAACAGTTACATTTTAATCTTTGACCTTACTAAATGTGCATGGATATTTAATAATATATTCTAAGAATCAAACTGTATAGCCCAGTAGTAGTAATCCTAGAGTTGGATGGTTTTGTTGTCAAGAAGATCTACATTTTTTTCAAGGATTGGAATCTCTCCTTCTCCAGTGAAATTCAATCTTGAAAAGGTCATTAACTTTCTCACAAGATGCAAGGGTCAATGTCTGGCCTCCATCTGTAAACCATTCACTGTCTCCGTAAGAATGTTTCCTCACAGTCAACCTCGAGCTTTGGAAAGCACCCGTTAGATCTGCCTAGTTCAATAATTCTGTTGCACCATGGTGAGAGAATTCCTATCTGCTGCACACAGACACTTTATCTCTTGAAGATATGTTAATTAGTTGGTATCAATGTGAAATCTAATATTCACCAAGGTTATGTATTTTTATTGATTTTTTTAAGGATACGTACATAATTCATAATCTACTGTTAACTTTGTAAATTTGCATCTGATCCATCCTTCTTCGGTTTATTTATCTGTAACATATGAGATCGTTTGCTAGCAGTTATTAATCCATTATCATTTTTTCTTCCCTCAGTTTTTTTCTCCCCAAACAATAAGCTACAATAAAGCTGACACTTGTTTAAAAAGAAACGGATCTGTTTTTGGCCTGCCACCTCCCCCACCCATGTACTTCTATGTGGACAATTAAGGTTGACTCTCAAAATCCAGTCAAATGCTTGTTAGTACTTACTTGTCATTGTCTATCTTAGTTTTGCATCTGTCATTCTCTATGGCTAGAGTTACAATGTGAACTTATTTTATTTCAGTGGTATTTCATGGACCTTCCCCGGCAAAGATCAAGCGTGAAACTCAAAGTCCTAATATAGATGTGTCCTGTCGCCACAAGCAGAGTCTCAGTTCCAGTTATGGAGAGAACTGCCTCTACAGTTACAGGTACGCAATGACTTATTCTTAGTTTAGGACAGCCCTCTTTCTGCCTGAATTATGACAACTAATTGGCTGTGAAGTTTTCCACACAGATGGGTAACGCTTTACATTCCAAATGGGTCCTTCTGAGAGCATCAAAGATGCATTATGTAAATGCAAGCTCTTTTTATGACGAAACAGTCCTTTCACTCCTCTTGCCTGTTTCTTGGCCTCGCGTCCCATTGTTTGGCTTTACTCCTGAATTGCTCTTGGTTACGCTATACCTCCAAATAAGCCAATTCTCCCAGCATCTATATTCCAGTTCTTTCAGTGTAGATAAAGCAATATTTAATTCTCATGATGGTCATCTCTCGAATTACTGAGGTTCTCTGTCCGGATTTTAGATCATTTATAAGCAATTACAGGATCGTCATCATCATTTGTCTGTCCATTTGATTCAGGAGTATATTATATGCAATAATATTACTCTTTGACAGTTTTTACATTGGTCTGATAGTCATACACTCTAGGACATAGTGCATACAATAGCATCAAGATTTAACACTAAATGGGATGTACTGACTGACCTGGGAATACAATTTAATTTCATATAGTATGATGGTTATAGATATAGTTGAATGTAAACTTAATTGATTTAGTATGGTTAAAATAATTTTTAAAAGATGCTGATTGCTAGGTATATATTTGATTATCAAGCCCAGCCTAATTCGCTGATGTCATTTTGGCTGATCTTTTGGAGTATATTATTTGGGATGATGAGTATTGTTAGCATTCACACCTCAAGGTGCATAATGTATGAGGACAGGTGACTTCATATGATCCAGTTGGCCTTTCATTTAATTCTAGAAGAGTGTTGGTTTGCTGATTTTCAGGTACAGGGTGTGATTCCTTGTAAATTTCCCTTTCTCCTTTGGAGTCCTACCACAGGCACTCTTTTGTCATGGGGAAACTCCAAAAGCATTAGCAAAAAGAAGATAAACAACTTTGAGGCTCTTGAAGCAGCCTGTATACCTCCTTCCCCATTCATGGAGCAGCTGACCTGTGATTGATGAAAGTGAAGATGGTGCTGGGCAACTCCAAGCACCTCTTAATGAGTCCAAGTGAAAAGGGTGACAAGGAAAGCACCACCACCCAACCTACTAAGCTGCCCCACCATTCTGTAGCCTATTGGAAGATTTACCTAAATCTGGCATAACCTCAATGTGGTGCCTCTCAACATCTAACAACCATATTTTAATTATAATTTTCAATTTTTCTTTTGCATTGAAGGAGGTCATTTGACCTATTGAGTACTTGCTGACTTTGAGCTTATCAATCTTATTTCCCTGTAACCTACTTTCTCATATTATCATCAGCTCCACTTCATTCTCATACCTTGAAGGAGGGGGCTGATCACACAGAATTACAAAGGCCAATTAACCTACCAACCAGCATGTCTTGGGGATCTGGGAGGAAACTGGAACACCCAGAGGAAACACATAGTCACAGGGAGAGTGTGCAAACTCCACACAGATAGCACCAGAGGTCAGGATTTAGCTGCATCACCCTGGTACTCCCTTTCATGCGCTTTAATGTGGAGCATCTGGGGAAAAACCACAGGGAGAACATGCAACTCCACAGAGAAGGAACCGGAGGTTAGGATTGAACCCAGATCATCGGAGCTGTTAGACAGCAGATCTACCTGCTGCTTGACCATGCATGCCCAATTGCTGCCTCAGCCTAAAACTCAAAAATTAAGTGTTCACTTTTGTGAAGATTATGACTTGTTATCTTTTGGAAAACCAATGAGAAATTCTGTGTTCAGAATTGAAGCTGGTAGATGAACAGTGAGATCCTCAAAGAGCACATTGTGGGGGCGTTGTTAAAGCTGGTAGACTGACAGTGGAAGCATATGGAGCACATCGTTGGGAGTTGGAACTGGTGGTAGGCTGACAATGGGAACTTAACAGAGCACATTATTAGGGCTTGGAGCAGGTTGTGGGCAGTCAATGGGATCCTCACAGAGCACATCCTTTTTGCAATTAACAGCTTGCACCTCGACGATTCACCTTTATTAACAACAGTGTGTGCCACGGAGTTGCTAAGTGAGTTGCCAGATAAGTAACTTTTTGTTCTGTGCCTCTACTTGCAGTGCCTACGAGAGGAAGCCCCCTGCTGGGTTCAAGCCATTAACTCCACCAACCACCCCTGTGTCTCCAGTTCATCAGAGCTCTCCTCTCCCTCACCATCCCACTGCTGCGGTGCCCCCGTCAGCCCACACCCCTTCTTCAGCCCCAGTGCAAGCTGTGCCCCCTGCACCAGTTCCACCACCACAGCGGCAGCAGCAGACTTTTGCAGTACCTCGACCACCCCATCCACCACTTCAGTTGTCCCAGACCTTGTCTGAATCCCAGTATGCACAAGAGCACAGGTAAGTTCTAAATCACTCTGCTGCCCTGTAATGTGTGTATAATGGATCTGTGAATGAAGAAAAACAAATGTTGGATGCTTAATCTTTCTTTGGCTTGGCTTCGCGGACGAAGATTTATGGAGGGGGTAAAAAGTCCACGTCAGCTGCAGGCTCGTTTGTGGCTGACCAGTCCGATGCGGGACAGGCAGACACGATTGCAGCGGTTGCAAGGGAAAATTGGTTGGTTGGGGTTGGGTGTTGGGTTTTTCCTCCTTTGCCTTTTGTCAGTGAGGTGGGCTCTGTGGTCTTCTTCAAAGGAGGCTGCTGCCCGCCAAACTGTGAGGCGCCAAGATGCACGGTTTGAGGCGTTATCAGCCCACTGGCGGTGGTCAATGTGGCAGGCACCAAGAGATTTCTTTAGGCAGTCCTTGTACCTTTTCTTTGGTGCACCTCTGTCACGGTGGCCAGTGGAGAGCTCGCCATATAATACGATCTTGGGAAGGCGATGGTCCTCCATTCTGGAGACGTGACCCATCCAGCGCAGCTGGATCTTCAGCAGCGTGGACTCGATGCTGTCGACCTCTGCCATCTCGAGTACCTCGACGTTAGGGGCGTGAGCGCTCCAATGGATGTTGAGGATGGAGCGGAGACAACGCTGGTGGAAGCGTTCTAGGAGCCGTAGGTGGTGCCGGTAGAGGACCCATGATTCGGAGCCGAACAGGAGTGTGGGTATGACAACGGCTCTGTATACGCTTATCTTTGTGAGGTTTTTCAGTTGGTTGTTTTTCCAGACTCTTTTGTGTAGTCTTCCAAAGGCGCTATTTGCCTTGGCGAGTCTGTTGTCTATCTCATTGTCGATCCTTGCATCTGATGAAATGGTGCAGCCGAGATAGGTAAACTGGTTGACCGTTTTGAGTTTTGTGTGCCCGATGGAGATGTGGGGGGGCTGGTAGTCATGGTGGGGAGCTGGCTGATGGAGGACCTCAGTTTTCTTCAGGCTGACTTCCAGGCCAAACATTTTGGCAGTTTCCGCAAAGCAGGACGTCAAGCGCTGAAGAGCTGGCTCTGAATGGGCAACTAAAGCGGCATCATCTGCAAAGAGTAGTTCACGGACAAGTTTCTCTTGTGTCTTGGTGTGAGCTTGCAGGCGCCTCAGATTGAAGAGACTGCCATCCGTGCGGTACCGGATGTAAACAGCGTCTTCATTGTTGGGGTCTTTCATGGCTTGGTTCAGCATCATGCTGAAGAAGATTGAAAAGAGGGTTGGTGCGAGAACACAGCCTTGCTTCACGCCATTGTTAATGGAGAAGGGTTCAGAGAGCTCATTGCTGTATCTGACCCGACCTTGTTGGTTTTCGTGCAGTTGGATAATCATGTTGAGGAACTTTGGGGGACATCCGATGCGCTCTAGTATTTGCCAAAGCCCTTTCCTGCTCACGGTGTCGAAGGCTTTGGTGAGGTCAACAAAGGTGATGTAGAGTCCTTTGTTTTGTTCTCTGCACTTTTCTTGGAGCTGTCTGAGGGCAAAGACCATGTCAGTGGTTCCTCTGTTTGCGCGAAAGCCGCACTGTGATTCTGGGAGAATATTCTCAGCGACACTAGGTATTATTCTATTTAGTAGAATCCTAGCGAAGATTTTGCCTGCAATGGAGAGCAACGTGATTCCCCTGTAGTTTGAGCAGTCTGATTTCTCGCCTTTGTTTTTGTACAGGGTGATGATGGTGGCATCACGAAGATCCTGAGGCAGTTTACCTTGGTCCCAACAAAGCTTGAAAAACTCATGCAGTTTGGCATGCAGAGTTTTGCCGCCAGCCTTCCAGACTTCTGGGGGGATTCCATCCATACCTGCTGCTTTGCCACTTTTCAGTTGTTCGATTGCCTTATATGTCTCATCCAGGGTGGGAACCTCATCCAGCTCTAGCCTTAGGGGCTGTTGAGGGAGCTGGAGCAGGGCGGAATCTTGGACTGAGCGGTTGGTACTGAAAAGAGATTGGAAGTGTTCTGACCATCGGTTGAGGATGGAGATCTTGTCGCTGAGGAGGACTTTGCCATCTGAGCTGCGCAGCGGGCTTTGGACTTGGGGTGAGGGGCCGTACACAGCCTTTAGAGCCTCGTAGAAACCCCTGAAGTCGCCAATGTCCGCGCTGAGCTGTGTTCGTTTGGCGAGGCTAGTCCACCACTCATTTTGGATCTCCCGGAGTTTGCGCTGAAGATGGCTGCATGCGCGACGGAAGGCTTGTTTCTTCTCTGGACAGGACGGCTTTGTAAGGTGAGCCTGGTGGGCAGCTCGCTTCTTTGCCAGCAGCTCCTGGATTTCCTGGCTGTTTTCGTCAAACCAGTCCTTGTTTTTCCTGGAGGAGAAGCCCAGTACCTCTTCAGTGGATTGCAGTATGGTAGCCTTCAACTGATCCCAGAGGGTTTCAGGGGACGGGTCCGTGAATCAAACAATTAGCTACTGGAGGAACTCAATGGGTCAGACAGCATCCATAAATAGAAATGGTCAGTCAATGTTTCGGGTCGAAACCTTTCATTGAAATTTGGGCCTATAGTTTGCTGGATGTGAATGATGTGCCCTGATTGCTTTCCCAGATCTTGATGTTGCCAACTTCTTTGCACCAATTTTCTTCATCCAAGGTGTGCTTTCTGCTGCTCTGTACTGACCTCCAGGGTCTTAGCTGTTCCTTTCCCTAAATTAGGGAGAAAGTCAGTCTGGGCTTTCTGTATTCAGCATACCCTGTTCAGAGCTGAACATAGAGATTGACTTGAACTACTGTTTACAAGGCTCAACCATTTGAGTGAGGCATTTTAGAAGATCTGTGGAATTTTACATAAGCTCAATAGTGACACAGGGACAAACGAATTAGTGGGAATTTGAGCAGGAAAAGTGATAACATTGGCTTCCTTCAATCAGAAAATGCATCAAATATGCTGTCTTGCTCCAAGGCACTGATTAATTATTAATAATAATGATCATGAGTTTATCATCATACACATTGTACAATGAATATATCCATTGAGATTCTTGCTTGCTGCAGCTGAACAGGTACTTGTAAAAACCATATAGTTAACTTAGTTGAATTAAAAAAAAGACAATAAATATATGATAGGTAATAAATATTCACAGTAATCCTAGAGCAAAAATATAGACTTGCAATAGTTTTGTGCTGTTGGAGCAGTCAGTCCCTAACCAGTGTAACAAGGGGAGATCATTAAATAAGAAAGAGGAGCAGGAATAGACTGGTTTCTCAAGGCTGCTCCACAATTTAATGTTAACATAGCTGATCTGACCTTGTTGGCCCTCATTCCCTTCCCCACTGCCCCCACTCCTTCATAACCTACTGTCTAAAAATTCAAGATTGAATACATTAATTTACACAGCATTCCCTGCTCTCTGGTGGAGATCATCACAAATTCACAATCTTGTGAGAAGAAATGCCTCTACATCTCAGTCATTATTTTGAGACAGTGTTTCCCACCATGAGAGCAATGCAGTCCCTTCTTCCCATATCAAGCAGCTCATCTTCTGAGCTATCATCAGAAATAAGTACACATTGTGCCCCTGTCAAACCCTCTATCTCTGTGTTGCCATGTGCCTATGGAGTTATTTTGGGAGTCTCAGTAGAATAAATAAAAGACCAGTAATGTTGCTGAAATCTCAAAGGAGAGCAGGAAGATGGTATTTTGGGCAGCGGCAGCTCTCTGGTTAGCACCTGCTTCTGTGGCATCTATTGCTTCCCACAGCTCTTGGTTTCCACCTCTTGCCAAGTGGTATGTGCGGGATGCTGGCTGGAGACCATCTGGATATGTTTGTTCCGATGGAGGCATACCAGTAGAGCGATAGATTTCAATTTGGCAGGCAGGTTGATACAAAGTGGAAATGGGACTAATCCGACGGCAGTCAGCTGTGAAGGATCAGTTTACATGGAAAGTGGTGCCGGGGACCTGAGTGATTTGCAAAGAGCTGATTTGTGTGGGATCGCCTTTCAAGGTGCTAAATGATTCTCAAGAATTCTATTTTGGAGATGTGCTGACCAGCCTTCCATAGAGTCAAAGCAACATTCCTTTAGTTTGAAAATCCTCTTCTGTGATAATTTAACCTGCATATTCTGTTCAGGGAATTCTGTATTCTCTGGTTTAATGCAACAGTCATTTAATAAATATATGCTGCTTTCCAAAAAATACATTTTTATCTCGTAGTTCCACGTTTGACCAGTCTAGCATGTCTTAAATTAAGGATGTCACTGTATAATCATTTATAAATGGAGGTCTTTTTCTATCACTTGACTTCCAAATAGTTTTTTAAAAAACTTGCATGCTAATTTGTTGTAAACAATTTTTTTGCTGATTCTGGTGTGGCGTTCACACAACCTGTACATCATTTCACCCCCCCCCCCCCCCCAATTAAAACCTTTGGAGGCAATTTAAATAAATGTGTATGACATGGTGCCCACAGAAGGGCTGTGCTTTTATTTTCAATCATTCTCCTATGCAATCTTTTGTGTCTGGTGATAATATTTGCGTTGCGAGAGGTGACCAAATATATTGAATCTTTTTTCTCGTCATCTCAAAGGTTCCAGCGGCAGATGTCTGAGCCAGGCCACCCATATCCAAGTCAATCAGGGGTGCCCAACAACAGTCGGCAAGTATACCAGCGACAAATGTCAGAGCCCATGCCTTCACCATCTCCTCGGACTTTTAAGCAAGAGTACCACGACTCGCATTACGATCATGTCGGTGGACCCAGCAGGCAGAATTTCCAATCCCCCCTTGGGATTAAGCAGGAGCCAAGAGACTACTGCTATGACTCAGGTTGGTTTTCTGCTTAGGCAAGTATTGAAGCACATGGATCTGTGCAATCCAATCTCCCATGGTTGGCTATTGATTGCATGCTGATAGTTTAAAGGAATAAACCTGGACCCTCTTCCTGCCCTTGGGTATTTTGGATCGCCTTTGTTATCTTTTGACATCAGCAAGCTGAGAGATTTGTTACCACGGTGATGGGCATTGGTTGACATTTCACACGTTAAATTTATGGAGGTAGCCTGACAGACTTAGCACATTCTACAAAGCAACCTTTCATTTACTTTTGCCTTGCAGTGACTGGAAAGGAAGCCATTACATCTAGTATTTAGAATAATTTATTTATATTGATTTAGAAAAGAAATATTTTTCCCAGTGCTTGGTCAATCCTTATTTTTAAAGAGAAAAAAACACCCGAGCTGGGCTTGAATATTTAAAGGATAATACTTTTTGTAGATTGTTTGCCAAACTCTTTCTTTAAGGGTGTTATTTATCTGATGCTCCATGACGTAACTGTAAAATCTTCTAATCAGCTTAGGCCTATTAATACTATAACCTAACAGGAGGCAGAGAGTGGGGATTGCTGTAAAGCCAAGCAGATGGTTAAGATTTAAATCTAAAGGACAACATTTAACAGTGACTAAGGCTTTAACAGAATGGATTTTTAAAATGTAGGTCATGTTTTCCTGTACTTTGTGTCTCTATTCACCAGTTAGTTATCATTAGTTCATTTGTCAAACTTTCAGAGAGATGTTCCTTAATTGGTCAACAAGCAAGAAGCAAAGTTCTGTTAGCCTAATGGCAGTGTCTGCAGTTTGGTCTGAAGTGGCACGGCTGATCGAGTTTCATATGCAAGCTTGTGTTGACGCTGCTTTGGCGATAGATTCAGTGCAGTACTGAGTCTGGTTTTCAATGTAGACTTTTCTAATAGGCCATGTGGATCTTAACAGCTTAGAAGTGGCAAAGATTTCTCCATGCCAACAGCCTGACCTATCTTACAAAAGAGACTTGTACTTTAAATGATTTTTGTGCTTTACGGGCTTTACCATTAGGCAGGGGCAAAAACAGCAACTCCTGAGTAGGATACCCCCTCACTGAGCTCTGTACTTCATTCTTCCAACTGCTTCCAGGCAACAAGTCTCTGCTCTGAGTGTCTTGGTTTCTGGCCCTATACCTGTTTTCTCCCTTACCCTTAAAGAACAATTAGATTGTGTTTTCCTGTTGAATCCTAGTGTGTTGAATGATCATGTCATGATGCTTACTTTGCTTTGGCCTACCCAGAATGCTTCTCAGGTTTTCAGTGGGTTTACAATCCTTGTTTTTAAATAAGCTGTTGATGTCGTGGTCTCCATTAAAAGTCCTTTTGTTTTCATTAATCTTCTATTTAGAAGTGCCTAATTGCCAAACTTCATATCTGACGGGAGGAAGTTATTACACTGCTCCTAACAACCAAGAGGGTAAGTTCCATTGACCTCTCCACCAATGCTGTTTACTATAATAAAAACAAACTGGAAATTCTCAGTGGGTCAGGCAGGATAAATGAAGCAAAGGTAACAATGTGGGTTGACATCCTATCAGGTTCTAATCAAACTGAAAAATTGTTTCCCTCTCCAGTCACTGCCTGATTTGTTGGTGGTTTTTGGCATGTTTCCTTTTCACCCAAAATCTGCTGTTACTTGCTCTTTCACGTTTGTCTAGTGTAATAATGTGCACCGAGAGATGTGGATCCACAGCGGATGCAATGTTATAACCACCAGAGTAATCCAGTAGTGAATTTGACTGAAGTAATCTGATTTTAAGGGTTAAAATAGAGGACAGTATTTAGAAGTCAATGTTTTGACTCTGCAAAGGTAATTAAGACTATTGGTTGAAATAGAGCATGAATCCTGCACATAAAACAGATTATACTGTTTTCATCAGTAGGAAGAACACCAAAGTGTTTTGTTCATGTACACTGCAGAGTGCTAGCTGGTTGCTTGTACTTGTGGAACCACCTTAGTTGAGATGGATACCAAAACATTTGGGCAATCGGTCTTTTAAAAAAAATATGCAGCCCAGCTCCAAATTAAAAATGGCAAACTCATGCACAGTCTGATGTACTCCTCAGAACAACTCTTATTTCCACTTCCTATCACTTTACCAAGCAGCCGACAGGAAACCTGTTCATGGGGATTTGGGGACTGAAGTTACAACAGAAAAGAAGGATGAACTCTCAGCAGGTTCCTAGCTGTAAACTATTCGACCTGATCCTTTACAAAAGAAATTAAAATGTAGGTCTGCATTTTTCTGGAGGGTTGCATAAATGCTTCTTGAAAACTGTGTTTACTGGTAATGAAAATTGTTTCTTCCGTTTGATTTGTTCACATATCTACTTATCAGATTGAAAAGTGCAGGTGTAAAAATAAAATTACTTTGGAACGCTGAGGGTTTAACAGATCTTTTAACATTATGATTTACCGAGGTGTCGGGCAGCTGCTGGTGCGCTTCTTGTTCCTGTTTCTTGTACGTTCTCTGACAAGCAGAGTTATCTGCTGTGGCTACTGCATCTGTTGCAAATTTACCTCGGCCTTTTGATGAAGTATTGCTTGGTTACATATTTGGAAAAATGCAAGATTGTTCAAAAATTCAGGCCATCTGACTCAGTGTGGTTTTTTTTTAATATAAAGTAGCACAGATGCATGACATAGAAGAAAGTCATTTGACCCATTGAGTCTATGCTGGCAATTAATGCATTGCCACTCCCCCTCTTATTTTCCTGTAACCTATTCACATGCCCATTAACCACACCCTGATTCTCCTACACAGATTTTGGTAGGGTGGGGGGCAATTTGTAGTGGCAAAATAATGCATCAACTGGTACACTTTTGAGATGTACAAAGGAATCTGAGGAAACACGTGCAGTATCAAGGAGGGCATACAAATTCCACACAGATAGCATTGGAGGTCACGAATGAAGACAGATCACTGGCAAAGGCACAAGCTGCTGCACCACTGTGCCAGTTAAGCACGAGCAAACTACCAGCTTTCCCAGAGAATCACACACTCCCAATGGCACAGTAGCACCTGGACTTTGTTCAACCCAGACTTATGGTGCTACATGTTCTCCCTGTGACTACAGGACTTTCCCCTGGATTGCCCACATCCTAAAGATGTGCAGATTGATTACTGTATGTTACTCTAGTAAGAGGATCAGGGAAGAGTTAATGGGCAGGTGTAAAGGACAGATTAAAGGGAAACAAGGGCTTGTAAATCTTGGAGACTGCATAGATTCAGTCAGCTGAACAGACACCTCTATATCATAAGGAAAAGAATCAAGAGTTTTATAGCACAGAAATAGGCCCCATGGCATAACCTTTCCATCCCAACCAAGTTAGTTCCATGTGCCTGCATTTGGCCTACATTCCTATAAACCTTTCTTATCCATGTTTTTGTCTAAATATCTTTTAAATATTACAAACTCCTTCAATTCTAAGGCCAGAACATACATTCTATAAAATTTTAACTCGAGGAAAATTGTTTACTAGAACTTCCATGGCTTTTTAACCCCTCTATTTTCCATGATCTTGGGAGGTAAAATCATAAATCAATAAGCTCTTCAATCTGGGACCTATAAGATTGCTATAAGGGTCTTAAGTTATCCTTCTGGTTACAAAGTGTAGGTCAATGCAAATGCTCTGCAATAATATGACAATGTTACTGAGATTTATCTTGAGGCTATCCGATTTAGAATGCTTAGCAACATAAAGGTTTATCCAAGGATGAATTGTAAAATATAATCAGAAAAATTTAAAGCACCAATGAGGGGGACATTTTATTCCATTGCACAATCTCAAATAATAGTCCCACTATTTCCTTTTGTATTCATCAAAATAATCTGACTTGCCTTAAATTCATAGTGTACCTTTAATGGATTTTCATTATTGCCAGAAGCTGTTTTTTTCTGTACGTAGAAATTTTATTCTTTTCACTCTGAAATCTTTAAAAATCCTATTTACATTATGTAACAAAAAAAAATCCACTTCTTTGCATTTATCTGCATTTTACTTTAATCAGAATTTGATTTGTCATATCGTCGTGTTCTGGTGAAGACTTCTTATGAAGTTTTATTCCCATTCACTCTATCTCGAGAATATTTGGAACAATAAGATTCCTGCCATGTCAGTATTTGCTTTATAAAAGGAAATTTTTTTAACTTTAATTCTAATACGCAAGCTACTCATCTATTGCCAACTAATTAAACAATTAAAAATGTGCATCTTTATCCTTCTCCTAGGTTTCCCTTATGAGAAGGATCCCCGAATTTATTATGATGACACATGTGTGGTACCAGATAGGATTGACAGTAAGTTTTAAAATATTTAACTTTTTAAAAATCTGCTTAACATTGATTGCAAAGACATTTTTCAGTCCTTCATTATGGAACTGAAACAAGGTATCAGTTTTGACTTTGGTCAAGTTGCTTGATCTTGACTGGGAGATTTGTAGGATTTTTACAATTGATGGTGCAGAGGGACATGAGTCAAGGACCTGTTTCTTAGTATCATACAATATGTATGCTGGATAGTCCTCCTGATTGTCAAGAACCAGATTTCCTAGGTTGTGGGGGGGGGGGGGGGGGGGTGGGGGGCAGTTGAACACAACATAGATGCATGCAAAATGACCATTTGTGGTATTACTCAATGGCAGGTTATCCACAGGGACTGCAAACTCCAGCAAGACCCATATCTTTACTGGAATGGAAATATGAGTGGAATCTTTTAAGATGCAATCTATTCTATTTAGAGGCCCTCTGCTAATCACTATCTATGATGTACTTCTAACGTTAATGTGTTCATTACCAAGACCTGAAGTGTTCCCAATGAAATAATCACCGTCAGATTGAGACAAGTCATTTCTGTTGATGACTCACTTTCAGGCACATAATACTAATGCAGCAATTATGTAAACATTATAATTGTTTCAAGTCAAACCAAAAATATACTATAGAAGAATCAGAATCCTTGTACTCTCTCCCATCATTGTGCCACAAGATCAGTGCCCTGTTGGTGTATATTTTTGTTGAAAGGGATAAAATTGTGTAATTCATAGTTGCTTGTCTAGTGAGCCAGTCATGTTCAATATCAGGGCCTCTCTAATGTTTTTTCAAGTGATTGGTTCTTCTCAATGGAATTTTTGTTTGCTCTTGAAGGAGCTGCACATGTGGAAAAAGTAAATTCTCTACACACATCCTTTGCCAATATACAAAGTTCTAATCTCTCTAAGCAGATTTAGCCATAAGATTTTATTTTTTTAGAAAGTGGTTAGCTTCTGTGTGACTAGCTATTTTGTTAAGATGGGAACCGATTCAAGAAAACGACAACCAGCTTTTCATTTTTGGTTTTGATTGTTTAATAGATAAAGTCAAACAAGAATCCACAGTATACAGAGAAAGTCTGCCCTACCAACGTCGCGGTTCTTTACAGCTGTGGCAGTTCCTAGTAACTCTGTTGGATGATCCGTCCAATTCCCACTTCATCGCGTGGACAGGGAGAGGCATGGAATTCAAATTGATTGAGCCTGAGGAGGTGTGTACTCCAAATTTAATCTGTCAGTGTTGGTGAGCCCTGTATGTTGCATCTCCACTATTTCTATGTCCTGGATTTTCATAGCTCCACTGATGGCAGCCTTACCTTCAGTTGCTTAGGGCCTATGAACTGGAATTCAATCCTCGAGTCTTTGCAACGCTAACCTTTCTCCTTACAGAGATTCATTAAAATTTATTCCTTTGACCAAAATGATGGTGACTTTGATTTGTTGGCTTTTGCTGATGTTTCTGTGAAGCTCTTCGAGGTGTAATCACACAGAAAAGGGGCACCATGTAAATACAAGTTCTCTCCTCAGACTTTTCCTTGCTTAAAGTTTAACTCTGTGCAAGCAGACCATGCCGCAAAATATTTTGCATTGCTAAGATTTATTTTTGTGCTTGAGGATTGCTGCAGTGAAGCTGCAGTAAATTTAATTGTTTCACCACTTCAAACACCCACGTTCATTCCTGATTTGGGAGCTTTTGTGTGGACTTTGCATGTTCCTCCTTATGATCACATCAGTTTGCCCGTGGATGCTCCTGTTTTCTCCCACAATCCGAAGTCTTGTGGCTTGGAAGCTTCACTGGCCACTATGCCCCTAGTGTAGGTGGCAGGTGAGAAAATCGGGGCATTGGGAGTATATCTGATTAGGTTAGGGTGGATATGAATGGGGGAATGTGATGGATGTTGCTGTGAGAACTGACAAAGACTTGATGAGCCAGATATATGACATAAATATGACATCAGATATGAATGCAAGAAGCAAGCAACTTGATTTTTTGAATAATTCATCTGATTTTCATGTTTCAGCAGAATTATTTGGATAAAATAATCTGTATGGAACTCTTATCCTCTGCTAGTTTTTAACTATTGTATATCATGTTGCTGAATCCAGTAAGACAAAGTAACTATTCGAGGAATGTAGGCTATTTTTAACAGTGTACTTCCTTTACATAACCTTGAATCAGTCCATTATAATTCACAGTAAAAAAAAAACCCAGGAAATGGCCTGTGTTGATTACTGGTTTACACAGAAATCGTGTTCTGTATCTACCTGGGAATCAGATTCTGTGGTGTTCTAGAACAACTTCCTGGAAATCAGACAAAATATGCACTACAGTCCTGTTTCCAAGGAGATGGGCCTGTTTTCTTGTTTTTACATACAGTATTAGTATTTCTGTTGCCCCGGGCTTTTAATAAAACTATTCATCTGTCCTACTGGGGAGTGGAAACAATTTATGAATGAGGATCTGTCATTAAAGACTTGGCTTTATTAAAAACTTGGGGCACTGCAGAAATTATGAATGAAGCAGAAACAAGGAGCAGTCACATCTCTCCAGTGACTTCTTACAAACGTTTCTGCCTGGAGCTGCTGTCTGTATTTTTACATTTGCGTAGGTGACCTATGTGATGGCATCAGCCATCTGAATCTGCTGACTTGTTTTGTGCAACAGCTCAGTTCTGACTGGTTGTGGAATCCACAGATCATTTCAAAAGTGAGATAACCAGAATGATCTTGTCCCATCCAGAAAATAAGTCCTCCTAATTGTATTTTATGGCATGCGCACATTTTGCTCAATGTTTGCTAAGGTATTGGAATAAAGTAGGAAAGGTTTTGCTGAAACCACTGGACACTTTTTTGACTTGTACAAACAATTGTAACCACACAGAAAAGGGGCACCATGTAAAATGGTGCAGTTGATAACACATCCAGATCTGACTGAACTTGTCAAGCAACAGTACAGACCTGTTCAACAGAGAATGATGCAATCAATTGTTATACTTAACACGCCAGTCATGTCTTATTAATTAATTCTCGTTCTTTACGTGAACCACTTTTATATTCAGATCTGGACAACAATATCTGGACTTTTCTTTCCTGAGCCTTATAAATATTTAAATGTAAAGCTACCATTAAAATTCTTTCTTGGCTTGGCTTCGCGGACGAAGATTTATGGAGGGGGTAAAAAGTCCACGTCAGCTGCAGACTCGTTTGTGGCTGACAAGTCCGATGCGGGACAGGCAGACACGATTGCAGCGGTTGCAGGGGAAAATTGGTTGGTTGGGGATGGGTGTTGGGTTTTTCCTCCTTTGCCTTTTGTCAGTGAGGTAGGCTCTGCGGTCTTCTTCAAAGGAGGTTTCTGCCCGCCAAACTGTGAGGCGCCAAGATGCACGGTTTGAGGCGTTATCAGCCCACTGGCGGTGGTCAATGTGGCAGGCACCAAGAGATTTCTTTAGGCAGTCCTTGTACCTTTTCTTTGGTGCACCTCTGT